>NW_024080475.1:3114026-3557701 GCF_014754425.2 Oryx dammah
CACAGCATCTCTCTGGGTCATCCCCGCGTACCAGCCCCAAGCGTGCCATATCCTGCATCGGACATAGACTGGCAATTCGATTCTTACATGATATTATACATGTTTCAATACCATTCTCCCAAGTCATCTCACTCTCTCCCTCTCCCACTGAGTCCAAAAGTCCGTTATACACATCTGTGTCTTTTTTGCTGTCCTGCATACAGGGTCATCATTGCCATCTTTCTAAATTCCATATATATGTGTTAGTATACTGTATTGGTGTTTTTCTTTCTGGCTTACTTCACTCTGTATAATTGGCTCCAGTTTCATCCATCTCATCAGAACTGATTCAAATGTATTCTTTTTAACGGCTGAGTAATACTGCATTGTGTATATGTACCACGGCTTTCTTATCCATTCATCTGCTGATGGACATCTAGGTTGCTTCCATGTCCTGGCTATTATAAACAGTGCTGCGATGAACATTGGGGTACATGTGTCTCTTTCAATTCTGGTTTCCTCAGTGTGTATGCCCAGTAGTGGGATTGCTGGGTCATAAGGTAGTTCTATTTGCAATTTGAATCTCCACACTGTTCTCCATAGTGGCTGTACTAGTTTGCATTCCCACCAACAGTGTAGGAGGGTTCCCTTTTCTCCACACCCTCTCCAGCATTTATTGCTTGCAGATTTTTGGATCGCAGACATTCTGACTGGTGTGAAGTGGTACCTCATTGTGGTTTTGATTTGCATTTCTCTAATAATGAGTGATGTTGAGCATCTTTTCATGTGTTTGTTAGCCATCCGTATGTCTTCTTTGGAGAAATGTCTATTTAGTTCTTTGGCCCATTTTTTGATTGGGTCGTTTATTTTTCTGGAATTGAGCTGCAGGAGTTGCTTGTATATTTTTGAGATTAGTTGTTTGTCAGTTGCTTCATTTGCTATTATTTTCTCCCATTCGGAAGGCTGTCTTTTCACTTTGCTTATATTTTCCTTTGTTGTGCAGAAACTTTTAAATTTAATTAGGTCCCATTGGTTTATTTTTGCTTTTATTTCCAGAATTCTGGGAGGTGGATCATAGAGGATCCTGCTGTGGTTTATGTCGGAGAGTGTTTTGCCTATGTTCTCCTCTAAGAGTTTTATAGTTTCTGGTCTTACATTTAGATCTTTAATCCATTTTGAGTTTATCTTTGTGTGCGGTGTTAGAAAGTGATCTAGTTTCATTCTTTTACAAGTGGTTGACCAGTTTTCCCAGCACCACTTGTTAAAGAGATTGTCTTTACTCCATTGTATATTCTTGCCTCCTTTGTCAAAGATAAGGTGTCCATATGTGTGTGGATTTATCTCTGGGCTTTCATAGTATTTCTTCTGTCTGTGACATGTTCACTCTCTTTCCCTTCCTTGAAAATTTCTTTTCATTATTTAGGAAGTAATGAAAATTGTTTAGATCAGTTATAGACTTCCATTCCAAATCCATTGGCATTTCTCAACCATCTTTTTATATTGATCATTCAGTAGCATTCATCACTGTTAACTAGTCTCATTTCCTTCTAACACTGTTCTCTTGGTTATCATGGTTTTCATGTTTTTTTCTCACATTTCACACTATTGTTTTGTTCCTCTGCCTTTGACTGTTGCTTCTCTATCTGCTTTGCCCTCTTTTCTTTTATCCAACTGTATGTGGGAAATTTTTGCAATTAGGCTTCATCAGCTATCTTCTTCTCTTATTAGATAATCACTTCCATTTACTCCCAAGGTTTCCATTGCCACTTGTACATGGTTGGGTCACTATATCTTTAGCTTGGTGGTTTATGGCATAGTCGCTAAGTTGGGTCCGACTCTTTGCAACCCCATGGACTATAACTCACCAGGCTTCTCTGTCCATGGGATTCTCCAGGCAAGAATTCTGGAGTGAGTTGCCATTTCCTACTCCATGGAATCTTCCCAACCCAGGGATCAAACCCAGGTCTTCTGCATTGCAGGTAGATTCTTTACCTACTGAGCTACATGGGAAGCCATATCTTTAGCTTACATGGCTGCTAAAAATTGCAAGCCTGGACAACCAACTATCTATACAACAACTCAAATTAAATATGCAAAAGCCCTCTAAAACTTAAATTGTTCAAAAAACAAAATTATAATTCCTTGTCCTCACCCACCAAATTAACTTTTTTTCTGCTGTTCCATCTCTTAGTAAATCTCAGTCTCATTTTTGTAGCAATACAAGTCTGAAAGTTAAGAATCCTTCTTGACACTGTCTCTCTCATCTCTGCATTCAATACCCCCAAATCCTGTCATTATCTTCTAAATATGTTACAAATCTCTTTAGTTCACTCAACTCCAGTACCAGCATCCTTGTCCAAACCACTTTCCTCTCTCACATGACCAAGTATTGTATTATGTAGGATTTTTATACTGTCACTTTTATTATTTTTCTGTCTGCTACACTGCAAAACAGTAATAAGTGAAGAAGAAAAACAACTTTCAAAATGACTTGGCTTCTCATTGCTTTCAGGATAAACACAAACTTCCCTAACCTACTTTGTAAGACCGTGTACATCTACATTTACCTATTTCTCCATATGCAATTTTGACTCCTCTATCCTTTACATTGCAAGCACTTTGTATTTTTTTTTAACCACCCTGCCTTTTCAAACAATATTACCAAGGTTTGTTTTACTGTCCCTCCTAACTCCACCCCTTTCATATCCAACACTGCTTTCAAATATCAGTTCACTTATTCCTTCCCAGTAGGGCCTTTTCTGATCCATCTGAGAAGGGAGGGTAATGTGGGTTTCATTTCTTCAGCTACGGGGCGTAAATGTCCCTGACTCACAGAAGACACATAATTATCGACTGCTGCATGAATGATTAAGCTCTCATAAAACTGTGTGCCTCTCCTTCACTGAATTTATTTTAATTATAATTCCAGAGTTACTCATATGATTCTGTAAACAGTACCCATCTTTTCCCATTAGACAATCTGCTCCATGTAGGTAAGAATTGTATCATCTCTTGTTTCCCATGGGGTGCCAGCCATAAAATCAATGACTTGCTCAGAGTAAATATTCTGCAAATAATATTAAATGAAATGAGTGCCTAAAATATGAAAGTTGTGAAATATCCTTCTGAAGGTGCCTATGCATTTTCTCATATTCACACAAGAAGTCTAACAATCTAAGTTACATAGGAAGATTTTTACAAGGTTTTCTAATAATGATATATATATATATATCGGATCTTCTACTCCAGTTGTTCGGAGATATCTATATCTTTAGCCTCTCAAATGAAAACTTGCCTGGGGGCTTAAAATAGACTAAAATACTGATTTTTATCATTTGATGAAAGAAGAAAGGTAATATTAAAAGATAAAATTCTCTATATGATCAATAATTCAAAAGCATGTGTTAGAAGAATGAATGTTAAAAAATTAATAGATCTGTGTTAGGGATTTTCAAGTAAGTATCAAGTATTTAATAAACTCTCTTCTATCAAATGATATATGGATTTTTAAATAAAAAGAAGAGGATGGAGAGAGACAGAGGCAAGGAGAGGGAGAGAGAAACCAAGGAGAAGATATTAAAACAGAAGGAAAAAAATCACTACTGGTATGTATTTGTGTAGAATCAAACTAAATTATACCTTTAATAAGGAAAAATTCATCCTTAATGACCTATTATATTACCAAGAGGAACAAAGGCACTGAGAAGTATTTGCTTCAATAAATATTAAGGGGAAGCTGGCAGCAAGCATTAGTAAATAGCCACACAGGAAACTCAGCAGATGTACATGCAGAAACAGTAAATATTTTGGCAAAAACATCTAGTGACTGATTTTAACCAATCTCCATGCTATCTCCTATTAAGTGAGGGTGAAAATGATAAACTGAGGGTAAATAAACCTTTATTTTTTTTTTCTATTTTCAGTTTAAAGTTAGTGTAGGTTAGGAACTTCTTTTCTCAATTCCTTCAAGAAGAAAAATAAATTGGTTTGATTTTACACATGGAATTTGGTTTATTTCTTTCCAACTGCACTGGAAACAATGCTTTTAGTAATAAACAGTATCATGCTCCTTAAAACTATGTTTGTCTATAGTAATACAGGATGAGTTCCAGCCATCCTTCTATTGTGCTTGCAGTACTGAGAATTTAAGGAGAAACTCTACTGTTCCTACTTAACTTTCCATCCTCTCCAACAATAACTTAAAAAAAAAAATCCAAATTCAAGGCAATAGTATTTTCTTGATAATACATGATTTATCCATTTGCTCATTCATTTTTCAAATAAATATGCAGTAAATAATGTGTCAAAAGCTAGTCACAAGCAGTGAAGTTTGAGGGTCAGAAAGAGTGGTGTTTAAATTGCAATAAATGGAACCAGAGTAACAGGTGGGTTTAGAATGTGGGAGATGAGGAGAACTTGAAGGTGTATAAATTGAGCATCTGCATAGGAAGCCCATGTGTAAAACATTAGAAAGAGCAAAGATGAATAACGCTGAAACTGCACGTGAAGTAAAGCCATCTCAGATTTGTTCAGTAAGCATAGTTTTCAGATATCTGAAAAGCACAGATACTGACTTAAGATGCAAGGAGAAGTATTTAAGAAATCTATGTAGGATAGCGCTTAAATAAAATGAGATCAAGCAGTGTTACAGAAAAATCAAGAGGAATGAGACAAAATAATTCACTGGATTTAGAAAATTTATGTAATAACTTTTGTGAATAATTACTGACCTATTGTCTTTGAGCTGTAAAGAATGGAAGTAATGAGAAACTTAAAGACAGAAAATTGGGTCTATAGCAAATCAGTAATCCAGTCAAGTTGTCCAAAGTCATTGGTGGTCTGAAGGGGCTAATTATGTGACGAGGAAAGAAAAAATCAGATATGCAAATAAAAGACAGGAGCCCTGAGTAAAACAAGACAAAAGGAAGAGAAGGAAGCATTTCACGCTCTGACATGACAAAGCTCCAGCAGTTTCTGTACTTGTATATGCCCTGAGAATGAATAAGGAGATGACAGTGAAGTTAGCCAACGTGGTTTCCACCAAAGGAAAATATGAACCTAATGTCCAGTTAGACAATTTTGTTCCTTTGGACACATATTCCTGACAAATTCTTTATATTTCTGAGAATATAGCAACTTAATGCTCACAGGCTCTGGAGTCCAGCTTGCCTCAACTACTTAACTAACTGTGTGAATGCAGAGAGGACATTCGACCTCTTGGACATGCTGTTTCCTTACACGAAAAGTGGGGATAATTATGGCACATTCCTCTTAATTTGGGGAAGATACAAGAGATAGTTCAAATATAGTGCTCAGCACATAGTAAATAACAAAAAAAATTGATTGTAAAGTTCATATGAACATATGAACAATATGTGAGTTATTTTGTTATTGTTTGGTTGCCACTACTTTCTCAAGAAATTTGCTGAGTATTTGACATGACATCTAGACATCTGAATATTCTGAAAGTGCTCTAAGTAACTTTGATGCACATTCAGGATTATAAATAACCATACCACTTATAGATTTCCTACTGGATATGTAGTTGGTTAATTAACCTACAACAGTCTCTCCTTATGCCATAAAAATACAAAAAAAAAAAAAAAACAACAACAAAATAAAACAGGGAGCCCATATTGATTTGTCAGTTATAATGTGCCAGGCACACACAAGATGCTTTACAAGCTGTATCTCATTTAATTCACAGGACAAACTTATCAATAATTTTTATTATAGCCATAGGTAATACTCCCTTTAAAGTTATAAACCTTTGGCTATATTCCCTGGATGGCCTTCCCTGTGGTTCAGAGGGTAAAAATCTGCCTGCAATGCAGGATGAACCCAAGTTTGATTACTGGGTCAGGAAGAACCCCTGAAGAAGGGAACGGCTACCCACTTCAGTTCTCTATTTTATACTTAATAGTTTGTACTTCTTTTTTTTTTTTCCTTTCTTAAAATTTATTTATTTTTATTGAAGGATAATTGCTTTACAGAATTTTGCTGTTTTCTGTCAGACCTCAACATGAATGAGGCAATGGATTTATTCAGTTCAGTTCAGTTCAGTCGCTCAGATGCGTCAGACTCTGCGACCCCATGAATCGCAGCACGCCAGGCCTCCCTGTCCCTCACCAACACCCGGAGTTCACTCAGACTCATGTCCATCGAGTCAGGGATGCCATCCAGCCATCTCATCCTCTGTCGTCCCCTTCTCCTCCTGCCCCCAATCCCTCCCAGCATCAGAGTCTTTCCCAATGAGTCAAGTCTTCACATGAGGTGGCCAAAGTATTGGAGTTTCAGCTTTAGCATCAGTCCTTCCAAAGAACACCCAGGACTGATCTCCTTTAGAATGGACTGGTTGGATCTCTGTGCAGTGCAAGGGACTCTCAAGAGTCTTCTCCAACACCACATTTCAAAAGTATCAATTCTTAGGCACTCAGCTTTCTTCACAGTCCAACTCTCACATCCATACGTGACCACAGGAAAAACCATACCCTTGACTAGACGGACCTTTGTTGGCCAAGTAATGTCTCTGCTTTTTAATATGTTATCTAGGTTGGACATAACTTTCCTTGCAAGGAGTAAGCGTCTTTTAATTTCATGGCTGCAATCACCATCTGCAGTGATTTGGGAGCCCCAAAAATAAAATCTGACACTGTTTCCACATCTATTTCCATGAAGTGATGGGACCAGATGCCATGATCTTAGTTTTCTGAATGATGAGCTTGAAGCCAACTTTTTTACTCTCCACTTTCACTTTCTTCAAGAGGCTTTTTAGTTCCTCTTCACTTTCTGCCATAAGGGTGCTGTCATCTGCGTATCTAAGGTTATTGATATTTCTCCTGGCACTCTTAATTCCAGCTTGTGCTTTTTCCAGCCCAGCGTTTCTCATGATGTACGTGCATAGAAGTTAAATAAGCAGGGTGACCATATACAGCCCCGTGGAAAAGAAATGCATAAAAGCAAACTGTCTGAGGAGGCCTTACAGATAGCTGTGAAAAGAAAAGAAGTGAAAAGCAAAGGAGAAAAAGAAAGATATTCCTATTTGAATGCAGAGTTCCAAAGAATAGCAAGGAGAGATAAGAAAGCCTTCCTTAGAGATCAATGCAAAGAAATAGAGGAAAACATCAGAATGGGAAAGACTAGAGATCTCTTCAAGAAAATTAGAAATACCAAGGGAACATTTCATGCAAAGATGAGCTTGATAAAGGAAAGAAATGGACTATTACTCAGCCATACAAAGAAGCACATATGAGTCAGTTCTAATGAGGTGGATGTATACCCGTAGTTTGCACTACTTAATCTTCTACCGTATCTCCCTCCTTCTCAATCCCTCTTCCCACTGGTAACCACTATTGGTTACTATTCTGGCAACTATTCTCTGTACCTATAAGTTTTCTGTCTTGTCATATTCATTTTTTTTTAAAGATTTTACTTGCTATAAATCAACTATGAAAGTGATAGTTTCCCAGACACATCCAACTCCTTGTGACCCCATGGACTGTAACCTGCCAGGCCCCTCTGTCCATGGAATTCTCCAGGCAAGAACACTAGAATGGGTTGTCATTTCCTTCCAACCCAGGATCCTCTCAACCCAGGGATTGAACCTGGGTCTCCTGCACTGCAGGCAGATTCTTTACCATCTGAGCCACAAGGGAAGCCCCATAAATCAACCATATTTCAGTAAAAAACTAACTTTTTGTCTCTAGTTTATACATGAGGAAAACTTATAGCATGAGACATGAAATAATTTCATTTTCCAATTTTACCTTTCAGTCTTAGATTAGGACACCAGTCTAAAGTAGGCTAAATAATTCCGTAAGTAAGTGCTGGAGCCCAAATTTCAAGTCATCTCAACTTCCAGTGAAATATTCTGCCACCTTTAACAATTGTTTTAGTTACATTTGAATGGATAAGAGGGTAATAGGAAAAACATCTGAGGATAAAAGTTAATTCATTTGAAAGATTTGCTGAAGGTAGACAAGGTCACCTAATTAGGTGGCAATCTCACTAAAGAACTATAACACACTAATATGTAAAGGTGCTTTACCTCTATTATAAGTCTTCTAGGAAATTATGACATTTATTATGAAGAAACAATGCTCTCTGGCATCTGCTGTCAAGAGTTTCCTTCCATTATTTAAGATGGACCTGTCACATTGTAAGCAAGTAATCCAAACAACTCTTTGTGTGGGAGTTATTATATTGTCTTGATACACAAGGATTTAAGGAGATTGGCAGAACAATTTAGAGAGAACAAATTCATAAAATGTAGTCTTTTTATTTATTCAGGTATCCTGAAAAAATGATCATGAAACTCTATACACATATATGGTCGAATTGCTATAAAATCATAAAACAAATACTATCCTTAGTGTTCCCTAAACTTAAAAGTTAGGGAACTTAAAAGTCAGCTTAGTTGAAACTCATAAACATATATTCTAAATCTGAACAAAAAGAATGACTTTTATAGACACAATTTACACTCAGTGTACTAATTAATCCTAATATCCTAACAAATTCAGTTTTTCTAATTTAGTAATGATAAGTAGTAATTAGAGGCAAAATATTAATCTAGCCTAATGTATTTCAAAAAAATTGTAAAATGATACTTAAAGGTGTTAAGATTAGCAATTTAATAACACAAACCTAAACATTCAATGAGCATAGCCTCTGCAGCTGTAACCTTTAGAAAATATGTATTTATTTTCATTAAACAAATATTTATTTAATGCTTACCCTAGGCAAGGTAACATATGTAGACACTTATCCAAGTGATTTTTTTTTTTTTTAACCTTTCTGCTCTCGTGTCTGATGTACTCCTTCACTTAGCATCTGACAGAGCTTTGAAAGTGATCTTCAGCAAAAAATTATCATATAAATTTTGGATTCTCTGCCTAATTCAGTTTTTTTTTTTTAATTTATTTATTTATTTTTAATTTTTACTTTACAATTCTGTATTGGTTTTGGCATAGATTGACATGAATCCACCACAGGTGTACATGCGTTCCCAAACATGAGCCCCCCTCCCACCCCCCTCCCCACAACATCTCCCTGGGTCATCTCCTCGCGTCAGCCCCAAGCATGTCATATCCTGGATCAGACATAGACTGGCATTTCGATTCTTATATGACATTATACATGTTTCAATGCCATTCTCCCAAATCATCACATCCTCTCCCTCTCCCTCTGAGTCCAAAAGTCCGCTATACACATCTGTGTCTTTTTTGCTGTCCTGCATACAGGGTCATCATTGCCATCTTCCTAAATTCCATATATATGTGTTAGTATACTGTATTGGTGTTTTTCTTTCTGGCTCACTTCACTCTGTATAATCGGCTCCAGTTTCATCCATCTCATCAGAACTGATTCAAATGTATTCTTTTTAATGGCTGAGTAATACTCCATTTAATACCCACTAATTTCTATTCTTCTGTTAGAAAATAATAAAGGAATTATAAGCTAAAGTTGTAAAATATTCATGTGGATACAATATTGTCATGCATATATAATCTATAATTAATTAGGTATTTCATAATTACTTCAGAAATTAAGGGATAGATGAACAGATTTTATATTCTTATAATGTCAAAGAAATATAAAAGTAATCTAAATATCAAGAATTCTGTAAAAATTCATATTTCACTTATCACAATATGCTAAGTAATACAATATTAATATATCAAATGCTTTGTTTGGGTCAATATATCCAATAATTTGAATATAATTTTCTTGAAGTATGTGTAGAAAAAATAGTGAAAGTGTGAAAGTATTAGTTATTCAGTCGTGTATGACTCGTTGCAACCTCATGGAGAGTAGCCCACCAGGCTGCTCTGTCCATGGAATTCTCCAGGCAAGAATACTGGAGTGGGTAGCTATTCTCTTCTCTAGGGAATTTTCCTGACCCAGGGATCAAACTCTGGTCTCCTGCATTGCAGGGAGAAACTTTATGGTCTGAGCCACCAGGGAAGCAGGAAAACAATAGCATACAGCACCAAAACAGAAAATTACACATTGAAAAATTTCCTCCCTTTTATTATCTTTCGTATCTCTCCTTGTTATATTCTGGAATTCTACTTTCAGTTGGGTGTATCTTTCCCTTTCTCCTTTGCCTTTCACTAACTGTCAGACATTAATATAAGCTCTGAGGATACACCTTGCACCAAAACAATGCACTTGGGGAGGAAATAGAAATAAAATGGGGATAAACAATAAATAATCTCTTAAAGAATATGAAAAACAAGAGACAGCCACTTGATAAGTGCATGTCATGGGCAATGCTAGTTGAAATACATGTGATAATATTTTGTTTTCAGAGTTTAATTTATACCACAATATGTTCATTTTTTTATGGTAGCAATTCATAGTGGGCTTAATCTATTTTAAATGCATATTACTTTAAAATAAAGTATTAAATAAGCAACACATAAGTAGTGAGTGAATGCAGTAAAAATGATGTGAAGGTCTGTATTTTATTGTTAAAAACCAAGCATTAAATATTCTCCATTAATATAATTTACTTTGAAAAAAGAGATAACGTTTGAAAAAAATAGGCTAAGGTCATCAGACTATAAAGTGAAGAAAACTTACTCAAAAGAAAGAATAAACTGTCACATATATCTGGCATTTGTTTGACCACTAGCTATTTAAGTAGCTTTTCTTATAAAATGTACACATTTAATTGGAGAAAAAGGCTTCATCCACTAAAGAAGATTTTAATTTCCTCTGCTACACATGGACATCACTATAAGGTCAACACCAAAATCAGATTGATTATATTTTTTGTAGCCAAAGATGGAGAAGCTCTATACAGTCAGCAAAAACAAGACCAGGAGCTGACTGTGGCTCAAGTTATGAACTCCATATTGCCAAATTCAGACTTAATTTGAATAAAGTAGTGAAAACCTCTAGGCCATTCAGGTATGACCTAAATATAATTCCTTACACTTGTACAGTAGGAGTGACAAATAGATTCAAGGGATTCGATCTGACAGACATAGCATCTGAAGGACTATGGACAGAGGTTCTTAACATCGTACAGGAGGCAGTGATCAAAAGCATCCCGAAGAAAAAGAATTGCAATAAGGCAAAATGGTTGTCTGAGGAGACCTTACAAATAGCTTAGAAAAGAAGAGAAGCAAAGGCAAAGGAGAAAAGGAAAGGCATACTCATGTGAATGCAGAGTTCCAAATAACAGCAAGGAGAGATAAGAAAGCCTTACTCAGTGATCAGTGCAGAGAAATGGAGGAAAACAATAGAATGGGAAAGACTAGAGATCTCTTCAAAAAAATTAGAGATACCAAGGGAACATTTTAAAAAAATGAAATTAAAAGACGCTTACTCCTCGGAAGAAAAGTTATGACCAACCTAGATAGTATATTCAAAAGCAGAGACATTACTTTGCCGACTAAGGTCCATCTAGTCAAGGCTATGGTTTTTCCTGTGGTCATGTATGGATGTGAGAGTTGGACTGTGAAGAAGGCTGAGCACCGAAGAATTGATGCTTTTGAACTGTGGTGTTGGAGAAGACTCTTGAGAGTCCCTTGGACTGCAAGGAGATCCAACCAGTCCATTCTGAAGCAGATCAGCCCTGGGATTTCTTTGGAAGGAATGATGCTAAAGCTGAAACTCCAGTACTTTGGCCACCTCATGCGAAGAGTTGACTCATTGGAAAAGACTCTGATGCTGGGAGGGATTGGGGGCAGGAGGAGAAGGGGACGACAGAGGATGAGATGGCTGAATGGCATCACAGACTCGATGGACGTGAGTCTGTGTAAACTCCGGGAGTTGGTGATGGACAGGGAGGCCTGGTGTGCTGCGATTCATGGGATCGCAAAGAGTCGGACATGACTGAGCAACTAAACTGAACTGAAGGGAACATTTCATGCAAAGATAGGCACAATAAAGGACAGAAATACTATGGACCTAACAGAAGCAGAAGATATTAACAGGAGGCAAGACCATACAGAAGAGCTACACAAAAATGATCTTAATGACCCAAATAACCACAATGTTGTGATCACTCACCAAGAGCCAGACATCATGGAGTGTGAAGTTAAGCGGACCTTAGGAAGCATCACTGTGAACAAAGGTAGTGGATGTAAGGGAATTACAGGTGAGCTACTTCATATCCTAAAAGATAATGCTGTGAATATACCGCATTCAATATGTCAGCAAATTTTTTAAAACTCAGCAGTGGCCACAGGATTGGAAAATTTCAGTTTTCATTCTAATCCCCAAAAAGGGAAATGCCAAAGAATGTTCACACTGCCACGTGATTGCACTCATATCACATGCTAGCAAAGTAATGCTCAAAATCCTCCAAGTTAGGCTTCATCTGTACATGAACCAAGAACTTCCAGATGTTCAAGCTGGATTTAGAAAAGGAAAAGTAACCAGAAATCAAATCACCAACATTCATTGGATCTTAGAAAAAGCAAGAGAATTCCAGAAAAAACATCTGCTTCTGCTTTATTGACTATGCTAATGCCTTTAACTGTATGGATCACAACTAACTGTGGAAAAGTATTCAAGAGATGAGAATACCAGACCACCTTACCTGTGTCCTATGAAACCTGTATGCAGGTCAAGTAGCAACAGTTAGAACTGGACATGGAACAAAGGACTGGTTCAAAATTGGGAAAAGAGTATGTCAAGGCTGTCTATTGTTGCCCTGCTTATTTAACTTCTGTGCAGAGTATATCATGAGAAATGCCAGGCTGGATGAAGCACAAGCTGGAATCAAGATTGCTGGGAGAAATATCAGTAACCTCAGATACACAGATGACACCACCTTTATGGCTCCCTGGAAGAAAAACAAAGATAAACCTAGACAGCAAATTAAAAAGCAGAGACATTACTTTGCCCACAAAGGTCCAAAGTAGTCAAAGCTATGGTGTTTCCAGTAGTCATGAATGGATGGGAGAGGTGGACCATAAAGAAATCTGAGCGCTGAAGAATTAATGCTTTTGAGCTGTGTTGTTGGAGAAGACTCTTGAGAGTCCCTTGGACTGTGAGGAGATCCAACTAGTCCATCCTAAAGGAAATCAGTCCTGAATATTCACTGGAAGGACTGATGCTGAAGCTGAAACTCCAGGACTTTGGCCATCTGGTGTGGAGAGCCAACTCACTGGGAAAGACCCTGATGCCAGGAAAGGTTGAAGGCAAGAGCTGAAAGGGACAACAGAGGATGAGGTGGTTGGATGGCATCACGAACTCAATGGACATGAGTTTGAGATCGTGAAGGACAGAAAAGCCTGATGTGCTGCAGTCCATTGGTTACAGATTCAGACATGACCGAGTAACTGAAAAACAACAACTGCTCACATTCCCAAACTCTCCGAGAGCTAGGATACAGGCTTTGCCAATCAGATGCTCTCATTGTGTGTAAAAGAGTGAGCCAGGCACACAAATGACAGGAACCCATTTGAGTCACCTCTGACAGTAGCATATTGCTAAAATACCCAGTACAATCAGTGTGTAGGACTAGAGACATGGACAATCAAACAGCCGTTCCTATGGATGGTCTCATAGTAGAAGATGTCTGTCATGAAGTGTGTCAAGCTCTGTAACCTCATACAATTTGTCACTTCATGCAATTTTAATAAATTATTTTCTGCTTAAACCAAGCATAGTAGTTTCTATTGCTTGCAACTAAAATCTTAGATTAATACCAATATAGGTAAGGGGAAGTGGCATGTATTTATTACTCCATTGTCTACTTTGAAGTGTTAGTCTGTCTAGTCTGAAGTGTTCAACTCTTTGTGACCCCATGGACTATAGCCCACCAGGCTCCTCTTCCCATGGGATTCTCCAGGCAAGAATACTGGACTGAGTTGTCATACCATTCTCCAGGGCATCTTCCTGACTTAGGGATAGAACCTGGGTCTCCTGCATTGCAGGCAGATTCTTTACCAACTAAGCCACTGGGGAAGTCCTTAATCCCTTACAAATAATAAGTATTCAACAAATATTAAACAAAAGTAGAAGATATGAAAAATTAATAATGTAATTTTCCTGTCTTCCATTTGCTTCACGTTTTATTTTCTCTATTTTATTTAATTTAGATTCAGAAAGATTACATTCTTTTACAGCATTAGTAACATGACCTGCTCTGAAAAAGTAATATTAACAATGATTGACAATATAATTTTGGCATGAATTTAAGCTACTTAATAGTATAAATATGGCAGAAGTTTTCATGGCAACTGAAAATACATTAAATAATAGGATAAATTTAAAAACAGTTACAAAACCAGAAAACAAAGTTACATTTTAACATGAAAATTATAGTTGAGTAAAAACAATAGTTAAACTAGAAGCACTTGGAGTATAGAGAACTTTCCCATTTTTAAGGTCTGCTGCTGCTGCTGCTGCTAAGTCACTTCAGTCGTGTCCGACTCTGTGCGACCCCAGAGACGGCAGCCCACCAGGCTCCCCCGTCCCTGGGATTCTCCAGGCAAGAACCCTGGAGTGGGTTGCCATTTCCTTCTCCAACGCATGAAAGTGAAAAGTGAAAGTGAAGTCGCTCAGTTGTGTCCACTCTTAGCGACCCCATCATGGACTGCAGCCCACCAGGCTCCTCCATCCATGGGAGTTTACAGGCAAGAGTACCGGAGCAGGTTGCCAATGCCTTCTCCATTTTTAAGGTGTAGAAAGAGGTTAATTTTATCATGCAGTGAGATTTGCCAGGTATTGTACTATGGAAAATTAAAAATTTGAGTGGTATATTAAGAAATGTGGAGAAAGGATATTTGAACTTGATAAGAGAGCAACACTGAAAAATCAAATGGAAACTCTTGATATCTAATGTAAGTCCATATGGAGATTTTTTATTTTGGAGAGATACAGATAGTTCATTCACAATGCACATGCTGATCACTGAAAACGTTTATCTAAAATTTCCAAATCACAGAGGGATTATTAAAGGTTTTCTCATATTGCTGTAGTCCTCTCAAAAGCTTGAGTACTTTTTATATCATCCTTGGTCTTGATCTTTAAAGCCTTTTATGAAACTTATCTTTATTTTCCTCCTTCAAACATCCAACTACATTGAAACAAGGACAATCAGCCTTTACCAGTGACAGCTTATTCTTGTAGTATCATCACATCTTCTGATACTATCCCTCATTCATTCACGGTTTCGACAAACGAATCACTCTCTCCACTGCTATTATATTCATAGTCATTAATGAACTTAATATGCTCAGACTCTCACTTCATTTACATTCTTCTTTCAAACAGAAACACCTTTCTCAACCATATTTCTGCCAACCTTTATATTAATCATAACTTTGCCTCTAATATCTTTCTTTCTCTCTTTCTCTCTCCATCTCTGTCTCTTTGCCTCTCCATCTGTGTGTATCTGTTTCTCTTTTTCTCTATTATATCTCACATGCC
Organism: Oryx dammah; assembly: GCF_014754425.2. Taxonomy (NCBI): domain Eukaryota; kingdom Metazoa; phylum Chordata; class Mammalia; order Artiodactyla; family Bovidae; genus Oryx; species Oryx dammah. The sequence continues at coordinate 3,129,402 of NW_024080475.1, forward strand.
ATGATATGTATTTGGAAAAACCATACCGGGTTTATTTTCATTTCTTGACTGAACAACAAGACGATTCTATGCCTACACCATTCCACCACTGTGTCATGAAAGAATGCCACAACCATGGTGGGGACCATGGGAATTTCGCCACATCCTCCTATAACTTAACTTGTGCCTATAGGACCTGCTCAACCTGATATCATAAATACCACTGCCAATTGGTAATAGAGTTCTCTGCATGCCAATGTTATGTATTGGCATATCAGACCATAGCCTGTTCATGAAGGACAGCTCACATCTCATGACAACTTGGTGGCCTATGGTTAAGCATTCAGTATCTAGCAAGGGCAAGTATCAGGGAAAGAACTATTTCTCAAAAAGAGAGTAATAACTCAGCCTGCCAGGCTCCTCTGTCCATGTGGATTCTTCAGGCAAGAATACTGGAGTGGGTTGCCATGCCCTCCTCCAGGGTAATCTTCCCAACCTAGGGATTGAACTCAGGTCTCCCACATTGCAGGTGGATTCTTTACTGTCTGAGCTACTAGGGAAGCCCAAGAATGCTGGAATAGGTAGCATATCCCTTCTCCAGCGTATCTTCCTGACCTAGGACTCAAACTGGGGTCTTCTGCATTGCAGGCAGATTCTTTACCATCTGAACTACCAGAGAAGCCTGTGATTCAGCTATAGGAAACGGCAAAGGATGCAGACAGCATTATCTGCCATTGACATAAAGTGCCATTGAAACTGCTAGATTTTTTGCCCTGCATGGCAGATAGTCTTATTCACTAGTTTTGCCCTACTGTTGAAACTTCTGTTGTTCTAAGCCTAACTCAAAGTTAGCAGCTTTGGGCGTCAATGGGTAAATGGAGCTGAGTAGCACATAAAATGAGGACTAAGTTGCCATCAAAATCCAAAAGTGTTTTGTCTCTTTTTTGGTAGTAAGGAGAAACAGATGCAATAACTCAAATTTCACTTTAAAAGGTATATATCAACATGCTCGTGTGCCACTGGACCCTTAAAAATTTCACTGAGGTGGAGGGTCCCAGAGCTTTCAAGTTTTATTTCCTAACTCTGGCAAGTCTATAGTAGTTGCTACTTCTTGTTTCCAAGCCCAACCTGCCAAATATCATCAGTTGATATTACCATGGTGCCTTATGGAAGAGAAATTCAATCAAGATTCCTGTGGACTAAATTTTGATAAAAGGGCTGAAGAGTTGGCACACCCTTAATTCAATTTTTGTGCTAAGTTGCTTCAGTTCAGTTCAGGCAGTCACTCAGTCATGTCCTACTCTTTGCAACCCCATGAACCACAGCATGCCAGGCCTCCCTGTCCATCACCAACTCCCGGAGTCCACTCAGACTCACGTACATCGAGTCAGTGATGCCATCCAGCCATCTCATCCTCGGTCGTCCCCTTCTCCTCTTGCCTTATAATCTTTCCCAGCATCAGGGTCTTTTCAAATGAGTCAGCTTTTAGCATAGGTGGCCAAAGTACTGGAATTTCAGCTTCAACATCAGTCCTTCCAATGAACACCCAGGACTGATCTTTAGGATGGACTGGTTGGATCTCCTTGCAGTCCAAGGGACTCTCAGGAGTCTTCTTCAGCACCACAGTTCAAAAGCATCAATTCTTCAGTGCTCAGCTTTCTTCACAGTCCAACTCTCACATCCATACATGACCACTGGAAAAACCATAGCCTTGACTAGACGGACCTCTGTTGACAAAGTCATGCCTCTGCTTTTCAATACGCTGTCTCAGTTTGTCACAACTTTCCTTCCAGGGAGTAAGTGTCTTTTAATGTCGAGGCTGCAGTCACCATCTGCAGTGATTTGGGAGCCCAGAAAAATAAAGTCAGCCACTGTTTCCACTGTTTCCCCATCTATTTGCCTCAGTTGTGTCCAGCTCTTTGCGACCCTGTGGACAGTAGCCCACCAGGCTCCTCTGTCCACCAGATTCTCCAGGCAAGTATACTGGCGTGGATTGCAGTGCCCTCCTCCACAGGATCTCCCCACCCCAGGGGGCGGAGCCTGCTTCTCTTAAGTCTCCTCCATTGTCAGGCATATTCTTCACTGCTAGCACCACCTGGGAAGCCCAATTCAGGTTAATGTAGGTGTATTACTGGCCTTGTTAGCTAAAAACAAACCTCCTCTGATGGTCTTTAGTTAAAGGTCTAGAGAGGAAATAAATAAATAAATAAAAAGATTAGACCAATAACTAGCTGCGTGCAAAGTACCAGAAGAGAGTGTGCTAATTTGTTAAAGCAATAAAAACACATCTCGAATGGCAGCAGCAATTTGGAAACACCACCTGACTAAGTTTACAATAACCCACTACCATTCTCCAACATCTACCTGTTTGCTACACAGGCCAAATAGATCACTGAATTGGGAGAGCATGTTGACGTTCACCACTCCCACACCCTTTAGTTTCTTCATGGTGGTTCTAATCCTTGCACTCCCTTCAGGAATGTGGCGTGGCTCCTGATTTACTTCTTTTGGTTTTGTAGGCAAAGGAACCTGTTTCTAATTGGCCTTTCCTATCATAATAAGTCTTTAAACCATGGGTGATTAAGAGTGTGGGGATTCTGCCAGTTGATTATAAGTCTACTCCAGTGTGCATTCTGGAACTGGGGAAGTAATCACAGGATGAGTTCGGAAGTCAATTGGATCCAATATGAGTTTGATCTGAACTGAAATTCCTTGATCAACTGATCCACAGAAGTCCCTACTTTGGTGGACAATGATGTCTTGGGTTTCCAGGAATTGTTATGCTTATGCTCACACATATGTAAATTAAATAATTTGTTATTTTAACTTAAACTAGGTTATTTTTTGTTGAACTTAAAAAAAAAAAATATTTCTACTGGATGCTTGGGGCTGGTGCACTGAGATGACCCAGAGGGATGGTACAGGGAGGGAGGAGGAAGGGGGTTCAGGATGGGGAACACGTGTATACCTGTGGCGGATTCATGTTGATGTATGGCAAAACCAGTGCAATATTGTAAAGTAATTAACCTCCAATTAAAATAAATAAATTCATATTTTAGAAAATAAAATAAAAAGTGATCAAAAGAGAAAAAAAAAAAACTATTATGAAAACTCCAGACCCAGATAGTTTCATAAGCATATTCCTCTCAAACCTTAAGGAATAAATAAGACCAATCTTACATAAACCATTTTGGAGAGCAAAAATAAAAAACACATTTCCCAGCTCTTTTTATAAGGAAATAAATGTTTGATCCAAAAACTTGAACAAAATTAAAAAGGAAAACTACACATTAATTACTTTAATTAATCTAGGTGCAACAATCCTACTTATCAGAAAATATAATGCCAGTTGTGTATAAAAAGAATAACATATCATATTCATTTGGAGTCTTAATATCATTCTGAGAGGTTGTTAGATACTTGTAACCAGTCAGTCAGTATAGGAGTGTGTGTGTAGCGGGTCCTCTAATTGCATCCACCCACCAAGCTAAAGCACTCCCTTACCAACTGCTGGGCGGGAAGACGGCTGACAGATCACAGCTGTCTTCCTCTATGGACACTGTGCTCGGAAGAAGAGATTCACCTTCTCTAACTCTCCCCTTTTAGAAGCATCTTGTATTCTATGTCACTTTCGCCTCAGTTGAGGAAAATTTTGTAAGGTTATTGCAGCTCCACATCTTCCTATGGGATGTCTAAAACCTTTGTTTTCACTGTATTACAGTACAAATTCTCCCACGGCCAAATTCCTGCTTTCTTTACTTGTCTACAGGTCTGACTCATAAGACCATTTCCTTACAAATACTCTGCATGCCAAATCTAAATCTCAGAAGATGCTTCCTATGGGACATGTCCTATGACATTACATTAACAAATACAAGGAGCAGTACCATATTATATTCTCAACAGATTCTTAAAGTGGCGTTGAAGGAAATTCAACACACATTCTTTGATATTGTCTCCTAGGAAACAAGAAATAGAGGGGTATGTCTCAAGATTAAGAATATGTACAAAAACCAAGGGAAAGTCATATAAGAAGGGATTTTTTTAAAAAAAGCTTTACCCCTGATATCTAGATATAGTTACCCACTAATACAGAATGTATTCCACATTGTACTAAAATAGAAGTTGGAAAAATTTTTATAAAAGGCCAAATAGTAAACATTTGCAGAGCATAAAGTCTATGTCACACTACTTAATTTGGGCTTTAATAGTACAAAACAGAGGTACTACATAAATGAATGGGTGTTTATGTTCTAATAAAACCTAGTTTAGAAAAAGAATTAAAAGACTAAAAAAGGAAAATTGAAAATTAATAATTGTTTACTTAGACATTCCTAAGAAATCTATACATTAAGCATGACCTAAAAATGTCAAAATACAAAAATTAATTGGGTTTCTATTTCCAGTGCTCATAGAACTCATATCAGACAGGCCCCTCCTACTTACAGCACATGAACTCTGAACAGAATAATAAAATGAAGTACTAACAACCACAATGAAACTATAGTCAGACATTTAAGAGCAATTAAAAGCAGGTAGAAATTAGATATTTGGAATGAAAGACATTGAATGATTTTCCCATTTTTATAGCTTTTTGCCCGAAGGTATGTCCCAGTCCCTTCTAGAAAACAGCTATTATTTCTGTAGAAAACTACCATCTTCTTGGTTTTAGGAAGCAGAAGATAGGATCAGCTGCTATCAGAGCAGCTAGAAGGAAATGGGATGTTTCAGAATGGAGAAAGACACTGCAGGGGGATTCAAAATTCTGCTCAAAGGTCTGGATGCTCCCTGAACTACACGTGCTCAAGGCAGACTCCAACTAACACGCTAAAGATTAATAAACTGAAAAGGTATTCCAGATACTGGGCACAGAGAGGAGATAGTCTCTGTAGTTTGAATTAAGCAAAACAAACCTATGACATTATTAAGATAATTAAAACAAACTACTATCTCTGAAAAATATTATTCACAGTGACACAATAACCTGGACAGTACCCCAAACTGTAGAAACAGGAAATATAAAAGTATCACCAACACTTAGGAGAAAACAAAGTCAATATAGACAAATACCAAAATTGCCAAGATGCTGGGGCAGAGTGCTTAAGTATTGCAAAGCAGTTATTTTAACTATATTCAACAATGTAAATTCAATATTCTCATAATGAATGAACAAATAGAAAATCTCAGAAATTCCATATAATACAATTGCAAATCTGTTATAAAATACTCAGTGAACCTGAAATAAATAGAAATTATCCAAAATTAAGAAAAGAGAGGAAAAAAACAAAGGAAGGAAGAAAATTAAGAAGGCCCCCATAAGCCCCCATAAGCTGTGGGCAAATTTCTTATTGGATGCCTAACATTGTGGCCACCTGATGTGAAGAGCTCACAGGAAAAGACCCTGATGCTGGGAAAGAGTGAGGGCAGGAGGAGAAGGGAACAACAGAGGATGAGATGGTTGGATGGCATCACCGACTCACTGGACAGGAGTTTGAGTGAACTCTGGGAGACAGTGAAGCATTGGGAATCCTGGCCTGCTGCAGTCCACAGGGTCAGAAAGTGCTGGACATGAAGCAACTGAACAACATTGCGAATTTACCTTGTTGGATGCTGGGTACTTTTGTACTCCTATAAGTATCCTTGAGTTTTTTTTCAGAAACACAGCTTTATTACTTTTCTGATTTGCTAGCTAAGAACTGAGCAGTATTCAGTTATCCTCTACTGCGAGGGAAGACATTTATGTATATTCTCCCCAATTCTCCATGAAGCTTGAGATTTTTCCAGTCTGTCTTCTGGGAATAGGCCCCATTACTGGGCCTCTGAGAGTGTCTGCCACTGGTAACTCTAAGTTTTGGGGGACTTACTGCTTCACTCACTCAAAGTTCCTGATGTGATGACCACTACTCAGCTAAAAACTTGCGGGGTCCTCTGCAGATCTTGTGACTTCTTCCTCCATGCAGCTCTTTCCTCTCTGATACTCTGTCCTCTGTATTCTAGCCACTATATTCTCTCAGAATTCTCACTCTCTATTATCAACTGAGAGAAACTGTTGGGCTCCATTCATGTTTCTTCTCCTTGCATGTGAGCTGGAAACTCTCTCAAAGAAGTAATGGAGGTGATTTTAGGAATCACCTCTTCATTTCTCCTATCTTGGGGATTAATCTCCTTCATATTTTTTTTTTTTTTTGAGGTCCAGTGTCCTGAAAACTATTGTTTTCATTTATTTCTGTTTATGAATGAAGTCGCTCAGTTGTGTCCAACTCTTTGCGATCCCATGGACTATAGCCTACCAGGCTTCTCTGTCCATGGGATTTTCCAGGCAAGAGTACTGGAGTGGGTTGCCATTTCCTATACTGGACATTTAAGTCAGAAGGATAAATCTGGTACTGAATAATCCATCTTGGTTGTAAATGAAAATCTTCTGATTTATTTTTCTTAAGAATATGTATCAGTCAGTCAGTTCAGTTGCTCATTCAAATCCGACTCTTTGCAACCCCATGAATCACACTATTCCAGGCCTCCCTGTGCATCACCAACACCCAGAGTTCACCCAAACTCATGTCCATTGAGTCAATGATGCCATCCAGCCATCTCATCCTCTGTCATCCCCTTCTCCTCCTGCCTCCAATCCCTCCCAGCATCAGAGTCTTTTCCAATGAGTCAACTCTTCACATGAGGTGGCCAAAGTATTGGAGTTTCAGCTTTAGCATCAGTCCTTCCAAAGAACACCCAGAACTGATCTCCTTCAGAATGGACTGGTTGGATCTCCTTGCAGTCCAAGGGACTCTCAAGAGTCTTCTCCAACACCACAGTTCAAAACCATCAATTCTTCGGCACTCAGCTTTCTTCACAGTCCAACTCTCACATCCATACATGACCACAGGAAAAACCATAGCTTTGACTAGAAGGACCTTTGTTGGTAAAGTAATGTCTCTGCTTTTCAATATGCTATCTAGGTTGGTCACAACTTTTCTTCCAAGGAGTAAGCGTCTTTTAATTTCATGGCTGCAATCACCATCTGCAGTGATTTTGGAGCCCCCCAAAATGAAGTCTGACACTGTTTCCACTGTTTCCCCATCTATTTCCCATGAAGTGATGGGACCAGATACCATGATCTTAGTTTTCTAAATGTTGAGCTTTAAGCCAACTCTTCCACTCTCCTTTTCTAACGTAACACAAAATTTACTAAGATATTTTCTACAGTGTAAGCACTTTTATTTGCTGGTATACTTAGTGACTTAGAGGAGTGCCTGACAAACAGAAAGTAAATGAGCACTTGTATTTATACACCCAATTCTCACTAATAATGGAAAATTTTTGAAAATTGGTCCTCATCATGACCCTCTTCTACCACCATTTCCTGTTTTGCCAGGGTTGGACTCCCCCATTCAACTCTACTTCTTCAATATCACAGTAACTTCCCATCCAGCGGGGCTACTTCCTTTTCATTTTCTGCCATCTTTGTCATGTCCTTTCTTCTTCCCTTATTCATCACACAACCTCCTAGGCTCTTTTGTTCTAGTTTCTCTGATTGTGCTTAGGTAGGCAAAACTGCAAGTCTAGGAAACCTAAATATCCTCTCATTCCTGTCCTATACTCAAATAGCTCAATTTTGCTACAGAAAATGGCACAGCTGGTATGACTGATGTTACACTAAACGTATGGTCACGAATCTTAAGTGGATTTTACACACTGTCAGAACACCCTTCCGGACTTGTCCAATACATTCTCTACTCCCAACTAAGATAAATATTGCATGACTCTTTTCCCTTCTGAAGATACTACCCTATCCTTGTCTGTAAATAGTAATTTCTCTTTAAGTCTTTACACTAGAATTAAGCTGAATCTAAAGAGATATTTCTATCACCAAAGCAACCATCCTATTGAAATTTATACTTATCTATAGCTTTACTTCACAATATAATGGAAAAAGCATCTTTGCTCCTATATAAGACAGGTTTACCATCTGTAACTCAGATTCTATGTGTTCTTACTTACTGAAGAAGCTTCATCCTGCATTCCTGTCCGCTATGATTTGCCTAGTTTTAGGATTTAGTCCCTTAAGTTGAATAACCCACATACAAACGTATTAAATATTTATGGCTTTTGCTGTATATTATAAAATATTTTTCCTCAACTGTAGTAATGCCATTTTTATCAATACATGATAATCTTTCTTTACATATTAAAAAAATCCCTTAAATTGTTCTAATTTACTATATGTGCTGCTGCTGCTAAGTCACTTCAGTAGTGTCCGACTCTATGTGACCCCATAGACGGCAGCCCACCAGGCTCCCTCATCCCTGGGATTCTCCAGGCAAGAACACTGGAGTGGGTTGCCATTTCCTTCTCCAATGCATGAAAGTGAAAAGTGAAAGGGAAGTCACTCAGTCGTGTCTGACTCTTAGCGACCCCAAGGACTGCAGCCCACCAGGCTCCCCCGCCCATGGGATTTTCCAGGCAAGAACACTGGAGTGGGGTGCCATTGTGAGGGTATATTAATTAAAACTTGGAGGAGGGAAATTTTACAGCACATGGAAAACCTTAAGTATGATCAATATCTTTTAAACACACAGTTTTACAAATATATCCCAAGAGAAGACTCAAAAATGTGCAGTTTGTTTTTCTGTACGGAGTCCCAGTCCTTTAACGTTCAGTTGGGCATTATGTCTTATAAGAAACTTCTTTGTGCCTATAGCCAACCGACTTGCCGTTAGTCATTCTCTTAGCTGACACAGCCCTTGGAGCATATCTACAACGGCCCTCACTGCATTATGCTATAATAGTGGAAAGTATTACTTGAAAGCTATTGAATACTTGTAGCAAAGTTGATAAAAGTCTACGCACTGTTTTACTCACTATATTGTTTATTCATGGAAACAAGCTTATGGTATCAGAAAGACTTTCCACATTTTATCACTGATCAATCACTACTTATATAGGACAGATTAACAGCTCAAGTTTATGCAAGGAAGAGCAACGGAGCCAGGATTCAAATGCAGGGCGATGGAGTTGAATAGTTTCATGGGTAACTAATGTGTGTGTGTGTATATATATATATATATATATAATGACTCTAATATTGAAGTTATATTAAAGTCTCTCAGATTCTTAGGGGAAAGAGAAATTAGAAAAATCTTCAAAAATTAGTAACATTAAAATTTCAGTATTAACAGCATTAGTTTTGAATACCTACCTAATCCATTACAATATTTTCTTTAATTTCTTGGGATTATAAACCTCTAGCTACACCACTATTTGTACTTTCAATTGAGAAAAGCAAAGCACCAACTGAAGTGAGAGCTGAGATACTGCATGAAAACAACTGACTCCCAATGTGAATATTAGATAATAAATGTACTTCAGCCAGATGGTCTGGTCAAATTGAATATGAGTTATTGCATATGAGAAATTTTTCACAAATGTTTTTGAAGATAACACATGAATCTTAATGATAAAAGACTCAGGTAAATATATTTTTCATTTGTATCTGATCTGATCAGTTTGATGAGGAAAGTTTGCATGAACCAATTTTTCAATAAACGTTGCATTTTAAATTACACAAATAGAAAATGGGGAGAAAGGGATCCTTCAAGTTGATAAAATATCAGAAGCATTTTGACAGGAAACACGATTATCTAAGCAACTGAATATTTATGGGGAAAGTACCTACTTAGTATAGAGAAATTTAAACTACTAATCAGTAAATCATCCAGATACTGAGAACACTAAGGAAGGTTAAACATGTAAATCAAAACGTATTTGTGTATAAATCATTATTTTTAAGAAGACTATTTCAGTAGCATAATTAGTAGAAATGAAATATTTATTTGAGGCTGAGATTCTAAGAATGGCAGGATATGGCTAAGTAAGAAATGATAAAAATTTGTCTTCAGTTAATGTTTAAAGATTGTCACTATAGAAACAGTGTGTTGAACCTTGGGCAATGGTTTTGAGAAGAAAGAGATAAGTAGATGAGTTTTATTTACTGTGTGGGCACTAAGGTCTAGACTGAACTACTTTTCCAAGCTAAGAATAAACAATAATGTTATTTATTTCCATATTTCTTAACATCTTTCAATACCCCCCCAACACGTGCTCTTTAAATGATAGGATTTTCATTTCACGTTCACATGTAGAAAGCCAGTAAACACTCTTTCTTTGGCAGCTGTGTAATAAACTCTGAGCTCTCAGCAAGAGAAGAAAAAAAATTTGAGAAAATACTGCATTCTGATTGCCAGCCAAGAAAATATATTTTTACAGAAAGAGGACACTTTTTACCTTGCCTAACCTTGAAACTATTTAGAGTCTTCTTGGACACAAATGATAGCAGATGGAACCATTTTTCCTATACAATCCCAGCTTTACCTATAGTTACTGAGAAAGGGTATCAAGTGTGTCTAATTTTACATAAGAGCCAACAGTGGATAACTGGTTCAAACTGTGTGGTTCCCATGAAGCGGGAGTTCAAACAAGGAGTGTCATTGCAAAGTTCCCAAAATGTTAAATAGAAACAAGGAAAAAAATATAGAGTTAAGCACTAGTATTCCTTTGATTATTGGGAAGAATTCTCCTGATGGCACATCTAGAACCTGAGTGCTGTAAAGCTGGAGATCAGGGAGGAATGGCAGCTAATAAAGAAGAAGAAGGAAAATGTGGACAAGAAAGAACAAAAGAAAGAAAGAGAGGAGAGGAGAAAATATGGAAAGAAAGGAAAATAAAGAGAATAAAAAGGCAAAACTGCAGGTTGAGATGAAAGGTTGGCTCTGTAGTAAATGAGAATAAACATTAGAAATAGGCAGCTAGAGAGCCATTTCCCATTAAGAGGATTTTTATAAGATTCTAGCCATTGTTGCTTGGACAAATCAGCTCCATTTAAAGGGCCAAGGAATATATTTGGGTAAATGATTGCTATTTCAAACAAGAAAGTATAGGATTTCCACTAGTGGGATGGTAAAAATTATCCTCTTTGATTAAAGAGATATGGACAAGAGTTTCCAAGGGTTGAGAACAAACATAGTGCAATTCTGAAAGAGTACAATTAAAGAAACATCAAAAGAGACACCCACACACATACAGTCTTACCAGGTAGCCACGTCCCTAGGGAACATCAACTTGTATTAAATGTTGGCATATAAATAGAAGGAAATGACTCAATTATTTTCTAAGTGCAACAATTTCTAACTGCTTTCAATTGCCAGTGTACTCTCTCCGTAAGCAAAGGAAAACTGAACCTCTCAGAGGACACCCAAGCTCTTCTCAGTATGACTAATATTCAAATATCTAGATCACAAAACTATATAAGGATGCTAAAAAATTAAAGATACATTAACTTTTATATGGTTTTTTAACTATCTGATTTATTTTAAAAAATACACTCAACTCCTTGAAAGTAATGATTGCTGTAGTAATCTGGTTGCATAGTTGCCCAGTATTAATGCATATTTTCAGCAGGGAAAACCACTTAGAGGTTAATTAATCAGATTTCAAATTTATCCATGGCTATTATGTGAGTAAATGGTATTAGTTACAATTATTTTGTCACAAAGTATAGAAAAAAGGTTTTTAAAAAGAGAATATATTGGCTTATGTAACTGGAAAGTCCAGAGAGTATCATTAATTTCAGGTTTGCATGGATCCAGAAACTCAAACAATGTCAGAATTAAATTACCCCCTCTTGATCTTTCAGTTTTACTTTCATCTCCATTTGTTTCACTCACAGGAAGGCTCTCCCTTCAGGGTGGTCCCTAATAGCGTCTAGCTTATACTTTTTCATCTCTATCAAAAAAATATTGTAATAAATTCTGATTGGGTCATGTAATCTTACTTCAAAAAATAACGGTAGTTTGCAGCAAGTGACACACTGATTGGACAAGCCTTGGTCCTGTAGCCCCGAACTAGATGCAGAAGCGGCATGCTCAGAGAGGGACGGAGAAAAATCAGGTGTTAGTTGTCAGAAAGATGTGGTAAAAGCTGCCAGACCAGTTTAAAAAAAGGATACTTCAAAAACCGGTCCTACAAAACAACTTGCATCCTTGGCGTCACAAGTCATATTTCACTGGGCAAGCATAAGTGCTTTTTGTGAAGTTTTAAATTTATTAAAACATGATTAATGAGAAATAGAATATAAAATTCATTATATAAGTACAAAATTCTTGCTTCAGCTACTACGTCTAATAACTTTCTCTTATACTGACCCTGAAATCACTAAGAAAGATTTCATCTATTCTAACAAACACTTATCATTCTGTTCAGTTCAGTGGCTCAGTCGTGTCGGACTCTTTGTGACCCCATGGACTGCAGCATGCCAGGCTTCCCTACATCACCAACTCCCAGAGCTTGCTCAAACTCATGTCCACTGAGTCAGTGATGCCATCCAACCATCTCATCCTCTGTTGCCTCCTTCTTCTCACACCTTCAATCCTTCCCAGTCAGGGTCTTTTCGAATGAGTCAGTTCTTCACAGCAAGTGGCCAAAGTATTGGAGTTTCAGCTTCAGCATCAGTCCTTCCAATGAATATTCAGGACTGATTTCCTTTAGGATGGACTCATTGTATCTCCTTGCTGTTCAAAAGCATCAATTGTTCTGCACTCAGCTTTCTTTATAGTCCAACTCTCACATCCATACATGACTACTGGAAAAACCATGGCTTTGACTAGATGGACCTTTGTTGACAAAGTAATGTCTCTGCTTTTTAATATGCTATCTAGGTTGGTCATAGCTTTTCTTTGAAGGAGCAAGTGTCTTTTAATTTCATGGCTGCAGTCACCATCTGCAGTCATTTTGGAGCCCAGAAAAATCTGTCTGTCACTGTTTCCTTGCTTCAGGTAATGGCCTAATATTAGTTGCCTTCTAAAAAATCTATTTATGCCAAGAAATACAAGAAATATTGTTTCCAGATTTGTTGGTATTGAGTCCATTGTGGATGTTGAAGTAGACATGGAAAAATAAAGGCAAGTGAACCCTTTTTCCTTGCTTATTTACATAGCTGAATTATGAAATGGTTGCAGTTTTTCTTAGTTGTACTAGTAACAACCAAGCCACCGGAACATAGTTCTCCCTTAAAAAGTACCTGTTTTTATTATTCATACTTTTTAAAATGATTACTTAGTTCTGACTCCTAGTTCTTTTAATGAATTTATGATCCTTCTGTATAATTGATAAATCGATAGAAGTATTTTACAGGGGAAATACTTAACACTCTTTCCATTCTGAAAGATGACACATTATTCCTTTAGCAACACATTTACCATTTTGTTGTTGCTTGTTGCATTTGGTTAAGAACCAAAATGCCACTTTAAGGAAGAAAGTTTTTTGTCTAAAATATGTCAGTTTTGACATTTCTTTTTTCAAAGTTCAGTAAAGCAAAGTCATTTTTATGTGAAATACCAAAATAATAATAAATCTTTCTTAGCATTCCATTTCTCAGCATGAAAACTCTTGGCTGATCTTCTGCAAGAAGCCAGTGAATGAAGCAGAAGAGAAAGGCAAGACTTGAAATTCAATTACTCTTTATGGAAACCACCAAATTATGAATTCAATGTTTTTCAGATCTAGGAACAAAAGGTTTTCAGATTTCTTTTCTGACTGTTGTATATCTTATTGTAACTCAGACAATACAGGCCAGCCCACAAGAAAAAATCACAGACTGAATTATATACTAACTACCATGGTGAAGACAGAAATGCAGACCAAAAAAAAAAAAAAATCTAATTTACTGATATCAAGGAAAATCTGGAAGAAAATTTACATAGCACTGTTGTACAGTGGAAATGCACTTTGGTACAGAGGGATTGTCTTAAATTTTCAAAGTTTAGTTAAAATTTTAAGTGCTAAATTTTCAGTGACAATAAATGGCAAAACCTATCATGTAACTATGGAACAGATATTCAAAATATATAAGGATGCTTTTACCATTGATACCACATACATGTATGTAACATTTATTTCTTCCATTTTCAAAAGTGAAACATAGCTAAGGAACTGGTTTTACTCACAACACTTCTGATAAGCGGCATCTTTTCCAACATGACTTCTCAACTCTCCAATATCATTTAGCTATTCTACAGCTCAGCTCAATTCTGACACTGTCTGCCTAGAATTAGCGTCAGATTTCGGGTGGCTCAGTGGTAAAGAATTTGCAGTGCAGGAGACAAGGAGACATGAGTTTGATCCCTGGGTCAGGAAGATCCCCTGGAGGAGAAAATGGTAACCCGCTCCAGTATTCTCGCCTTAGAAAGCAAAAGATGCTTGCTCTTTGGGAGTAAAACTATGAAAAACCTAGCTAAGTCACTTCAGTCGTGTTCAACTCTGTGCGACCCCATAGATGGCAGCCCATCAGGCTCCTCCATCCACGGGATTCTACAGGCAAGAACACGGGAGTGGGTTGCCATTTCCTTCTCCAATGCATGAAAGTGAAAAGTGAAAGTGAAGTCACTCAGTCGTGTCCAACTCTTCTCGACCCCATGAAAAACCTAGACAGCATATTAAAAAGCAGAGACATCACTTTGCCAACAAAGGTCCATATAGTCAAAGCTACGGTTTTCCCACTAGCCACGTACAGATGTAAGAGTTGTACCACAAGAAACCTGAGCACGAAAAAATTGATGCTTTCGAACTGTGGTGCTGAAGAAGGCGCTTGAGAGTCCGTTGGACAGCAAGATCAAACTGCTGCTGCTGCTGCTAAGTCGCTTTAGTCGTGTCCGACTCTGTGCGACCCCATAGACGGCAGCTCATCAGGCTCCCCTGTCCCTGGGATTCTCCAGGCAAGAATACTGGAGTGAATTGCCATTTCCTTCTCCAATGCATGAAAGTGAAAAGTGAAAGGGAAGTCGCTCAGTCGTGTCCGATTCTTAGCGACCCCATGGACTGCAGGCTACCAGGCTCCTCTGTCCATGGGATTTTCCAGGCAAGAGTACTGGAGTGGGGTGCCATTGCCTTCTCCAAAGATCAAACTGCTGCTGCTGCTAAGTCGCTTCAGTCGTAGTCGTGTCCGACTCTGTGCGACCCCATAGACGGCAGCCCACTAGGCTCCACTGTCCCTGGGATTCTCCAGGCAAGAACACTGGAGTGGGTTGCCATTGCCTTCTCCAATGCATGAAAGTGAAAAGTGAAAGTGAAGTCGCTCAGTCCTGCCGGACTCATGACCCCATGGACAGCAGCCTACCAGGCTCCTCTGTCCATGGGATTTTCCAGGCCAGAGTACTGGAGTGGGTTGCCATTGCCTTCTCCAAAGATCCAACTAGTTAATCCTAAAGGAAATCAAACCTTAATATTTACTGGAAGGACTGATGCTGAATTCATCATGAAGCTCCAATACTATGGTCATCTGATGCAAAGAGTCAACTCACTGGGAAACACCCTGATGCTGGGAAAGATTGAAGGCAAAAGGAGAAGAGGGAGCAGCAGAGGGTAAGATGGCTAGATAGTATCACCAACTCAATGGCATGAATTCGAGCAAACTCCGGGAGAGAGTGGCGGACAGAGGAGCCTGGCATGCTGCAGTCAACAGGGGCACAAAGATTCAGATACGACTTAGCAACTGAACAACTACAACTGCTCCCTCCTGCTGAATTTTGAACGTTCCTTTACACTCTCATTGGGTCTTTCTCCTTAATGTATACAACTTTGCAACTTTATGTTTTCGAAATTATATATTTCACTCATTACAGTCCTCATCCAGATAGGAGTAGGAAGATGCATCTGGATTTCTAATCAAGATGGGAACTTTACGGAGAATAAGGTTTTATTTACTGTATTTTTTGCTCATTATTGGATCCCCAGAACCTAGAACAGTGCCTTCCCCAGTAAGCAACATATGAGCATTTGTTATTTAAATTAATGAATGAATAAATATGTAGGAATTAATGCAAATCAGCAAAAAATAGTCTAATAAAAATTGGTGAAGAATATCATCAGGCAATTTAAGAAAGACTAGTGAAAAGCCAATGGAAGATATTCAAATTCATTAGTGATCAGGATAATCAAAATTAAAACAAAGAGATATTTTACTGCATAGACAATTAAAGTTTATAAAGATATATGTATGAAAGAATGTATGTAGGAAATACAGACATCATTACACTCAGCTCCTGACAGCATAGACTCCATCTATTCCAAACAGCATTACAGCAATAATGTGCTCTATTAAATGTAAATACCATAGGACCTATGAATTCCTTTCTTTGGTACACAAACACACGCACCACCATCTTATACAGATCCAGAAAGGGTGTTATCAAACAGGATGCATTTTGCAATTGTGTTGAAGAGATAGACGCAGTCATGATGCTCCTTGCTGCGAGAACAGATGATTTCGCACTGTAGAATACTAGACCACAGCATCAGTAGCTAGATCTTAAAGTTGCCGAGAGACAAATACAAGGAATGGATTTAAACTTACAATCTAAACAAATTATCATGAATATAGCAAAAAAAATTGAAAAAAGATAGGAGGATATATGTGTACATAATATGTATTAATATAAAATAATAGAATGATTGATAATGAGTATGGAATGGAATAAAATTGAAGAATTAAAAGAACTCAAACCTTCCATCACTCAATAATAGTTATACGGTTAGTGCAATCCTATGAACCTGAGCTCCAAAATCTAAGTAAATAAATCTAGTATTAAAATTAAGTCTTCCCATTTTTAAACAAAGAAAAAAGAAAATTACTAAATTTGTTTTGAAAGCAAAAGTTCAGCAACACTATACCATGGGATTTAAAGAGTTCTTACAAACAGAAAAAAAAGTTTATACATTATATAATAATGTATATATAATGTTTATACATTATACCCTTTATAGGGTACAATCAAATATTTTTCATTACTAAAAATGCAGATGTTCAAAAAACAGGTAAATATTTAATATCACTGATAATCTAAACCTGCCTCCTGAGAAATAGGTATGCAGGTCAAGAAGCAACAGACTGCTTCCCTGGTGGCGCAGTGGTAAAGAATCTGCCTGCCAATGAAGGAGATACTAGTTCGATCCCTGAATTGGGAAGATCTCCTGGAGAAGAAAATGGCCACTTACTCTAGTATTCTTGCCTGGTAAATCCCATGGACAGAGGAGCCTGGTGGGTTAAAGTCCATAGTGTCGCAAAGCGCTGGACAAAATGGAGCAACTAAGCAGAACAACAAAGCTAGACTAGAAAATAGTCTGCCAATGTTTCAGTGAAACTGGTCATTTCCATCACACTAAGGAAGCAACCCCCAAACCCCTGGCTAAGCCCAGAATTGCCAGTTTAATCAGTTCTTGAGCATCTTCCCGCCAGTCCTGCTTCCAGACTAAGTTGGTTTTGCTCTCTTCCAGCCTGTTCTATAATGTTTAGAGGACCACCATCCTGTACATCATGAAGAGACAGTCTTTAAAATGGCTCCCTATTGCATACAATCCTTTCTTGTAATGTACCCTATTTACCATCCCCCCTTTTTTCATTATTTGTGACTTCCTACTTGTGGCTATTTTACTGCCTTTGAGTCTGTTGCATGTTCCTGTTAGCTTCCCATTCCTCTTGGTATTTAAACATCATTTGACTTAAAACTTGATGCATCCCAGCCTCCCCTAGAAAGCAAAACTATGCTGAATATAAGGTATTTATCATAGGAAAGTCAGTAACATCACAGAGGCCTCTCATTGGAAATGTCCTAGTCTGTAATCAATGTGGTCCATTCATGATTTAGATTTGGGAGTAACAGAAAACTTCTCTCCTGTATATTTTTAAGAAAATAAACTCACAGTGAACCCTCAAACCAAACCAAACCCAAATACCAGCCCTAAATCTTTCAAATAAATGGAATAAAACAAACAAAACTCTAAACAGCTGCTATATAAAATAGTTATTATTGAGGTAAACTAAAGAATGAAATGGCAACCCACTCCAGTACTCTTGCCCAGAAAATCCCATGGACGGAGGAGCCTAGGAGGCTACCATCCATGGGGTTGCAAAGAGTTGGACATGACTGAACGACTTCACTTTCCCTTTTCACTTTCATGCATTGAAGAAGGAAATGGCAACCCACGCCAGTGTTCTTGCCTGGAGAATCCCAGGGACAGAGGAGCCTGGCGGGCTACTGTCTATGGGGTCGCACAGAGTCGGACACGACTGAAGCAACTTAACAGCAGCAGCAGCAAACTGCATAACTTACCTAAGAAGTAAATTTTAAAAGTTCTATTATAGTATAATTCTGCAATTTTTCTATCCCATATATGAGTTACCAATGGCCAGCTAAAATGTATTACATGACACAGGAGAAATTTCAGTGCTATTTCCTTGAGAATTAAATTTAACTAAAGGTGAAAAAGTTTTTAAAAGGTTTTCCACTTGCATGTGCATATAAAAACAGCAGAATCATTCATTTTCATGTTTTATATAAAACAGAAGATTTCAAAGGAACTTTGTGTTTTCAGGGCTGCTCCAGGCTCTCTGCCCAGACTTTCCAGGGATACGCACATACATTGTCCCCTGCTTTAAGGAGAACTTCAGAGGAAAAGTTGGAGAAGCAATGATTTAGTGGAAAGAATAATAAAGTTAGTGCTGGAAGAACTGAGAGCAAATTCTAACTTTGATATTTACTAGCTATGTCACGTAAACTCTTGAAACTTCAATTTCCCCTTCTGTAAAATGGGGGACATACCACAAACTTCACAGGAAAATGAGAGGACTCAGTAAGTCAGTGCATCTGAAAGAACTTGGAAACTGCTGTTAAGCACCTTTACTGTGCTGTCAAGCACCTTTATATATGTGTGTATATATATGTATATATATTTAAGGCAAGATTAAAAAGCATATAATAACCAAGGCTTATGTTGATAAACATTCTGTCTAAATATCGTATTTGCATGTTGATTTTTGCACACCTTTCTTGATAGTCCCAGAACTTCTTCATGCTATTTGCTTCCCGGTTGTCTCCCTTCCCCACATTCTTTGATGTTCATTTTTGCTTCAGCAACTGACACTTGTAGGTGTTAATCTTATTTAAGTGACTAATATTCCTGGGCTATTCACAAAGCAGTTTCTTTATTTTTCCTAATGCTTTTACAAATAGATATTTAGTGAAAGCTTCCTGAATAAATAAAAGAATAAGTAAATAACTATTCTGAAATTATGATACAAAATCTGAAGTCTATGCTTTTTCATTTCATTTCAGGCTGTCTGAATATGAATCTTGCCTCTACCACTTACTAGCTCTGTATTCTTCAACAAATTATTTACCTAGGATTCAAATTGCCTACCTATAATATGGGAGTTACAATCATGTCAGAGTTTGGGGAATATTAAACATAATTATATATATAAAGTGATAACATATCTTTTGCATATGCTAAGTAAGCAATTAATGACAATTTCCATCAACAGTTGTTTAGAAAAGAAGAAACAGAATACAGCATGACATTAGTAATATGTCCTCTGCTGCTGCTGCTGCTAAGTCACTTCAGTCGTGTCCGACTCTGTGCGACCCCAGAGACGGCAGCCCACCAGGCTCCCCCATCCCTGGCATTCTCCAGGCAAGAACACTGGAGTGGATTGCCATTTCCTTCTCCAATGCATGAAAGTGAAAAGTGAAAGTCAAGTCACTCAGTCATGTCCGACTCTTCTCGACCCCATGGAGTACAGCCTACCAGGCTTCTCCACCCATGGGATTTTCCAGGCAAGAGGACTGGAGTGGGGTGCCACTGCCTTCTCCGAATATGTCCTCTACAAAACCACAGATTTTCTTCTCTACTTGGTATAAGTCATTCTAGGACAGATTCATATGCATATTCTTTACCAAACTTCCTGTGACCATTTCTCCCGCTCACCCTACTTCTCCTCTGTTTCTCTCAGTTGTTTTTCCTTGGATCTAGTCATTTTTTTGTTCTTTTGTTGTTCAGTTGTTCACTTGTGTCTGACTCTTTGAGACCTCACAGACTGCAGCCCAACAGGCTTCCCTGTCCTTCCCTGTCGCTATTTCTCAGAGTTTAGTCAGACTCATGCCATTGAGTCAGTGATGCCATCCAACCATCTCATCCTCTGTTGTCCCCTTTTCCTCCTGGCTTCATCTTTTCCAGAATCAGAGTCTTTTCCAGTGAGTCAGTTCTTTGAATCACGTGGCCAAAAGATTAGACTTCAGCTTCAGCATCAGCCTTCCAGTGAATATTCAGTGTTGATTTCCTCTAGGATTGATTGGCTTGATCTCCTTGCATTCCAAAGGACTCTCAATAGTCTTCTCCAGCACCACAGTTCAAAGGCATCAGTTCTTCAGCACTTAGCCTTTTTCATTGTCCAGCTCTCACATCTGCACGTGACCACTGAAAAAATCATAGCTTTGACTATATGGACTTTTGTTGGCAAAGTAATGTCTCTGCTTTTGAATATGCTGTCTAGGTTGGTCATAGCTTTTCTTCCAAGGAGAAATTTAATTTTTCTTCCAAGAAGTCTTTTAATTACATGGTGGCAGTCACCATCCTCATTGATTTGGGAGCCCAAGAAAATAAAATCTCTCAGTTTCCATTGTTTTCCCATCTATTTGCTATAAAGTGATGGGACTGGATGCCATGATCTTAGTTTTTGAATGTTGAGTTTTAAGCCAGATTTTTCACTCTCTTCTTTCACCTTCATCAAGAGGCTCTTTAGTTCCTCTTCACTTTCTGCCATTAGGGTGGTATCATCTGCATACCTAAGGTTATTGATATTTCTCTAGGCAGTTTTGATTCCAGCTTGTGCTTCATTAGGCATTTTGCCTAATATACTCTGTACAGAAGTTAAATAAGCAGGCTGACAATATTCAGCCTTGACCTACTCCTTTCCCAATTCAGAACCAGTCCGTTGTTCCATGTCTAGTTCTAACTGTTGCTTCTTGACCTGCATACAAGTTTCTCAGGAGGCAGGTAAGGTGGTCTGGTAGTCCCATCTCTTGAAGCACTTTCCACAGTTTGTTGTGATTCACACAGCCAAAGGCATTAGCATAGTCAATGAAGCAGAAGTAGATTTTTTTTTTTTTTCTGGAATTCTCTTGTTTTTTCTGTGATCCAAGGGATCACTTTTGGTATCTTTTTCCCGTCAGCCCTTCCATTCCTCCCTTCCATTTCCACATGATTTAACACAACATATTTTCAAGAATAACTACCTTGTCTTGAAGATGTTTATTTTTATTCTTTCTCTTCAAAAACATGTTTCCAAATTATTGTCTTCACTTTTTTGTTAATTCTTCTTTTAAGTAAATGTCTAGCCAAGAAAGTTTCTTAGTTCAGTTTCAATAAATTTTTATGTAAAGTAAGCAGTCAATATATGTTATTGATTGCTTTAAAAATGCTTATCACCTATACTCATTAAAATGAGAAGAC
Source organism: Oryx dammah (assembly GCF_014754425.2). NCBI lineage: Eukaryota > Metazoa > Chordata > Mammalia > Artiodactyla > Bovidae > Oryx > Oryx dammah. The sequence goes on from NW_024080475.1 coordinate 3,150,717, forward strand.
ATTTATTGAAGCATAAAAAAGGAACTTCCTGACTTCAGGATCATTAGATTCATAAAGAGTTGATCCACCGAGGCAGATTATCTTCTTTCCGTGATATCTCTTAATAAGGGAAAGTCATTCAAATGACTTCAAAAGCTAAATGTTGTTCTGATACCCTGACAATAAATAAGCATATCTTCCCACACCAGGATATAGAACCAATATTTTTAATGGAACATTAGGAATCAGAAGGAAATTGAAAACTTTTATATACAGAACAGATAATAGCATATTACACTTCCTTTCATATTATTTTAGAGCCAAATATTTGATTAAATTCCAGTCAATGAAAAACAAAATACTTGAACTCCTATTCTGTTTCAAATGCCAGATTATAGTTGAAGACAGCAAATGACAGATTACGGGCTTTTATCTCAAGATGCTCAGAGTCTACTTGAGAAGACAGATATATAAATATACCACTAAATGATAATCATTTGCACAAGAGAGAAAGTCAGCATAGAGAAAGGATTGATTATTTCTGAGGAAGGTTCAAGAGACAAACTTAATGATAGCAGTTTTATTGGGACAGAGTTTTGAAGGACTGAGAGAAGTATGTCATACTGGGCCAGAGGAGGCTTCCTAAACAAATGTGACACGTGATTGGATAGAGTGTGAACTGCAAGATAGGAACGGTGTGAGAAATAAGAGTCAGATTGTGAGAAATTGTGCAGCTCAACCACAGAGACATGAGTGAAACAAGGTAGTGAAAACTAAAAACCTCCAAAAGTTGGAAGTTAGGTATAACCACAGTTCTAACAAGCATTATTAAATGTGCTGCTCCTTGATGCAGTCTCTCACAAAGAACCCAGGGACAGGTGACGATATTCTTCAGTTTACAAAAGCTCAGTGCAGTAGTCTAGCCACTTGGTACTTCACTGACGCCATGTTTCTCAACCTCCAATAAATTTATTTGAAAGTTAAGGCATCTCTTCCCATCTGAAGAAGCAAAAAAAGACTTCATTCCTCTGGATGTGCTTGTTTCAGAGTTGTCTATAAAAATCTGCAGCCAGAAATCACAATCCAGAATTTATAGTTCAAAGTATCTTATAGCAAGAGACTTCCTTAAACTCATTCTAATCAAAAAGAAAGCCACCTGGAGTTAATCATGTAAGAGGGTATCATGAAGCTGATTAAGGATGATTTGCTTTAGTAAAATAGTTTCAGAACAATTGTAGAATTGGGGCAGGCAGAAAGGAAAGAAGGAATTCTGGTAAAATTTTATTTTGCCTCTTCTGCTTTGTAAAATACCCTTCTCTGTAAATTAGTGAATGAATATTAATAATGATAACAGACCATAACTCAGTAAATGAAGGCTTTTCTCACTTGGAAAATATTGGCAAGTGTGCAGAGCTGTAAGCAGAGCAGAACCCCTCAGGGTTGGCAGCATCTTTCTCAGTTGCATGCACTTCACCCTGTCCAGGCTTGTCTCCATCCTTCCTAGTAGACCAAGCCGCTCTCCGCAGTGGCTCCTTAAGATCGGTGCACTCTGGAGCTTTCTGTGCCTCTTTCAGCTTGCTCTCTTTAAAGCACTCCTGCCCTCCTTCCTCAGCCTCCTCTCCCTTTTTGTCACAAACATGGCACTTTTACTGTTATGCCATCCTCTCCCTTTATTCATCACCCTGAACACTCTTTCACTGGAAACCCTTTCTCTTGTGGTTCCTTAAATGTAATCACTTCTCTAACTTCTGTATGTTGGGTACTTCCCTGCTGCTCTAAATCTTCTCTACCAAGCCCAAGTCCTAGCTTTGCTCCCTAAAATGAATCCCGATTTTTCATCTTAAACTCCCATCTCTCACAAGTGAGACTAACCACATATTTTCAGCAGCCACAGGCCCGTCCATTCTGAAATGTTCTGCTGCTGGTTTCTCAAAATGAATTTAGACGGCACTCATCTTACTATCTCTTAAGAGTCCCTCTGTCTGCTAATGGGATTTCACCCACACAAGCTGAAAATCTTAGAAAATTTGTTTTCTCTCATACAATATTTTCCCCCCAAATCTAGTTCTCTTCAAAAGTAATCCATCTTCCAAACTGTTCCTCCCCAGTCTAACTGCACCTGCTTGCCTTGTGGGGCTGTCTAGTAACAACGGCTCTCCCACCTGGTTTGCTGGCCCAGTCTTGTCACTCCTCTGAACCATTACCCACAGCGCTAATGACTAGATGTTGTAACATTACCAGTAATTGTACATTCAAAAGCTCACGTCTTGATCATTTCCTAGAATGCCTTAAATTAGCAGTAAAGGCTCTCATCGACCTGGACAGCCCTTCTGCCGTCACTTTCCAGAGCTTCTCACCATGTCTTTTACACTCATCTTCAGTGCTATTTGCTGGTCCAAAGCATCTTTCTTTGCCTGTGTTTTTGCTTTGTACTTCCAAATTACTGTTCTTCAAAAGCCATGCTTATGCAATACATCCACTAAGGTTCAGTTCAAATGCCATAGCTGGAAATAAAAAAGTAGGTTATCTGTGGTTATTCAGCTCAGAAGGTAGCACATCTTCTGAGTACACATAGCTCATCTCTACAGTGGCACACAGGGCCTTTTCTCTTATACAGAGAAACAAATGGTGACAGGCTAAATTTCATATACTCTTTAACAATTAAGGAATGAACATGTACACCCGTGGTGGATTCATGTCAATGTATGGCAAAACCAATACAGAATTGTAAAGTAAAATAAAAAATAAATAAATACAAAAATATATATATAATTTCTATATATAATCAAACAATTGTAAACCTTCTGAGAGAAGATCAGATGTTATGAAAAACAGAAAAACTTTTTTTAAAACTCGTAACAATAATCTGAATGTCTGGCTTCCCTGGTGGCTCAGCTGATAAAGAATCCGCCTGCAATGCAAAAGACCTGGGTTTGATCCCTGGATTGGGAAGATCCCCTGGTGGGCATGGCAACCCACTCGAGTATTTTTGCCTGGAGAATCCCCATGGACAGAGGAGCCTGGCAGGCTACAATCCGTGGGGTTGCAAAGAGTTGGACATGATTGAAAGACTATACACATGGTTTGCATAGCATTGTTTAGAGAATGTATTAAATTTTTCAACTGCATCTTGATATTTAGGAACTTTACATTCTTATAAATATTTCATATAGATATAGGTAATATGATAATACATAGATATACAAATATGTAATCATATAGGCAATTGTTTAAGTTTTGAATGTTGCACAGGGTCAGGTTGGGCTTGTTATGGCCTTTGAAATGTCACTTTTTAAAAATCAAAACAATGTGCTACAAGTAACAGAATTTATTCACAAAATCTCATGCATGAATGCGGCCCAATATTACCTTATTATAAACAAAATAACTTTCATATAGACAACACTTTCTGTGAATAAAAACATTCAGGAAATGAAGCAATTTAGTGATTTTTTGTTATTTGTACATATTAACTCACATAGGTTTATGTGTGAGATTTAAGTATAAAATGTAATTTTAAATAATAATGGCTTAGTGGAATGGCTTATATTTGTCTATAGCTTACACTATATTTTAATAAAAATATCAAAGATATTTCTTAGCAGCCAAAATCCTATATACAAGATCCTAAACTATATGAATGGATTACTTGACTCTAATTTTAAAGAAAGTAATTTATGCTGATTCTTGTTAGGTAACAGTTTTACTATTATACATGCACTGAGAGTATATACATATATATATATATATACACGTATGTATTTAGTGAACACAAAAATAGCTTCAAGTTTAAAGTGTACAGCACGATTATCTGATATGCATACATGGTGAAAGAATGATTGTTACTATTTTTTCTTTAAATATTTAATAGAATTTGTCAGTAAAACCATCTGGTCCCGGACTTTTGTTTGTTGGGAGATTTTTATTTCAGATATAGTTTCCTTGCTAGTAACTGATCTGTTCGGTTTCTATTTCTTCATCAATCAGTCTTGGTAGGTTGTGTATTTTTCAGAATTTAGCCATTTCTTCTTGATTACCCAGCATTATTTTTGGCATATTGTTGTTCTTAGTTGTCTCTATGTGTCTTTGTATTTCTGTGGCACCAGTTGTAATTTTTCCTTCATTTTAACTTTATTTGAGTAGTCTCTCTTTTATTCTTGATGAGTCTAGGTAAATGTTTATCTGCGTGTGTGTTTTATCTTTTCAAAAGAGCTCCTGGTTTCATTGATCTTTTTAATTGTCTTTTAGCCTCTGTTTCATTTATTTCTATTCTTTTTTTTTCTTTTTTGACGAATTTTAGACATAGGTTGTTCTTTTTCTAGTTCCTTGAGGTGCAAAGTTAGGTTATTTTTTGGAGATCTTTCTTTTTTCTTATTCTAGTTATTTATCAACATAAACTTAGAAATGCCTTTGCTGCATCTCATCAATTTTGGCATATTATATTTCTGTTTTCATTTGAGTCAAATTTTTTTTTATTTCTTTGACCCATTGTTTAGGAGCATGTTATTTAATCTCCACATATTTGTATATTTTCCAGTTATCTTATCATCAATTTGTAGTCATGCTATTAATAATTTTTACTTGAAGGACAAAATTAACAAAATTTTCCCAATAAAAAATATACTCAAATTAGCAAATTGCTAGATTCTCAATTTTGTAATACTAATCTTGAAGTGAAATCCATGATGGTTAAAGCAGGACTTCTTTTAAAAATGTAGGAATCCTTGTAACACTCTGAAGTGGAGTCAAAACTATTAAAAATGAAAAATAATTGCTGTGTAAACAAAGTCTTATTTCACAGTAGATCTTTAAAGAATATTTTAATCCTGGAACATTTTCAAAATTGTACATTTAAAGGTGATGCTCTGTTTCATAAAAATTGGGTGCATTTAGATAAATTTGTTTCTAGTTCATTAACAATATTGCCAATAAATCTTTTGTACTAAGTGAAGTAAATCTCACAGTTTTGTAAATTGAGTGTCTCTCCTTGTTGAAGCCACATTATTTTCAATTTTAAATGTATAACTATTTAGGTTTATATATCTTTACTCTTTCAGTGTACCTAAATAGATTTTCTCTAGACTCTCATTCTTTTGGAGAAGAGACAGACTAAATAAATGGACATAGATATTTGGAAGTGTTTGTGTGTGAAGTTAATATTTTGCCTTTTTTAAAAGTGAAGTTCTCTTGGCCCCTTGTCATTATTAGAAATGCATTGGCTCTATAGAACACACACACCCACAAACAATACACAATTCTATCAATCAAATGATACACATATTTGGGAATCATGCATGATTGAGATACAACAGAAGTGCTAAGTGGCATTTTGTTTGTTTTCAAAGAATATAGATATTTTATGCATTATATAAAACATTACAATATATCCAATTCCAAAAACATCTTCATCATTTTGCTTACAGTAAAATGATATATGTAGTAGAGTAGATAAATAAAATTATAGCAATATTCTTGTCTTTTACTAAAGCTTTTCAAGTATGCCTTCTTAAAATTATTTTTTTAATTTTTCATGTTTGCTCACAAGCCTATGGAGAAGGCAATGGCAACTTACTCCAGTACTCTTGCCTGGAAAATCCCATGGACAGAGGGGCCTGGTGGGCTGCAGTCCATGGGGTCGCTAGGAGTCGGACACGCCTGAGCGAATTCCCTTTCACTTTTCACTTTCATGCATTGGAGAAGGAAATGGCAACCCACTCCAGTGTTCTTGCCTGGAGAATCCCAGGGACAGGGGAGCCTGGTGGGCTGCCGTCTGTGCAGAGTCGGACACGACTGAAGCAACTTAGCATAGCACAAGCCTATGAGTCAAAACTATTCTTTAAAATACACATCTTACCATGGTATCCTAAAATCCACAGGTATTCATTTACTAAAACACTTAGTCCTTTGACAAATTATACCAAAAAAAAAAAAAAGGTGTTTAATTACCAATTGCAAAAATTTGAGAGTGGATATTGCTTCTCAACATCACATATGAGAGGGTAATTACTATGCTGAAGTATAATGAAACCCTCATTATGCTCACAATCAACGACCAAAAATAAAATCATCTTGAAGGATGATGCAGGTGCTTGCTGTGCATTATAGAAATACATTTTACAGACTCTTTATCTATAAGGAAAAATCATCTTTCCAGTTGTGACTACCATTCAGAGTAAGTCCAAGTGATATTTTTACTAAAAATCTCTCTCCCTCACCCCAAAGACCCTCCCTTTCTCTCACCATTTTAGGATATGGAATGGGTAGAAAATCCTATATAGCCACACAGGCACTACTAAGTATTAAAGCAAAACCTACAGTGTAATAAACCAACTGTTTGAATTATTGAATCTGAGTTAAAGCAGCTTCCAATTCTATGAGATATATGTGAGACTACGCTTTTGTTGTTATTTAGTTGCTCACTTGTGGCTGGCTCTTTTGTGACCCCATAGAGGTAGCTCACCAGGTTCTCCTGTTCATGGGATTTCCCAAGCAAGAATACTGGAGTAGGTAGCCATTCCCTTCTCCAGGGTATCTTCCCAACCCAGGGATTGATCCTGCATCTTCTTCACTGGCAGAGAGTTTCTTTCCCACTGAGCCACCGGGGAATTCCCTGAGACTCCCGTTTAAGGACTTACTTATCATATAATTTTAAAAGCTGAATGTTAAAGTTTGGAAATGGTGTCATCTGATCCTTGTTCTTTATCTATCAGCTCTTAAAATGTTAGAAGTGGCTTGCTTAAGGTTTATAGAAAAGTAGCTTGTTGCAAAATAGAGTCTATTAGCAATACTAGATAATTCTGGTGTGTAAGTAATTAGGAAATATTACAAAACTTTCTACCAATATATTGTTTACTTTCTTTTACAAGTAAATTTTCAAGTATGATTTTTAAATGATGAATTTTCTGTTATGCCATAAGTTTTTACTATATTTATTCAGATAGTGTACACTAACATTTTAGTTAAAAAGCCAAGTTTCTAAAGAAAGTGGCTTTTTTATTTTACTTGAAGTTTAAGAATTGCATTTTTCTCTTGCAGCTTCTTTGCTGTACATATTTTTTTTTAATGCTCTTGAACTTGTGGACAATACTTTCATAGATCTTATAGCTCCAACAACTGTCAAAAATGTCATCCCAACAGAATGAAGAATGTCCTCGGTTAGTTTATAGAAGAATGTTGTATTTTTACATTCTTTGATGTCGTAAGAGTCTGCCTGAAAATGGACAACTGCCTCGTAGGTAATTCGGTTGTGAATCCCATTTTCTTATTTCAGCAAATCAATGACTGTCTTATATATATTGTACAAAACATATTTTAGAAACTTTTATACTGGCCTGCAAAATTAAATTCTTCCACTGTTCTCAAATCCCTAGAGAAAATGGGAACTGTGTGCCAAACAAATCCTGTTTGCTTTCAGAAGTGTCAAATATACATCTGTCTAGCTATTTACACACCTCTGTTTTATTCTGAGTTCTTCTACAGTGACAGCAAAGACACATTGATGGGAGATACAGCACATTACTCTTGAAACTGCCAGCGAATTTGGTACAGCACTTTATTTTGTTTGGTGTTTTAAGGAAGAAAAAGAATTAAATTTACTACTATTTAAAGTAAAAATATACAGCTCTGGCGTGATTGCACATCTGTTATCTGTAAAGGAAACCATAAACGTGCTGTTATTCCGGCCTTTAAATTGTTGCTGTAAACTTCCAAAAACATCGACCAAATTTACTTATCCCAGCTAGTTTAATTATATTGGCTTATTAAATAGGAAATGACAGAGGAGCAAAGTGACTTTAAAAAAAAAATATTATGATGTCTGATGTATTTTCATGTGGACACTAGCCAACATTTAGAAAGTGCACTTATTAACTAATTACCTACTGCCATATGTTAATGGAATATAATGCTGGCCTCCTGTCATAATTACTCTTGTGTATTATGGTTTTAATTTTCTTTCTGAATGTGTGTATATTTAATTTTTTAGCTTCAACAAAATAAAAACATATATTATGGTAAATAATATGAGATAAGATTCCTCTTTCTTCATGTGAGGGAACAGAGAACCATGAAAGAACTGACTTCAGGGAACCCAGCGCAAATCTGGGAGTTTATTTCAGGGGCTCTCCTTTTCACTGAATAACTCGGTTTATTTTTTTGTCCTTCTTACTTCCTGTATAAAAGGACTCAAAATTACCTTCCAGATCTAGGAAACAAATAGGGGATTCTAGACATAGTTAATTTCCACTGCAATTTTTTCATTTGAAAAATCCCTGATTTAATTGTCAAAATAAAGAGACTTGTTTGCTTGTCTGTGTTCATATAAACTCCCATAAGTCCCCAGTACGCCTCTTTCCATGACTGCACAGACAGAGAAATAGTCCTCTTTCTTCTCTTCCCCTCACTCTCTCTCCTTGTTATCTTACCACTTTTCCTTGCTTTTTTCCCCTTTCTTCTCATTGCTGGATTTTAAAATGTTAATTTATCACCCACTACTTGCAAGGGGGCAGGTGATGAGATGGTTACATAGCATCACTGACTCAATGGACATGAGTTTGAGCAAACTCCAGGAGATAGTGGAGGACAGAGGTGCCTGGCGAGCTGCAGTCCATAGATTTGAAAAGAGGTAGACATGACTTAGCAACTGAACAACAATAACAACTTACATGGTAGAGTAATAGTATACTATTACTCAGAGATGTAGTTACAGAGACAGGTCTGTATTTGGATCATCAAAGTCATGCTTTGCTTTAAAACTGGACACACACAGTTCCCCTATCAGAATCTCATCATTTAAGGAGAATAACAAAATACAAAGTAATAATAACTTATGTCCATGTGTTGCTTTGACAATTTAAATCAATCTCATGTGTAATTCAGACTCAGCCATATGCATATTAGCCTCTGCCTAAATAATCCTTCCACTTCCATTTATTTCCCCCTGTATCCCCACTGTTTTGAACAGTGTTTTGTGTCCAAATGCACAACTCGTTTTGTGCTTACAATGCCCTCTCTTCAGTAAATTAATCAGAAGTCAAAGCATAAAACATGATGGAAGTCAGACCCAAAAACAAACCTGGATTTGATATGTTCAAATGACAGTTGTCAGTTAAATAAATGCCATTTTCTTTTTTAAACATTCATTTATTTATTCAGAAAATTGAGCAAATTTTTACCAGGCACTGGGAATATAGCAATTAACGAAACAGAGAAAACTCTCTCCTTCATGAGACATGCATTTGAATGAGTGTGGAGTGGGGAAAGACATGTTGAAATTTTCCCAAAATAAAAATAAACAAGTAAAGTAGGACAGAGTTGAGGATAGGAGATTTTATGTACACTGATAAATAAGGACCCACTTAGAAGGGGATACTAAAATCAAAATCTGATAGAAGTGAGTAGACAGACTATGTAGATATTTGGGAAAGAACCCAGGCAGACAGAATAACAAATTCAAAGGCCCTGAAAGATATGGGTCTTTTGTGTCCCAAGATCTTCAAGAAGGTAAGGTAAGGGGAGTTGAGAATGAGGAACAGAGTGATAAGAAGTGATATAAGAGATGACCAGAGGCCAATGTATATATGCTTTTTAAGAAATGTTCAAAGCTTTGACTTATAATCTGAGAAAAGATGGAAACTCATTTGAATGTTTTGAGTAGATGGGTGACATGCTGTGATTTTTGTTGAAATAAGAGCTGTAGTAGAGAACAGAGATTAGGAGATTCTGGTACCTGATAACCTAGGGACCTATCTTTGACATTAACCAACTATGGGGTTTTGGTCAATTTACTTCAACTCACTGTGGCTCATCTTTCTCATGGGTATTCTGATGATGACAGTTGTATCTACCTCATAGAAGTATAAGTAAGTAAGTGTTAGTCGGTCAGCCATGCCCGACTCTTTGCGACCCTATGGACTGCAGCCCACCAGGCTCCTCTGTCCATGAGATTTTTCCAGGCAAGGATACTCTGGAGGGGTTGCCATTTCCTTCTCCAGGGGATCTCCCCAACCCAGGGATCGAACCCGGGTCTCCTGCACTGCAGGCAGATTCTTTACCGACTGAGCTACAAGGGAAGTATAATAAGCATTAAATTATTGAAATAGAAGTTGACATATTTTAAAACAGGGCAGGTGATGAGGTGAGGAGGCCAATTTGGGATTGTGTTAGATGAATACTTTTTAAAGATTTTTAAAATATTTTTTGCAAGATTTAGCGGGTATTACTTTTAAAGCTTGAGATTCCTTTTAGACATTCAAGTAGAGATGTCAAATTCACTTTAGATATATGAGTCTGGATTCAGGGACAAGTTCAGAGCCAAGGTATAGATTTGGGACTTGTCAACCTATCTAAAGCCAAGAGAATTGATGAGGTTACAAAGTGAGCATAGGGAGAGAAGCAGTCCAAGGACTAGAGTTTAGATGTCACAGAGACAAAGAGGATACACAAAGGGAAAGGAAAAAAACAAAAGAATGTGATGGCCTGCACATCAAGGAAGATGCGACCAAGTGCACTTGTTGCTTTTAGATCAGCTGAGACTGGCCTCTGGTTTTAACAACAGAGACATCATTTTTAGACTTTGATGTGAGCGGTTTCTGCATAAATACAGGAATGAATTCCTAAAATTAATGATTTTCATGGCAAATGTAAAGAAAGGGGGTAGAACTCACTCATACTAGAAACTGTTTGGAGGAATATTTATGTAAAGACAAAAGGAAAAGGAATATTAGCTGAAAATGGAGGTGAACAAAATAATATTTTATTCACGTAAAAATAACATGATTTTATCTTATACTATCAGAAAATATCCAGTAGATGTACTTTTGATAATGATATAGGAGAAAAGCAGAATAATTTCTAGAGAAAAGTACTTCATCAGGTAAGAGTTGCTAAATTTGTTTAATTAACTGGAAGGATGGTCAAGTGAATCAAATCTATCAGAATAATATAATCATGTCTATAGAGCTTTAACTCTATGATTATCATTTAGGTAGAAATATTTTGAGATAGCTGTACATCTTATTATTTCTTTTCTCTGGGAACAAACAAACACAACATCAAGCAGGATTCCAGTTTCCAGCAGCCTTTTTTTTTTTTTCTAATACATGAAACTATTCTCTTTTCTGTAGTTGATTAGACCAAGAATGGACTCCACTCCCCTCCTGCCAGACATAATATAGATGAGTAGGAACTCTCCTATCTCTTGGAATTTAAATTGAAGGACTGCAGTGACTTTCTCTCTGTTCCAAGTATATCAGTCAGTGTGAATCAGGAAAATAGAAACCACATAATGTTTTTTAAAAAGAAGAGATTTAATAGGGCAGATTGATTATCCAGATATGAGATAAATGAAAGAGCAAAAAAGAAAACCTTGAGGTAACATAGATATCAACCACTATGTAGAACATATCACCAGTGGAGCTGAGTTAGTTCTTGTATCACTAGCCAGGAAGGAACCACCACCAGCAGGACTGAGTTAACCCTGAAGCTACCACTCACAGACCAAAATTAAGAGATGATGTGACCAGAATCTAAGAGCTTAAAGAACCTCAGACCTTTGAAGAGGGCAGGACATCTCTGCCTTTCCAAAGAGGAAGGGATAACCTGGCTGGTACTAGAATCTATTCAGAGCATAGCTGGTGATGAGGATGCCGAAACATTCCAGGGCTAGAAAGAGCCTGTGTTATCTTCTGTCATCAAACTGAAAGTAACAGGATACGGTAATTTAAAAAAGAAAGAAGAAAACCCTTCTCCCAGAGGCCTGCCTTTCACTCTCACTCCAGATTCTAGACAAAAACCTAGTGCCACCAGCAAATGAGTGTGATGATGGTGCTGTGCAGGCCGCAGCTCCAGCGTCACAGAAAAGAGAAAGAAGGGTGGGCTGGGCACTGGAGAAAAAGAAGGGAAAACCAGCACAGTACGTAACCTGAGGAGGCTGAGGGTAAGCATCCTTCACCCAGGATGTGGATGAAGAGGAGGGATAGATGTCCTCCTGCAAGGAATGAGAAGAAATGTGTTCTTTCCAAATGGATACAGACTAAATGCAAATATATTTTCCCTTGGTTTTGCATTTCCAAGTTTCAGCCACTGACACCCAGCTGAATTCCTGCTCTTACACTTTATAAAAAGGCATTCTATATCCTTAAAATTGCTTTCTCCCTTTACTTTATCTAGCTAAAATACTCAGCAAAATAGTTGGCATGTATTAAAACTCCAAACAATATTTACTGAAGGAGAAATTGTATGTTGTTTTCTGAAGCTTGCTGTAAATTTCCATTAAATATTCTGTTTAAAATATTTAAATCTAGTTAAAATAGTCTATGTATCTGTGCTGACCCACATGACAAGTACTAGTTATGTGTGGCGGCTTAGCGTTGAAATGTGACAATTTAGGTGCCAAATGTTTACTTTCTTTTAATTTTAATTAATTTAAATTTAATTTTAAACTCTGATACTCTAAGCCAGTTGGAAATATTTTAAGTATATTTGGAACAACTGGAGATGTTACTCTACTTTTTCAAGTGTAAAATAACATCAGGTATTTCTGATGAAAATACAACATTTAAACAGCTATATGAAAAGAGAATGTAAAATATTTCATTAAAATTTTTATATTGATTCAATGGTGAAATAATACTGTTTTGGGTATACTAGGTTAAATAAAATATATTGTAAATAGGTAAAATATTTTTACCTAAAATAGGTAAAAAATAAATTTTACCTATTTATTTTTATTTTTATGTGGCTACTGAAAAGTCTAAAATTACATGCATGGCTCACATTTCTACTGAACAGAGCTCATCTAGACTCTTGCTAGTGGAGGTCTGCTCTGTGGCTAATAGCATATGCATTATCTTGATGTATAATCTGAAGCCCCTCCCAGACAAACTGAATTTGAATCTGAATTAGCTTTTTAACAAGATCTCCAGGTAATTTGTATGAATATCATAGTTTGAGAAGCACTGCTTGGAACTATTTTCATATTCATCCCTTCCTCTCGAGTAAAGATCAAATGCAGTCTGTACTGCCTGGCTCAAAATATGACTCGGTAATGAAAATAAAGGCTTCAAACTCATGAAAATGAGAGCTTGGTAAATAAGGAAATGATACCTGTTTAACATGGAAGTTGGTTGAATAGCACAATTTTCCCCAGCCCCTAATATTAAAATTTCTATCATATAGTTGCTTGTTACCAGTACAGCAGATTTCACCATGAATCCTAACAGAACTAAACTCATCATGCTGTCTGAGGACCAACTGCTATATGATGCCATTTTGCTCAGAATTCTCCCTTTGTCTCAGTACAGCCCAGTGATCCATACTGGAAAAAATTTACTGGAGCATTCTCACTAATCTTTGCAAATATTCTTTTTTTCAGAATCAGTATCTTCAACCCTTCCTTATCTCCTCTTTCATCAAATTACCTTCATATTATTTCTAAAGTTAAATTGTGTAATGATTGTTTAATTAATTTATCAGAAATGTACCTGTCATTTGAATAGCCCTAGTCTATGGCGAAGGCGATGGCACCCCACTCCAGTACTCTTGCCTGGAAAATTCCATGGATGGAGGAGCCTGGTGGGCTGCAGTCCATGGGGTCGCTAAGTCGGACATGACTGAGTGACTTCACTTTCACCTTCGCTTTCACACATTGGAGAAGGAAATGGCACCCCACTCCAGTGTTCTCACCTGGAGAATCCCAGGGACAGTGGAGCCTAGTGGGCTGCCATCTATGGGGTTGCACAGAGTCAGACACGACTGAAGTGACTTAGCAACTTAGCATGGGATCATAAAGAGTCAGATACAACTGACCACACACACAAGCATTATTGTTAGCAATGCTATCATCTCTGTTCTTTCTGATTATACAGGCTCTAACTTTATTTTGGGCTTCCCTGGTGGCTCAGTGGTAAAAGAATCCACCTGCCAAGCAGGAGACACAGGTTTGATCCCTGGGTCTGGAAGACCCCCTAGAGAAGGAAATAGGAACCCACTCTAGTATCTTTGCCTGGGAAGTCCCGTGGACAGAAGAGCCTGGCTGGCTAAAGTCCATAGGGTTGCAAAGAGTCAGACACAACTGAGCAACTAAACAGCAACAACTTTATTTTGATAAGTTTTGAATTTTTAGTGTGTGACTTTGTAGTATGCATTGTTTTACAGAAATATATTCAGCAAGCAGACATACCTGAATCCATTATTTTTGTAAATTTTGAGAACACTGAAAAATCTGAGAAATTCTTTTATTTCAATTGTTAAGTTAAGGGATCATTTTCAAAGAAGACTGTAAAATATGAGTGATGACTGCTGGAAGAATTAATGCCAAAATGGGTTTTCAACTGTTCTTAGTTTACTATTTATATTGTACTTAATTGCAAAAAGAATCTGAAACTGAGTACAATAAAAGACACAGATTCAAAGGTCCATTTAAGAAGAACAAAAACTGAGTAGTAATTAAACGGGTAGAGGGAAGGAAAAAAGGAAATATATTTTTGCTTAAAAACTTGACTAAGAAGAGCTATTAATTCTGAATGATAAACATATCTGAGCTTACTAGCAAAGAGCAAAATAGCCTAGACATACAATAAATAATAAAATATTTAAATATTTTGAAGAGTGTATATACAGGACATGGAAAACCCCATTGGGTATTTTATTCAAAAATCAGTCTCTCACATATGCAAAAAGGCATTCCTCAAAAGCTTATTACTTATATTAATTTTCTTCAAAAACTGAGTACTTACTATATCCTAGTTCATGCTGAAGCCCTAAGAGAAACTGATGAAAACTTTGTTGATTAAAAAAGAAATGAAATACCTTCTATATGCATGCATGAAACTGAGGCAAGGGACACAGTGATAAAGAAAGCTCACAGGGCCACGGTGCTCACAGAACAGAATAGGAAGGGAGACGCACATCAAACAAGATCCCAGAAAGCGAAATGTAAAAATTTCAGGATGCTATATGAGCCCATAATGAGACATTTTATCCCAGGCTGAAGGTCAGGGAAACTTGCTGGAGGAAATGACATTTACGCTAAGACTGAAAAATAAGTTAGAGTTCTGCAGACTGAAGGAGCAATCTGTGTAAAGTCTCTAAAGCAAGGTACAAGTGCATGTGCTTGAGGGTAAAAGTGAGGACTGACTCCTGCAGGAAAGGTTAAAGTGTTTGAATGGAAAAGGCACTTTGGGTCTATGAAGATTTTATTCTTAATCCTAGGGATACTGGGAGGGAATTAGAGAGTTTTTAAAGTTGGAACCATTCACATATTTTGAAAAGATATTCTGCTAGAGCAGAAAGTATATTATATGGAAGCTTTACTTGACAGAAGATGTCAGTTATGAGATTAATGAAATGGTTCAAATTGGGAAAGGTGTTGACTGGACTCAGAGATGATGGGAACAAAGATTTAGAAACAGACAGATGAAAACAGAATGCACAGGGAAACCTGGTTTTGTGAGTAACACTTACATGAGCAAAATGGTTCAGAATCATCCACATCAAAAGTATATTTGAGGTTTTCTATTTGGGAAACTAGATGGAGACAAGTTGTTAAAGCTGCTTGGAAGATGGTCTTTTTTCCCTTCATTTTGCATTCAACACAAACTCTAGGAGAGCCAGGAGTATTCAATGTGGCAGTTAGAAATCTTTATATAGGGTTCTATAATTTTCACGGTGGCTCAGCAGTAAAGAATCCACCTGCAATGCAGGAGACAAAAGTTCAGTCCTGGGTTGGGAAGATCTCCTGGAGAAGGAAATGGCAACTCACTCCAATATTCTTGCCTGGGAGATCCCATGGACAGAGGAGCCTGGCTCATGGTCCATGGGATCACAAAAGTCTGATACAACTTAGTGACTAAACAACAAAAACAATTTTTGTTTCTACAAGGAAAAATATTTTTAGTCCATAAAAACAAAAACATGGGGCCATTTTGCCCCCAGGTCAATGTCTTCTGTCCCATTAGCTATCCTTACTTTACATAATAAGGCCAGCCAAGTTCCAGTAGGAGTGCCTCTTGCTGAAAGGACAAGCATGCATGTATGTCTGTACATACACACATTTAGAGAAAAATTACTTGTTTGCTTTTGGTATTTGAAGGATGACCTGGAAGGCACACAGATTTAGCAGACATGGAAGTGTAATCTGGACTTCAGTATACTCTTGGTTATGTTATAGGTAGTGATCTAATCATTCTGATTTTATCACTAAAACCTGGTCATGATCATAATTCTTTAAAATGACTATCACTTTTGTCCTGGAAATCTATCAGTCTCCATTCAGTTAGAGATACTAAAGATCTATTTTCTTTACTTGTGAAATAATGGACATCAATAAATCATGTGAATCTTTTTAGTTTATAAGAAACTCCTGCTTTCTAAATTATCATGTTTCCCTGAGGAGCAAGACTTCTAATTGAGACAAGTTCCCAGATGTATTTTATGTTCTTGTAATTATTTTAAAACATATGGCAATAAAAAAGTTATGCCTCTGCAGTGTATTTTTATGTATTCTTGTGATCTTACAGATTCAAGTAGCAACCACGATTTGAAATCATGTGCTTCTCTAAATATAATTATTATTCAGTGAAGATAACATAGGTTTATAACAAAATATATACACATAGTTCATGTCCTAAGCATGTTTAGTTTAATAGTTTAATTATTTATGAAATGGTATTATAAATTTTGTCTTAAATTTATTACTCTATACCCCAAATTGACAAATCAATGGTCCAATTTGAAAATGGAAAATTAACAAATTAAATTAATTCAGCTCTTACTGTATAAGTTTTACAATAGTGAATATAATGGTTGGCACATGTTACCTAGAAGAATTTCAATTAGCTCACAAAGGAATTTATATATTTCTGCAAACAGAGAGATTAATTCCAAGAAAACTCCTTACACTAAAAATTTATGAAAAACCCAAAGTATGATTGTGTTAGTAATCTGACACAGAACACTTTGAAAATAAAAAAAAAAAGAAAGAAAGAAATGAAAAGTGAAGAGTCTCCATGTGTGCATAAATTCAGTTGAGATAGTTCAAAAGAGATGCTAATGAAGGAATTGTTTACACATTTGGGGCAAGATTACAAATAAGGAACAAAGAACAGTGGGACATCCAGACCACACACACAGAGCAGGATGCTGTATGTAATGACTTCTTAGGCTTAAGGAACAAGAGAAGGAAACGGTGTTACTGAATCCCAGTGAAAACAAGAGCAATAGAAGAGTATATTGGGGTGAGAGAAACAAAACAAATACATATATACCCTTCAAGGTGTGAACTTTCAAAGACGCAAATGTGCTTTCAGTCGTGAATTAAATTGCAGTTTGCCCTCTGTGTCGCAGTCAGTAACTCTTCTTGCTTGTTCATTGGATGCCAGCTGTTGTATAGCATTGATGTGCTTTTCAAGGTACTATACTGTAAGATGTAAAATGTTTTATTTTTATGCTCTTTTTAAATGTATTATTTGTGTGACAAGTAAATTTATTACAGTACAGTACTATATAGCTGAGCATGTTAATTAGGTACCTAAGTTAAGTATGTCAGACTTAGGAACCAACTGAACTTACAAACCTGCTCTCAGAATGGAGCTAATGCATTTGTAGTTGACTTACTACACACACATATGAACCCCTTGAATACCATGATAAAGACAGTATTCAGTGCTATTCTTAAACATCACAGCTTGTAGGATGTGAGAAGGTTGCACATAATAGATTTACCCCAACATTATAATTTCCTTAAACTTATTGAAAGTAGACTATGAAGTCTAATATTCAAGTAAGTCTCAAAAAAAGAAATGTAATATATCCAAGTTAGAGCTGAAAAATTATACTGAAAATCCAGAATGAATGCACTGTATCAGTAAATCTGACCCAATCCAATCTTACATTGCAAATTTTTAAAACTAAATTTTGAATTCATTCTTACAAATGCTCCCTGCTACTGCTACTGCTAGTCACTTCAGTCATGTCTGACTCTGTGTGACCCCATAGACGGCAGCCCACCAGGCTGCTCCATCCATGGGATTCTCCAGGCAAGAACACTGGAGTGGGTTGCCATTGCCTTCTCCAATGCATGAAAGTGAAAAGTGATAGTGAAGTTGTTCAGTCGTGTCCGACTCTTAGCGACCCCATGGACTGCAGCCCACCAGGCTCCTCCGTCCATGGGATTTTCCAGGCAAGAGTACTGGAGTGGGGTGCCATTGCTTTCTCCGACAAATGCTCCCTAGATCTCACTTGTACAAAGAAACATGGTCTTCCAATTCCTTTGCATATATAATATTTCCTCCCAGAAAAGACCTTGAATTTCTCCTCTGGGCTATTATTTAACACTTAATAGGATCGAAACCCAACCCTTCACATCTGGGGATTCTCTGAGAAAACTGTTTCAATAACCAAATGAATTTGTTGTACATAATGACTTTATTTATTGTATATCCATCCAGAATGATACTAGTTACATACAATTCTTGCGGAAATTTAGAAAATAGCTATAGGAATAATTTTGTATAAAATTTTGATGAACCTCGACTGGGAAAGGCTGGTACATGAAGAGGGGTGGGTGGTACTTGCCTCTTGTGAAGTTATTGCAAAGATTAATGCAATCATCAGACAGGAAAGAACAGTTAGTTATCTTTGGCAATAAATATTCAGGGATTTGGGGTTATCCAAGATTCTTTTTTTTTCTGTCTGTCCAAATATTCTTTTTACAGATCTCAAGGTTCCACATTTCCCCAATCAGTGCCTTAACTTTAAAGTAAGACATGAAATCTTGAATTTAGTTGGCTTTGTGATGTTACAATCACCAAGTTATATCGTAGACCTGCTCTTCAGTATCATCTACCCTGAAAATATAAGAAACAATAAAAATTATTTTCAAGACCTCTGTAGAGGTTGTCTGTTCCACTTAGCACTTACATTGGGAATTTAAAGACCACTTTGTTGTTGACATTATTGTTTGAAAAAACCCTCCATGGCAGCCAGAGGCAGCTAGTCTAACTCACAGTGTTTGTAACCTCAATTACAATCCAGGACAGCAGGCATTTGACATTCAAAGTCTTGCTCTTCTACCTCATGATAACTTGAATAATTGCAGTTATAAACCTGCCAAGGTGTCAGTACTATCTATTAATGTCCTAGTGAAAGTGAAAGTGTTAGTTACCCAGTAATGTCCAACTCTTTGCAACCCCACTGATTGTAGCTCACCAGTCTCTTCTATCCATGGGATTTCCCAGGTAAGAATACTGGAAGGGTGGCCATTCCCTTCTCCATGGTTTCTTCCCAGTCAAGGGATTGAACCTGGGTCTCCTGCACCGCAGGCAGATTTTTTACCATCTGAGTTATCACGGAAGCTAGCTCAATCTAAATGAGATCTTGAAGGCTACTTCTAGAACAGGGCACTATCAATCAGCATTCCACAGAAAACAGAACTGACCCCACATAGTTCAAATAAAGATAAATTAACGAAGGGACTACATACACAATTGTGGGAAGAATTAATGGATCAAACAAGAGTTGTTGAGGTGTGGCTCTGACAGCCTGTTAACTGTTTGAAGTTACTTGCGTCTCTAGGAATAAAGAGATAAAAGGAAGAAATAGCTTTGCCAGAACTCAGAAGGACAGAAGAATCTAAAGAGGTTCTAATCAGAGTTGGCATTGTTTTAGAGACATTCAGCTAAGGGAATGCAAGCACCGACCTTCGGACTGTCTACTAATTCTACCATTGCCAAATAACCCAGAGGCCAACTGAAGACAGAGTAGAGCAAAGGAAGGTGGAAAAGAGATCTGGGGAGGCAAATAAAGGAAAACTAGTACAAATCATGTCACCTGGATTTACTCTGTCAATATCTGTACAAGCCAAATTGTTAATAGTTATAAAAATAGTTTTATGTCCATTTTGTTGTTGTTTTAGTTGCTAAGTCATATCTAACCCTTTTGTCACCTCATGGACTAGAGCTTGCCAGGCTCTTCTGTCCGTGGGATTTCCAAGGCAAGAATACTGGAGTTGGTAGCCATTTCCTTTTCCAGAGGATCTTCTCAACCCAGGGATTACTAGGCAATAAAATCAGCATATACAATACACGTATGTATAAGAAACAGAGTAGGTAAGAGACAATAAAAATAAAACTATAAATGTTCAAAGTAATACAAATAATAAAAATATTTAACATGTTTGAATACTTAAAATCACCAAGTACTTTCTAAATATTTAAATGTATAAGTAAGCTTTTATCTTCCCTTATTCCTCATAAATGTTACGAGTTATTAATATCAGTAGTATTTTTAAGAAATAGATTTTGATCAGATTTAAGGATTGAAATCAAGATATCTCAGATTCAGGGCAATAATATATACACATATGCTTTGTGCTGCATTAGTTTTAAGATAGACAATGGGTTAAATTATTCTTATTTTATAGACTGTTACTAAGCCAAGAGTTGTTCAGTCTCTCAGTCATGGGCTACAGCATGGCAGGCCTATCCCTAACCATCTCCCAAAGTTTGTCAACAACTAATTTGAAGTTTTGCCAACAGAGGCAACACTAAAATTATCCAACAAAGGAGGAATCCACCTAATGAGCACCATAGTTGGGAGAGAAACTGAATATCCCAGATTGGAGGCAATCAGTCTTCCCCATGTGCCCATTTCAGATTTTCAAACAAGTTATTACCCTGCTATTGCTGCTTCCCAGATAATTATGCTATAATTACATGCTTTAAACTATGTTTCAATGTATCCTTCCAGTATTTATCCTGCCCACTTTGTGTAAAATCAGACTTAAATAATTATGCAAATATCTTGTTTAGGTTTTCCCTCAGTTGCAAATTGCTTTTTAATTCACTTAATTATAAAGGGTACTGTCTTTTCTAATATTCAATAGTCAGGTTTAAATGTGTAGGCAAAGGCTTTATTCTTTGGCCATGCATCTATTGCATATATAATTTTATGTTTTCATTTTCAAATTCTTTTATATTTTATTTTCCTACATACTGCATATTATGTATATACACGAAACATTCTAAAGGGGGGTGTGTGTTTATGGGTGTATTCAACACATGTCTATGGCCAGAGCTAAATACTCCTTGAGAGAAGAAATACCTAGAGACAATACTGGACATCCAGGTCTACCCTTGTCTTTTTCAGAAAGTAAGAAATTGTCTGCACTTCTTATTTAGTCTGTACTGATGGTTCCTGTGCTTCCCTGTGCTCTAGGCAATAACTAATGGCTGCCTTTGCTACTGCACTGAGTCAATCACCTTTTAAATCAAAGAACAACTAATTTGATATACACACATCTCTGCACATGAACAGAGCACATAAACACTGCTTCCTGGGCTGGTTCATGAGATGGAACCCAGACCTAGATCGGCAAATCACCAGACGATGAAGGGCTAAGTCTGATGTTGGGAGCAGTGTTCTCTGATCATGGTCTATTCTGTCTGCTAACCACACACACTTCTGATGTGATAGGATCCTCTAGGCATCAGTTATCAAATCCATTGCACTCATTTCCTGATAGAGCAGGACAATAACCATTTATTCACTTAAGATGAAATCTACAGTTCTCCTTTATTTCAAATACACAAAAAACTCACAATTTTCCGTATTTCTCTAAACTCCTGACAATGTCTATTAATTTAGACACTCAAAACTAAAGTGATTCTAATAATGAATATATGATTCATTCAATCAGTTTATATATATATAACATACATATAAATAAACATATATATATGCATATATATATGTGGGTGTGTGTGTGTATTGTCTCCACAAAACAGACTGATGAGAAAAAAGAGATATATAGCAAAAAGCATATTAAAAGTGACACGTGCTGTGGAGAAAAATAAAACAAAAGATGAAGTAAAGGGGTAGTTTTTGCATTCTTAAATAAGGTGGGCAGGTAAGTTCTCAGTGAGGTATTATTTTTGTAGAAATGGAAGGAGGTAAGTGAGACACCTGCCTATTTTGTGGGAAGAATATTTTAGGCAGAGGAAGCTGCCGAAATTCCATCCCTTTAGGAGGAGCTTGCCGGAGAAGGCAATGGCACCCCACTCCAATACTCTTGCCTGGAAAATCCCATGGACGGAGGAGCCTGGAAGGCTGCAGTCCATGGGGTCGCTAAGTCTCGGACACAACTGAGCGACTTCCCTTTCACTTTTCACTTTCATTCATTGGAGAAGGAAATGGCAACCCACTCCAGTGTTCTTGCCTGGAGAATCCCAGGGACGGGGGAGCCTGGTGGGCTGCCGTCTATGGGGTCGCACAGAGTCGGACACGACTGAAGCGACTTAGCAGCAGCAGCAGCATCAGGAGGAGCTTGCAGGCATATTTGGGAGTAACAAGAAAACTCCTTGAACTCGGGTTCGTAAAAGAGGAGGGAAGTAACTGCACAGGAGGTTAGATAGCAGTGAGGTGTGAGTAAGGATAAGGTACATCTTGGTAGGCAGATGGGAAACCGTAAAAAGTTTAGGGCAGAGGTAGTAAATGACATCAAACTTGAGCTGGAATGGAAGCTCTCCATTCTTGGATGAGTGAAATGTTCATCCTTGTTTTAAGAAGTTATTTACTGTCCACTGATCAGAGTGCTACCTATTTGAGTTACTCTCTTTAAGTAAAAATAAAATTTTAAGTGAGCTGAATACTATTTAATAAGTAAAATACACTGTTGTGTTCAAAACAAGCTAAAGTTTAAGATTTTGTTATAAAGATTTTCATCCCATTATAAAATTAAGTATATGTTGGTCAAGATCAAACTTTTATAAGAATTTCATAAATTTCTAATTCTTCAGTGTTCCCAGGGCAGTTTAAATCAAAGTTGAAATAACTCCTCAGTGTTTCCAGGTCTGTCATTATAACCTGTAGTATGGATAAGTATACAGGTATAACTTGTATATACTACAAGCTATAACTTGTAGTGTTGGCTATAATTGAATAGTAAAAGTGTCCCTTGTTATACAATATTTGGGTCTCCCCAGTTATAAAGTTTACACAAGAAAAAAGAATTGCCTTAACCAAATCATTTCTACTAATAAATTAGTAAAATCACTCATTATTCAAATATCAAGGTGATGGCTAATTCTATGTGTGAACTTGACTGGGCCAAAGGCTGTCCAGAAAGCTGGTAAAACATTATCTCTGGGTGTGCCTGCAAGGGTCTTTCCAGAGAAGATTAGCGCTTGAATCCCTAGCTGATTAGAGCAGAGGACCTCCCCAGGGAGAGCCTGGATACAACAGAGGCGGAGGAAGGAGGAATTTGCTCTCTCTCTGAAATAGCATGTGCATCCTTTCCTGCCCTCTGACATCAGCATTCCTGGTTTTCTGGCCTTCAAACTCAGATTAGGATATACACCACGGACCTGTCCTGGTTCTCAGACTGAATTATACCACTGACTTTCACTGTTCACAGCTGATTGGGTGGCTTCTTGCCCTTCAGTATTATGTCAGCCAATTCCTACAATAAACCTCTCTAAATAGATAGACAGATATAAATATCCTGGCAGCCCTATTTCCCTAGAAAGTCTTGACTAATGCAATCATAAACCATTTGATACTAATAGAGTTACCACTCTCTCTCTCGTGGCAATGGAAAATATAATGAATATATTTCAAATACAAATTTTGAATTTAATTTAAAAAATATCTAGGTCCCTAAAAGAGGTCCTAAATAAGGTGTAAAAAGAACTTTAAGACATTGATAATGAATATTTATCTAGCAGAGTGAGACCAGTTAACAATTAAAGGAAAAAAAAAAAAAAGGATGATGACTATAAGACAATAACATTCATATCAAAGTTAAGATAAACTTGGAAAAACTGATCAAAGCTTTCAAGATCCTTTTTGAAAAATGGCAACCGTTATGCTCACATTGAAAGTAAAACATGAATTAAAATATTCCAGTAATAATTTCATCACAATTTTATCTCGAGGTTATGTGAATCATCTCCACTTGAATGATTTTTAAGTTAGCATTTGAGGTAAATAAATTATTGTTAAAAAAGATTAAATTTTTCCTTATAATTTTTAGCTTTATTTCCATATATAAAACATAACAGCCATTTTTATATCATCGCCTATAAAATATTGGTCCTTATTTTAACTTAAACTATTTAAGCTGTCTTTTTTTTTTCAGTACTGATTATTTTACCTATCCAGAATTTCCTGTTTTTTAATTTAAATAAAGTGAAAATTTCAAGAGTATTTTACTGTCTCAAATATAATAGTACTGTTTTAAATGATCTTTTAACACTAAGAGGTCTATTGAGCTCTTCAAACTATTGCCTATAGACTAACTCAAGGAGGGGAGTAAGTTCTGTGTTGCTGTGCTGAGTCGTGTCCCACTCTTTGCACCCTTATGGACTGTAGTCCACCAGACTTCTCTGTCCGTGGGATTTCCCAGGCAAGAATACTGGAGTGGGTTGCTACTTCCTCCTCAGAGTTCTTCACAACCCAGAGATCAAACCTTTATCTCTTGTGTCTCCTTCACTGGCAGGTGGATTCTTTACCACTAGCACCACCTGGGAAGCCCTCAAAGTATATGCTGCCAATTATTATGTCAGTCACTTACTAAATTACCTTAAAAAATAACAAGAGGCATGGAAGAAGCTTAGAAACTTTTGAGGAAATTCTTATAGCAAGATATGCGTGCTTAGTCGCTTCAGTCGACACCATGGACTGTAGCCAGCCAAGCTCCTCTATCCAGGGATTTCCTTGGCAAGAATACTGGAGTGGATTACCATGCCCTTCTCCACAGTATCTTACTGACTCACGGATCGAACCTGTGTCTCCAGCATGCTGGCAGGTTCTTTGCAGCTGAGTCACCAGGGAAGTCTGTAACAAGGTATATAGCAAGCAATGATGTTCCTATATGAAAAAAAAATCATAACTTAAACTCAAGTTATTCTGATTCTCTGGTTGACTTTGACACTTTAAAAAATTTCATTAATATTAATACATGTTCAACTTCCAACTGTTTTCTCCTGAAATACATATATGTTTTGTGGAAAAACAAGTCAAATATTTTTTATATTATCACTAGGTTAAATTTTTACAGTTACTACAATAAAAGAACAGGAAGAAATAAAATGTATTCTTACATATTTCACAGCTATTACACCTAGCTATGAAATTAGTTACAGATTTATAATTTTTAATTATTTTCCTTTTGTAATATAGATATGTAACAGTTTTATCCCTCAAAGTTAAAAACTATCCTAACCCACTAACTAGAAGATACTTTTTGAACACAATGTGCTCACATTATACCCAGTACTGTTTGTTATTTGAGGTGGCTGAATGGCATCACCAACTTGATGGACATGAGTTTGAGTAAGCTCTGGGAGCTGGTGACAGACTGGGAAGCCTGGATGGTGCAGCCCATTCTCAAAGAGTCAGACACGACTGACCGACTGAACTGGAAAAAGAATTGTCCTCAGGGTACTTACAATACTGTTGATTCCATATACATATGAAAAAATTGGATGACATGAGCAGAGACATTACTTTACCGACTAAGGTCTGTCTAGTCAAGGCTATGGTTTTTCCAGTGGTCATGTATGGATGTGAGAGTTGGATGGTGAAGAAAGCTGAGTGCTGAAGAATTGATGCTTTTGAACCGTGGTGTTGGAGAAGACCCTTGAGAGTCCCTTGGACTTCCAGGAGATCCAACCAGTCCATTCTGAAGGAGATCAGCCCTGGGATTTCTTTGGAAGGAATGATGCTAAAGCTGAAGCTCCAGTACTTTGGCCACCTCATGAGAAGAGTTGACTCATTGGAAAAGACTCTGATGCTGGGAGAGATTGGGGGCAGGAGGAGAAGGGGACAACCCAGGATGAGATGGCTGGATGGCATCACTGACTCGATGGACATGAGTCTGAGTGAACTCCGGGAGATGGTGATGGACAGGGAGGCCTGGCGTGCTGGGATTCATGGGGCTGCAAAGAGTCGGACATGACTGAGCAACTGAACTGAACTGACAAAATATTACTTAAGGCAAAATGCATTGTTATGTTTTAATCTTATTTTTCATGAAAGAACTGTTTAAATTCCATTAATAAGCACTTTATTGGAATTTTAAATGTTATGGTGGTTTATCCCTTGCTATCATCTTGAGGGCTTTCCTTTTTGCAAAAGAATAGTAATTAGAGACGAGCAGATTCTCTTCAAAGTTTGAACCTGGACAAAATGATAGCATTTCACAGGAAGGTACCCCAAGGAAAAATTATTACGAGTTAAAAACCAGTAGCTATGGTTTGTTTCTATTCTAAAGCAAATATGTCTACTCATCACAGAAAAGGTGATTGTTTCCCACAGAACTATCCATATGTCCTTCTGGCATTTATAGGCTTAGAAAAAAAGAATGAAACAACCAATAAGCTAATGAATTAAATGTGTACAACATAGAATTGCAAAATGTTTACAAATGAAAATTCCTATAGCCATGGCTAGAGACTGGTAAGTGACGGAGCCACCACGATTAACTGCCAGGAACTCAGTATGAAAAGGACTCAAGATGTTTAACTGTTGGCATATTTCTAATTCAGCCAAATTTTAACCCATCTTGGAGACTCTAGTAATAGAGGAACATTCAGCTGAGTGTTTTGACATCCAAGTTGGCAGCTCTGAAAGTCAAGCTCTGAAAGCTACAGTACAGAAAGAAAGGGGAGAGGATCCATTTTTCTTCATTTTTTTATGAAAGATGCTTAATGGTCTTGATATGAATCCAGCTTTAAAATGTTACTGGCACCAAATATCACAGATTATCCAGGTTTCTTTTGCCAAAGCCACTTGGAAACTGAAGCTATTTTCCAGATTTTTTTTTTTTTTGTCAATTGTAAGCTTAATGACCCCAGTGCTCTGCATGACTTGGCAATGAGACTTTGATACAAAACAATAAAGTAAAAAGAACATGAATATTAAACCACAGGTTCTTGCTGCCTTGATCTGTATCTACATTTGTAAAACCTGTTTTTGTTTATTTTTTTAGGGACTGAGTGGAAACAGATATTAAACTTATTAAAAGGAAAAACTGGTTGATAATTAGTGTCTTAACTCATCTGAAACTGAACTGCTTTTCCAAAATTCCTTATGGACACGGCATATCAACCCTTCTCTGAATCACTTTAGGTATTCAAACTTATGGCTAGGCACAGGCATCCTTTCAAGACACAAATACCATAGTTTTCCTCTCTCATATCAATAAAAACATAACACCCACACCTTCTGTTGTATTTTTACACATTCAGATATAATCTCTTAGTTCATAATAAATTTGTCAAAGATAGAATATGACAGAAATGAGATACTCATAATTATATCCTTGATACAAAAATTATAAGGTTCACTTGATCATCATCTTACTTTTTTTTTTTTTTTTTGGTATCTGATTGGCACAACCTTTGTTTAACATATTCCCAGATACAGGCACCATTTAAATGCTTGTTTCTACAAGTCAGTGAAAGAAATTTGTAAGGATCACATACCTTCCAACAAAGGGATGAAACATTTCATTATATTTCCATAAACTCCCATAAATTCTACAGGAAATCAGTTGTTTTCAAAGCATGTTCATGAATATCCATCAGAATGTTTTTCATATTATTTAGGGTACTATGATGAATATATCTGATTTAAACTAAAATCTATAGTTGTTGTGATTTCTACAGTTCAATTTTTATTTCCTCCTTATTTAGAATAGAAACTGTTACACGTAAACATTTTTATGCATGGCTGATTAACCATAAATTTAGCCTTCCATTAGAGACTGGTATATACAACAAGTACAGGATAAATGATTTGCTATGAATGCCTTTCTTTGAGAGCATGCAGTATGTGTGAATCACGAGAAAGAATTCAGCACTAGTGATAACAAATGACATGGGTCAATAATATTCTGGAGCATTTTAAAACTTACACAACAACTGTTAAAAACAGAAAGCATCCGTTATGTATAACAAACACACCTGTGTTTTTCATTCATCTTCTGATTCAATTCAAAGGTTTGTTTTGGGGCTTTGCAATTTAAAAAGAATCCTAAAAGATTATCACTAATACATGTATATCTTATATGGCTTTATTTTATTGTGTGTATATGTATATATATTTCCCACGAATTAGTTTTTGCTAGAACATTGATGCATGTACCTATATTCTTCTAGGTTCTAATGTATGAGAACTGTGACTGTAGAAAACTTTGATAGCATAAACTTCTTTGTCTTAAAATTAATACTGTATGAATAATTTCATATTTTCTTTCCATAATATTTAGAAGCATATTCTGTTTCTAAAACATGATTTCATCTTTTCCACTGTTATCACTTCTCCTTTCTGATCCTACATATACATACAGTACTGTTTTGCACTCTTTCTTCTTTCTCTGGAAATCTCTACTTTCTTAACGCTTCAGCTTTTATTTCTGAGAGAATTACACCATTTGGAATTCTCAGAATATAGCTTTATGGCGTATTCATGCATTTTCTTTTTTTAAGTCAATTTATTTGAACAAGATGACTGGTTTCTCCAGCTGTGCTGTGTATGTTTTGTTCATCATTCACTACTACTGAGGAAAGGAGGTACAGCAAAATCCAAACCGCTTTTGAACTACACTGATGATGTAAAATTAAGATTCTGCCAGAACACTTGTTACTGCAAAACATGAGTATACTAGCTGATTTTTAACATTAAATTGAAAGAATTCTTTAGGATTGTATTCAGTTCAGTTCAGTTCAGTCGCTCAGTCGTGTCCGACTCTTTGCAACCCCATGAATCGCATCACCCCAGGCCTCCCTGTCCATCACCAACTCCCGGGGTTCACTCAGACTCACGTCCATCGAGTCAGTGATGCCATCCGGCCATCTCATCCTCTGTCGTCCCCTCCTCCTCCTCCCCTCAATCCCTCCTTATCCTATATTCAAATTAACATTGGAAAGTTGCAGAAGTTTTTATTTTTTTAAAGGAAGGTATACTTCAGAATAGGTAAAATCAAAGTAAAATAGAAAATAACATGTGACTTCAAACTTTGAGAGACATGCAAAATAAAGAGCTGTTTCAACTAGTTTCTATATTGCAAAAGGTAATTACTGATTTATGTAAACCTACTTTCCTGAGTGGCAATATATGCATCATTCTCCAGGTTATGACAATAACTATTTATATTAAGGTATTTAGAATTCTTGTGAACAATGCAAGGGGGTCCACTGGTTTATAACATATGAAAACATGCCCAGCTGCTCAGGGCACCATTTTGCTTGGACATGCACATGTGATCTGAGGCAATCTGAATTCTAGTGCTGATTTCGACATAAATTCTTCTGTAGCATTTATATATTTAACTTCCTGAATTCTGCCTGGCAGAAACAGGAACAGTTAAATTTAAAGATATACAGTGTGTGTGTGTGTGTGTGTATGTGCATGCGCGTGTGTGTGCACACGTTCAGTTGCTTAGTTGGTCAGTCGTGTCCGACTCCATTTTTTCAAAAAAATCAGTTTGGCAAAATTAAATCACATGCCCAGAATTAAAACACATTTAGCACTTACTAAGCCTTGCAACAATTTTTCTTGATGAATATTTACATCAGTCTTTCCTTTTCATAAGTTATTGACTTTTACAAGTTACTCAGGACTTCATCAGTAAGAATATGGTGAGACGCTTCCAAGTAGTCATTCTTCCTGTAATCTCTAACAGTCTCATGCATTTTACCCAGAACTTGAAATTTTTGGTATGAATTTGCCATGCTTTAAAGTTCTATAAAGCTTGTTTATTCTTAAATTATGTCTGAATGGTGTAATTAGGCTTTATGAGACCCTGACCCCTTCTAATCTACCTTGTTGTTGTTCAGTCGTAACTCATATCCAGTTCTGTGTGACCCATGGACTGTAGCACACTAGGGTTCTCTGTCCTTTACTGTCTCTAGGAGTCTGCTCAAACCCATGTTCATATCTATCTACATAGGATACATTTTTTTCAATTGTCATAAAATGATCTACTTCTAAACTCAGCTGATTTGACACATGCATTTTTCCATAAACACCCTTTCATTTGAGTTCTTGAAAGTTTATTTCTACAATTTCTTCCATCCCCATTCATTTTTCATGACTTGCCTGACACATCCAGTCAATCCCTTCTTCTCTAAATAATGGCAAATACACGGCCCTCATCGCTTATTTTTCACCAGCAATACAAGAAAGCCCAAGATATTTTTAAAATTTCTGAATAGGATTGGATGTCAGAATATATGCAAACACTTTAAAAGCAAAGTTCTTATCCTATATTTCCTAACAAATAAGTGTGTGGCTTAGATTAGTTATCCTTGGCTGGATAATTGTATTAGTTTGCTAAAGATGCCATAACAAATAACATAAGCCAAGCAGCTTAAACAATTGGAATTAATTGCCTCAGTTCTGAAGGCTAGAAGCTCAAGATGAAAGTATTGGCAGGTTTGACTCTTTCTGAGGACTTCCAGAGAGAAGCTGTTCAGGGCCTCTCTCCTGGCTTCTGGTCACGTGCTCCCCAGTTTTTGGTGTCCCTTGGCTTGGAGAAGCATCACCCCTATCTCTGCCTTAGTCTTCCCATGGTGTTCTGCTCATGTACATGTCTGTGTCCACATTTCCCTTTTTCTAAGTACACAAGTCATGCTGGATTATTGGAGTGGGGCCCATCCAACTTGAGCAGAAGCACGTGCATGCTTAGTTGCTTCAGTCTTGCCCAATTCTCTGTGACCCTAGGGACCATGGCCTGCCAGGCTCCTCTGTCCATGGGATTCTCCAGGCAAGACTACTGGAGTGGATTGCCATTTCCTTTTCCAGCAGGACCACATCCAACCTTAACTAATTATAGCTTCAATGACTGTATTTCTAAATAAGGTCACACAAGGAGTTATCAGAGATTAGAATGTCAATGTACACACTTGTCTGTGGGGAGCACAAATCAACCCATGACAATAACAAACAATGCAAACCTTGGTGGCTTGAAACAGCAACTATTTATCTGGCTCATTGATTCTGTGAGTCAGCAATTTTGGCTGAGTTCAGCTAGACAGTTCTTTCATCTTCAGATGAGTTCGTTCATGCATCTACCCCACAGCCTGTCAGTAAGGCAGCTATGCTATGGAGGCTGGACAGTTGTCAAGCAGAAAAATGAAAACCAGTGGGCCTCAAGTCTTTCATAATCCAGCAGAATAGTCCAGGATTTTTTTACATGGTGAGTGGGCAAGTTTTCAGAAGGGAGAGCAAAACTGTGAAAACTTCTGGAGGCCTAGGCTCAGAATTAGAACAATGTCCTTTTCACCAAAGCATGGCGAGCTCTAGTCAAGACCATGGGAAATAGATACCACCTGCTGCAGGAGGTGCTCCCAAGACACCTAATCCAAAAGACCTATAGAGGGAAAATCTCAATCAGTTTTGAAACATTTCATCACATAGTCCAACACTTCACACAAGGCTACCTCTGAAAATATCTCATGGATACTGCTTTTTAACATATTGTAATTTAAATTTATCCCATGTTATTTCTCTCTTTTCATTACAGAGCTAACATGTAAAACCAAGGTAAGCATAAACCTGATCTCTCGAAGCCAAATTTGATCTCTGAATTCCAAATACAGCCTGGTTAATCTACAAGAATTTCTACTTCTTAACTAGAAACATGGAATTGAAAAGACAAAGAGACCTTAGAATATAGAACTAGAACATATCAAATCATGATGCATGAGTATAAAAATCAGGGAGAAATTAGGAAACATGTGAATGGAATAAACATCTTAGGCAAGCATATCTGATAGCTGATTTATGTGAAAAAAAGCCATACCTATAGCTGATTCATTAATATTAATATGACTGCAGGAAAGTATTTATAAAGAAGGATTCCTTTGTGAATCTAGGAGTAGGAGCCTGTTACATATTGTGCTCACATAGCACTATTTAGGAAGATGGGAGGATGCTGAAAAACAGGAGGATTTCATACTTAGCAGACAGAATGATTTATTTTGCTTCTCATGGCCT
Source organism: Oryx dammah (assembly GCF_014754425.2). Lineage (NCBI taxonomy): Eukaryota > Metazoa > Chordata > Mammalia > Artiodactyla > Bovidae > Oryx > Oryx dammah. Next base: position 3,182,694 of record NW_024080475.1, read on the forward strand.
CAATTAAGTGTATATCAAATTTATGCTACTTCTATTACTCTCCCCATGCCTAGTAAATTGTCTAATTTCTGATTTGGCCATTCAGGCACTTTGCTACTGGGTAGGAGTATCCCTGATACCTTGGAATAGGGAACCTTGATCCAAAAATTTAGACATCTGCTGTAGATTTAAATTTCATGTTGTGATATACAGATAGAGATGGAGATGAACAGAGGATGTAGCTGGAGCTAGAATTATAGGTGTAGATTTTTGTTTAAGTCAGTGCCTAAAGACTTTAACTCCATGGTCATAGATGAAAAAATTTCCATTCTTGGAACATTGATGACTGGGCCCATCAAGGGAACTCACCTCAGCACAGATAACCTGACAGTTTTAACTTGAGCCAACATCTCTAAGAAATGACTTGCCCATCCTTTTTAACTACAATTCATAAAAGAAATCATTTATATCATTTTAATGACTGTCCCCCAAATTAGTAATGAATACTAGTATGATAAAAATATCATCTGTATGAATACACTAATTTATTGAAAAATGAAATCTGTGTATTATATGTTCTTCTATCACGATGCAAATCATTGACTCTTTTAATTCTCTTTTCTTATATAATCATACATTGCCCTGAGATGAGCAGGTTTGGATTTTATTTTGCTATTCCTGTTAATTTCAACATATAATGTTCTGTCAAGAGACCTGAAAGATTTTTCTGAAGGTTGAAATTAGAGATAATGATTGCAAGGAAATACAACCTAAAGCAATAAAACATGGACACTGATTGCTGCAGTGACAGCTGCTGGACAAGCTATGCTGACTTGCAACAGAGATATGTGAGCTTAAGAAAAAGCCATAGGAGAGTGGAGTAAGGTGATAGAATTTTACAGGGAGAAGAACTCTAATAGCACTGGGCACACTTGCCTTGGTTACCTGCAAAGTGTTTCCATTCTTCAGGGAGAGACATTTGTCTTCACACTTCTACATATTACATATCCAGGGGGAGGTCTGATTGTGACTCTGGCAACACCTGAGAACGCTATACACACATTATGGTTATTTGCACTCAGAGCGATGATGCTGATGGTTGTTATTCATTTAGGAACTGTGGCAGAGACTGCTGACAAACATGCTTGTCCTTTTGTCTCACAGGCAAAACTAAATTTTAATAGACTCATTAGTTCTTTAGAATTGTATATTTTCTCTTCATGCCCTAAGTATTAGTTTGCAATTTTACTGATGACAGGAACTAGTGTTTATATAATGAGGTTGGTGATGTTTATATATTAAGAATGACCTTGAGAAAGTCAACAAGTCAGACAAACAACCGTTTCTTCATTTTCAAAATTAATCATCACCATCATCACCATAATTATATGAAAGAATTATTTGGATAAGCATACAAAATATGTGCTAAAGTTATTTTGTAAGACAGTAGAATGCTATATAATTTTATTACCCTATATAACACCTAAAATATATAGCATATAATACCCGGAAAAAGTAAGAAGTAAAGAAAACCTAGCAAACAACTGAAAATATTTTCCCCCAAAAGAAGAGACCATCTTTGTTTGTAATCATTGCCCATCCAGTAAACAGGCAGTTGATGGTGTTTTCAAATGTTTTACAGCATTTTAAATCAAACAATGGTGTTTTTTAATATCAGTTTTCCCTAAATTCTATTAATCTCATTTCATGCCTACAAATCACATAATTGACTGTGACCCAGTTTTAGAAATTTGTATATATATATTTATCGAGCCACCTTGGTTCCACACTACAGTAAGTATACTTTCTATACTGGAAACAATACACAAAAGAAACTTATTTTTGCCAAATTTAAAGGATATGTTTGGGTTGAGTTAATTTAAAATATGAGGTATGTAGCATTAAAGAAATTCGCTTTAGGGATCCTCAGGGGCACCTCCTTTTGAGTAGCTGCAGGTGTTTATTTGCAATTTTGTGCAATTATAATGCACAATCCTTTATAGGGTCCCGGGATGAATAACAGCACAGAATTACTTTTGAAAATAATTTTTTTTCTCCACAATAACACAGGAGAACCCACCTGGTTGATAATATAGAATGACATTAGGGAATAGAATCATTCTCACCCATAATGTTTTAACTACCAGAAACAATAGTTTTCTAACCTAACACCATAACCTAACTGTTCAAAAATGTACAAATAATCCATATACAACCAAGCATCAACTACCTACAATATTTTTCAAAGTCATGATATTTTATGAGGTTTATACATAAAACTTCATAAAATAGACATAATACAAAGAATTGTGTATTAAACACACATACTAGTTGATATTTTACATTGTATTTAAAAGATAACTTTGGCTAGAGGATTCTGGGAAGATGGTAGAGTAGGAAGCATCCATTAGCAATTGCATTGACAGAATCTGTCTAAAGCAACTATTTTGGAACTCTGGAGTTGTTGAAGGCTCTTAACTTCCAGGAGAAGCATTGGAAAGTAAACTATTATTAAGTCTGGTCAACTGCAGCTCTTGCACAGGGGTGCATCATCCTCCACCCCTCAGTCCTGTGACAGACAGCTGTGTACCATTCATGGACCAGTTTACAAACAGCTGACATGGCCAAAGTGGGCAGAAAGGACCCTGTCCTCCAAATATGGGGACTCTGTGCTCTAGTCACTGAGTGCTGCTTCTAATCAGAGATGCTTATTGTTATTGCACTTTCCTCCACTGCTGTATGTCCCTCCTCCTCTGGCCAAAGTGACCTCCAAGGTATTTGGAACCATTATTCTCTCCCTCCTTATTCTATTTTTTCTCCTTTTGGGAGCCAGATGTTTACTAGTAGGACACTCAAAAGCAGCTATATACACAGTAGTAAAAAATTAGAAAGTCATTGCTCATGCCAAAAGGAAGGAGCAGATCAGAAAAGATCTGATAAGACTTTAAGCTTACACATCAGTCTGACCCTCATCATAGAGACAACTTACAACAATCAAAAGAACAAAACAAACAAACAAAAACAACAACAAACTCTGAGGAAGGGGCTATTTCTCAGAGTCACTGCCCTATTAGATTCAAATATCCTGTTTTCCATTAAAAATATCACAAGGTATACCAGGAGACAAGAAAACAGAGCTCTTTCAAAAGAATAAATAAATAAATAAACTGTCTCTGAAAAAGACCTGATGGCAGATTTACTAAACAAAGACCTTAATGTCTTAAAGATACGTTAAAAAAAAGGAAGACACAAAAATAGTCATTTACTGAAATACCAATAAGAAGTTAGAAAAAAAATTAAAAAAAAGAAATCTGGAGCTGAAAATTACAGACACTGAAAAGTAAATACATGGGCAATTATAAAAGCTAGTATTATAATATAATTATAATATACATAAAATATAATTGTAATAGTATAATTGATGAAAGTGAAAGAGGAGACTGAAAAAGTTGGCTTAAAATTCAACACTCATAAAACTAAGATCATGGCATCTGGTCCCATCACTTCATAGTGAATAGATGTGGAAACAGTAGACACAGTGGCTGACTTTATTTTTCTGGGCTCCAAAATCACTGCAGATGGTGATTGCAGCCATGAAATTAAAAGACACTTACTCCTTGGAGGGAAAGTTATGACCAACCTAGACAGCATATTGAAAAGCAGAGACATTACTTTGCCAACAAATGTCCATCTAGTTAAGGCTATGGTTTTTCCAGTGGTCATGTATGGATGTGAAAGTTGGACTATAAAGAAGGCTGAGCCCTGAAGAATTGATGGTTTTGAACTGTGGTGTTGGAGAAGACTCTTGAGAGTCCATTGGATTGCAAGGAGATCCAACCAGTCCATTCTAAAGGAGATGAGTCCTGGGTGTTCTTTGGAAGGACTGATTTTGAAGCTGAAACTCCAATATTCTGGCCACCTGATGCAAAGAGCTGACTCATTGGAAAAGACCCTGATGCTGGGAAAGATTGAGGGCAGGAGGAGAAGGGGATGACAGAGGAGATGGTTCGATGGCATCACTGACTTGATGGACATGGGTTTGGGTGGACTCCGGGAGTTGGTGATGTACAGGGAGGCCTGGTTCATGGGGTTGCAAAGAGTCAGACATGACTGAATGACTGAACTGAACTGAATTATCAAAGCTAGTATCATAGGTTTCCCAGGTGGTGCTAGTGTTAAAGAACCCATCTGCCAATGCAGGAGATGCTGGTTCAGTTCCTAAGTGGGGAAGATACCCTGAAGAAGGAAATGGCAACCCACTTCAGTATTATTGCCTGAAATATCCCATGGACAGAGGACCCTGGCAGGTTACAGTCCATAGAGGCACAAAGAGTCTGACACAACTGAAGCAATTTAGCACAGCACACAGTATTATAACAATAGCACACAACTCCACTTTTGCTACAAGTCTTAAAAGAAAAATGTACTAAAAAATACATTAGCTTATGTTTTTGGACACTGTAATTTTCTCACATCAACAACGGATAGGAATGGGAATGGGCTTCTAATGGAGAAGAATATTTGGAAAATATAATATACATGCAATTGGATATTATTCAGGTTTAAAAAGCAAGGGAATTCTGACATATACTTCAACCTTGGATGAATCTTGAAGACATTGTTTTACTGAAACAAGCTAAGCACAAACGATAAATAATGTAAGATTCCACTTATATAAAGTACTTAGATTTGTCAAAATCATAGACAAAGGAAGTAAAATGATCCTTGTCAAGTGCTGGGAGTATGAGGAAATGGGGACTTATTGCTTAATGGGTATAGAGTTTCAGCTTTACAAGATGACAAGACTTCAGAAGATGGATGGTGCTGGCAGTTGTATGAAACAGTGTGAGTATACTTAACACAATTGGACTCTATATTTTTAATGGGTAGGGTAGTAAATTGTATGCTACCTGTATTTTACTACAATTTTAAAAATGGGAAAAGAAGGTAAACTGGATAGACTTTCATGTTAGAATAGTACTAAAAGATAAAAAAAAAAAAAAATAGAGTGAGGAATTAGAAACACCAAAAAGACAGATAAAGATAACAAGATATGAAAAAATAGTAAAGGAGAAAACTACTAAAGTATAGAAAATGAAGTATGACAAATCTTATGACCCTGTTCTTTTATAATTCAAGGCAAATAAATTTAAAACCATAGTTGCTGTATATAATAGTCACAAAAATTATAATTCACTGGATTTCCCTGGTGGCTCAGTGGTGAAGAGTCTGCCTTGTAATGCAGAGGACTCAGGTTTGATCTCTGGTCTAGAAAGATCCCACATGCCATGGGGCAACTAAGCCCACATGCTGTAACTAAGACCCTAGGCAGCCAAATAAGTAAATAAATATTTTTTAAAAAAAATTATAATTCACCAAACATGACCCTATGAGTAATGGGAATTCTAAACAAATCAATGATGATAGCAAATGTGTAAAAAATTGTGAAAGAAGTTTTGCAATCTAAATCTGAAAATATTACACACAGAGAGAAGATAAAATAATAGAAAATTTTATTTTAGAAATGTTGAAATAAAAATTTGAAATAAATATTAGCAAAGGAATTTATTAGCATGTGAAAAAATAATGTATCACAAACAAATGCCCTATTTTTTTCTTGGAACAAAAGGATAGTGTGATATTATATAGACTTTACCATAACTTAACACCATGAAAATATTAAAGGACAGAAACCATATGATCAGCTTAGTTACTGAAAGTATGGAACTTAAACTCGTCACTCATTTCCAATGAAAACAGTAATAGTATTTAAACTGATGGATTCTTCCTTAGCAGATGCTATGCCAATATCTTTTTTAATGGGGAAAAAACTTGCTAGGGTCAAAAATGAGCAAAAGTTCACTCTTTATCACTGTTTAATAGTCTATTAAAGGACTTAACCAACATAGTTGGGCAGTAGAGATTTTTGAAATGCTTAAAATTAGCAATATCTCTGAAGAAGGCAATGGCACCCCACTCCAGTACTCTTGCCTGGAAAATCCCATGGACGGAGGAGCCTGGTAGGCTACAGTCCATGGGGTCACAAAGAGTAGGACTCGACTAAGCAACTTCACTTCACTTCACTTCACTTCTATATGCAGATAATATATCTGGGAAACTCAAAAGTACTTAAGAGAAATTTTTAAGCTAAACAAATACTCAAGTAACAGGATATAGAATTGACATACAAAATCAGTAGCTTTCATATATTCAAACAATAATTACAGACAGTTCTTGCTTAGAATAATTCAAATGCATGAATAGCAGTTGTCATGGTCTAGTTAAATAACACAATCCTTATTCAGCTGATGCACAAACAGAAAAAATGATAGTTGTATCATTTTCTTGTCTCCCTCATATATTTTATAAAAATTGATAATGGAAAGAGGGAATTTGACCCACAAAGTTGAAAGTGCAGCAAAAAAATGACAAGTAATAATGTTAGAGGTAAAATTCTAATTGGATTAAATAGAGTTATAAAAAAAAGTTGCTGATCCTCGATTATTGGCACTGCTGCCATTCAAGAGACACTGGACATGTGGCCAGAGGAACTCAGTAAGGCAAAGATCAACATGAATAAGGAAAGTGGTATAAGAAAAAGATGACGTTATCCCAGAGGAAGAGATGCTGGCAAAAGTTTTCACATTAAAGGAATTCTCAGAAATATTTCATGACATTGAAAATGTAAAGGATAAATGTTCTAAGCTGATCCATACATAGAAAGGGGCATGACAATTTGTCAAGTGTGGAAATGATTCACACTCACATTATAAGCTCTATAACAAGAAGAAAAATGCAAGTATTATTTAAATTACTCTTGATCCAATATCTACAAAGAAAAAACAAGAACAAAAATTTAGTTCTCAAGTGTCATGTTAGTGTGCCATATGTTTATTTTTACCATCTTTTTTCATTTTCTGGTGCATTTATAACCTAGAAAAAGGGAGTTTCTGACATCTGGACAAAAACATCCAAAAGGCGATAACTACTGTATATTTTCCCAAGACTAGGATCACTTTCTGCTGTTTCTGTTCACACTGTTGCTTTCAGGGCCCTGAAGTATCCACGTGGAGTGTGAACTGCCGGTATTTATTAGAGTTTTTTCACTTATGCCCATTCATGTGAATGATAAATGCCAGTTTTGCTCATGATAATTAGCTACTAAGGGGATTCTTACCTTGTAGGCTTGATTGCTACCAGACTAGAATCAAGTATTACTTGACCTCAAACACTGGCCTTCTACAACATTTCAGCTACATTGTGAAAATAAAATTTTGTGGAATGTCCTAGGAACCTAAACAGATTTTAATTCAATGGAAAAAATCCTGAATTTTTAACTAACTGACAAAAAGGCTTTTGTGCTATGAATTATCTAGATGTTCAGCACCTCTTTATATCTCATGCAAAAAAAAAAAAATTGCATGTAGAAAATGATTGAGCCCATTCCATACTGAGCCCTTCCAGGAATGACAAAAGCAAGTTCTTCTATGTATTCCTAGCATAGTACTTTAGCTCAGCATCATTCCAAACATCAATAAACCATGAATTAAGTTTTTTTAATTTAAAGTAGATTGTGTTTTTAAATAACTATTTATATTATATTTTTCTAAACTTTACAGGATTTATTTGCTGTCGGATAGGTTTTATATTGCTAACATGTATAGTAGACATTTTTGGTGGTAGTTCAGTCACCAAGTTGTGTCTGACTCTTGCAATCCCATGGACTGTAGCTCACCAGGCTCCTCTGTCCATGGGATTTTCCAGGTTAGAAAACTGGAGTGGATTCCATTTCCTTCTCCAGGGGATTTTCCTGACCCAGGAATTGAACTCCGGTCTCCTGGATTGCCGGCAAATTCTTTACCGACTGAGCTATGAGCGAAGCCCTGAGGTCAACAGCAGTGGCTGAGAGGAGCTACCCCACGCGTGAGGTCAGGGGCAGCAGCCAAGAGGAGCTACACCATGTCCAAGGAGTGGTGGCTGCATGGGCACAGAAGGGCCGAGAGGAGATACTCTCATTCAAGGTCAGGAGGGGTGGCCCTAAGGAGATACCCCTTGTCCAAGGTAAGGAGCAGCAGCTGCAATTTGCTGGAGCAACCATGAAGAGATACCACACGTCCAAGGTAAGAGAAATCCAAGTAAGACGGCAGGTGTTGCAAGAGGGCATCACAGGGCAGACACACTGAAACCATAATCACAGAGAACTAGCCAATCTGGTCACATGGACCAGAGCCTTGTCTAACTCAATGAAACTAAGCCATGCCATGTGGGGGCCACTCAGGATGGGCGGGTCCTGGTGAAGAGGTCTGACAGAATGTGGTCCCCTGGAGAAGGGAATGGCAAACCACTTCAGTATTCTTGCCTTGAAAACCCCATGAACAGTACGAAAAGGGAAAATGATAGGATACTGAAAGAGGAACTCCCCGGGTCGATAGGTGCCCAATATGCTACTGGAGATCAGTGGAGAAAAAACTCCAGAAAGAATGAAGGGATGGAGCCAAAGCAAAAACAATACCCAGTTGTGGATGTGACTGGTGATAGAAGCAAGGTCTGATGCTGTAAAGAGCAATATTGCATAGGAACCTGGAATGTAAGGTCCATGAATCAAGGCAAATTGGAAGTGGTCAAACAGGAGATGGCAAGAGTGAACGTCAACATTCTAGGAATCAGCGAACTAAAATGGACTGGAATGGGTGAATTTAACTCAGATGACCATTATATCTACTACTGTGGCAGGAATCCCTCAGAAGAAATAGAGTAGCCATCATGGTCAACAAAAGAGTCCGAAATGCAGTGAAGTGAAGTCGCTCAGTCGTGTCTGACTCTTTGCGATCCCATGGACTATAGTCTACCAGGCTTCTCTGTCCATGGGATTTTCCAGGCAAGAGTACTGGAATGGGTTGCCATTTCCTTCTCCAGGGGATCTTCCTGACCCAGGGATCGAACCCAGGTCTCCTGCATTGCAGACAGATGCGTTACCCTCTGAGTCACCTGGATGCAATCCCAAAAACGACAGAATGATCTCTGTTCGTTCCAGGGCAAACCCCATTCAATATCACAGTAATCCAAGCCTATGCCCCAACCAGTAATGCTGAAGAACCTGAAATTGAATGGTTCTATGAATACCTACAAGACCTTTTAGAACTAACATCCCCAAAAGATATCCTTTTCATTATAGGGGACTGGAATGCAAATGTAGAAAGTCAAGAAACACTTGGAGTGACAGGGAAATTTGGCCTTGGAGTATGGAATGAAGCATGACAAAGGTTAATAGAGTTTTGCCAAGAGAACACACTGATCATAGCAAACACCCTCTTCCAACAACACAGAGAAGACTACACATGGACATCACCAGATGCTCAACACCGAATTCAGATTGATTATATTCTTTGCAGCCAAAGTTGGAGACGCTGTATACAGTCAGCAAAGACAAGACCAGGAGCTGACTGTGGCTCAGATCATGAACTCCTTATTGCCAAATTCAGACTTAAATTGAGAAAGTAGGGAAAAACACTAGACCATTCAGGTATGACCTAAATCAAATCCCTTATGATTATACAGTGGAAGTGAGACATAGATTTAAGGTACTAGATCTGATAGACAGAGTGCCTGATGAACTATGGATGGAAGTCTGTGACATTGTACAGGAGACAGGGATCAAGACCATCCCCATGGAAAAGAAATGCAAAAAAGCAAAATGGCTGTCTGAGGAAGCCTTACAAATAGCTGTAAAAAGAAGAGAAACAAAAAGCAAAGGTGAAAAGGAAAGCTATAAGCATCTGAATGCAGAGTTCCAGAGAAGAGTAAGTAGAGATAAGAAAGCCTTCCTCAATGACCAATGCAAAGAAATAGAGGAAAACAACAGAATGGGAAAGACTGGAGATCTCTTCAAAAAAATTAGAGATACCAAGGGAACATTTCATGCAAAGATGGGCTCGATAAAGGAGAGAAATGGTATGGACCTAACAGAAGCAGAAGATATTAAGAAGAGGTAGCAAGAATATACAGAAGAACTGTACAAAAAAGAGCTTCACAGCCAAGATAATCATGATGGTGTGATCACTCACCTAGAGCCAGACATCCTGGAATGTGACGTCAAGTGGGCCTTAGAAAGCATCACTACGAACAAAGCTAGTGGAGGTGATGGAATTCCAGTGGAGCTATTTCAAATCCTGAAAGATGATGCTGTGAAAGTGCTGCACTCAATATGCCAGCAAATTTGGAAAACTCAGCAGTGGCCACAGGACTGGAAAAGGCCAGTTTTCATTACAATCCCAAAGAAAGGCAATGCCAAAAATGGTCAGACTACCGCACAATTACACTCATCTCACATGCTAGTAAAGTAATGCTCAAAAGTCTCCAAACCAGGCTTCAGCAATATGTAAACCTTGAACTTCCAGATGTTCAGGCTGGTTTTAGAAAAGGCAGAGAAACCAGAGATCAAATGGCCAACACGTGCTAGATCATGGAAAAAGCAAGAGAGTTCCAGAAAAACATCTATTTCTGCTTTATTGACTATGCCAAAGCCCTTGGCTGTGTGGATCACAATAAACTGTGGAAAAATCTGAAAGAGATGGGAATACCAGACCACCTGACCTACCTCTTGAGAAACCTATATGCAGGTCAGGAAGCAACAGTGAGAACTGGACATGGAACAACAGTTCAATTCAGTCGCTCAGTCGTGTCCGACTCTTTGCAACCCCATGAATCACAGCACGCCAGGCCTCCCTGTCCATCACCAACTCCTGGAGTTCACTCAGACTCGTGTCCATCGAGTCAGTGATGCCATCCAGCCATCTCATTCTCTGTTGTCCACTTCTTCTCCTGCCCCCAATCCTTCCCAGCATCAAAGTCTTTTCCAATGAGTCAACTCTTCGCATAAGGTGGCGAAGAGTTTCAGCTTTAGCATCATTCCCTCCAAAGAAATCTCAGGGCTGATCTCCTTCAGAATGGACTGGTTGGATCTCCTTGCAGTCCAAGGGACTCTCAAGAGTCTTATCCAACACCACACTTCAAAAGCATCAATTCTTTAGTGCTCAGCCTTCTTCGCAGTCCAACTCTCATATCCATACATGACCACTGGAGAAACCATAGCCTTGACTAAACGGTCCTTATCAGCAGAGTAATGTCTCTGCTTTTGAATATACTATCTAGGTTGGTCATAACTTTCCTTCCAAGGAGTAAGCATCTTTTAATTTCATGGCTGCAGTCACCATCTGCAGTGACTTTGGAGCTCCAAAAAATAAAGTCTGACTCTGTTTCCAGTGTTTCCCCATCTATTTCCCATGAAGTGAACAACAGACTGGTTCCAAATAGGAAAAGGAGTACATCAAGGCTGTATACTGTCACCCTGCTTATTTAACTTATACGCAGAGTACATCATGAGAAATGCTGGCCTGGAAGAAGCACAAGCTGGAATCAAGATTGCTGGGAGAAATATCAATAACCTCAGATATGCAGATGACACCACCCTTATGGCACAAAATGAAGAGGAACTAAAAATCCTCTTGAGGAAAGTGAAAGTGGAGAGTGAAAAAGTTGGCTTAAAGCTCAACATTCAGAAAATGAAGATCATGGCATCTGGTCCCATCACTTCATTACTTTGCCAGCAAAGGGCCATCTAGTCAAGGCTATGGTTTTTCCTGTGGTCATGTATGGATGGGAGAGAAGGACTGTGAAGAAAGCTGAGCACTGAAGAATTGATGCTTTTGAACTGTGGTGTTGGAGAAGACTCTTGAGTGTCCCTTGGACTGCAAGGAGATCCAACCAGTCCATTCTAAAGGAGATCAGTCCTGGGTGTTCTTTGGAAGGACTGAAGCTAAAGCTGAAACTCCAGTACTTTGTCACCTCATGCAAAGATTTGACTCATTGGAAAAGACTCTGGTGCTGGGAGGGACTGGGGGCAGGAGAAGAAGGGGACAACAGAGAATGAGATGGCTGGATGGCATCACCGACTCGATGGATATGAGTTTCAGTGAACTCCGGGAATGGGTGATGGACAGGGAGGCCTGGCGTGCTGCGATTCATGGGGTCGCAAAGAGTCAGCCACAACTGAGCAACTGAACTGAACCGACCTGGATAGGAGACATTCATTCATTTCGATTTATAAGTATAAATAAAGCCTTAAAGAAGGCTGAACACTGAAGAATTAATGGTTTTGAGCTGTGGTGTTGTGGAAGACTCTTGAGAGTCCCTTGGACTGCAAGGAGACCAAACCATTCAATTCTAAGGGAAATCAATCCTGAATATTCAATAGAAGAACTGACGCTGAAGCTGAAGCTCTAATATGGCTTCCTGAGAGAAGAGTCAATTCATTAGAAAAGACCCTGATGCTGGGAAAGATTGAAGGCAGGAGGAGAAGGGGGCAACAGAGGATGAGATCGTTGGATGGCATCAGTGGCTCAATGGATGTGAGTTTCAGCAAACTTCAGGAAATGGTGATAGACAGGGAAGCCTGGCATGCTGCAGTCCATAGGGTTTCAGAGTAGGATACAACTAAACAACTGGACAACAACAATTTATGGTATACCCCAAATTTGCCAGGTATTCTAGAAATTATAAAAATAACATCAGATGAAATTCCTGCAAGTGACTTCATACCTACTGGAGTAAGAGAATAGTAAATAACAGTAGTCTTATTTTGTTTTCAGTTATAAGGTTAAATGGCTTACCCCAGGCAGATCAAATAATATTCTGCAAATATGAATCTTTAATCTGGAAGATCATCATAACATTTTAGATTTAAAGTTACATCATTAAATATATATACCTGAAAATATAGTTTCATAGTTATGTTGTAAGTCAATTTATTCTTAATTATTATAGCATTAATTATTATCTTCAAGAATAGTGAATGGATTTTAAAATATATTCAAAATAAAAGTTGAAATAAAAACATAAAACATTAATTTTTTAAAATTTTGACCCACCAGGTACTCACTCCAAACAGGTGATTCAAGTTAGAGAAACTCACAGGTGTATTAAAGAGTCTGGCAATGATCAGTCTGGCAATGTACTGAACCGCAGGAAATGATTAATGTAATATTAAAGTTACCAACAAAATACTACCTTTTAAAATGGCACTCAATACTAATTTGATTCTACAATATTTAAGGAAATTTCCATTTTCCCTTTAGAAACAACAAAAATATATTACATGAATCATTATTTCATTCACTTTAATAAGGTCTATTTCATTACCACATCAATATGAGACTTTATATATTTAGTGAATCTATTCCCATACTCTCCATATCTTCTACAATGTATTGATACTTAGCATTGTTTCCTTAAAACACCTAAGTTATAGAGCAATGAAAGGAAATGGTAGGATTGATTACATATATAGACTTCAAAGTCAGAACGAACTGAGCTCAAATCTCAGCTTTAAAAGGTGTTCATTTCTTTTACTTTGGTGAATTATTCATTCATCCTGAAACTTAATTTCTCTACCCATGATAGTGGGAAAATAACAACTTTGTCATGGACTTGAGGTAAATTTAATAATTTATTTTTAAAGTCTAATAAAACGTGATACCTACTCAACATTGTTTATGTCATTGTTGAATATGATAACAATCATACTAATGTTACAAAGTAATGTACCTAAAAGAATTAACTTCTTAGGATTTGTATGTCACACAATTTCAGGTGGTTTCCACTTTCTGTCAAAAAATCAATAGTAACCAAAAACACAAAGTATAGCTTATATCTGAGATTAAGCAATAATTTGCAACTTGACAATTATTAGCTTATTTTCTCCTATAACATCTTGCTAACAGCTTAATAACAAATATGTTATGGTGGGATATACTCACTAGACAATTATTAATGAATATAAATTGCTTTGCTAGGCTTAAAAAAGACTCATATATAGTATCATATAAATAATAACACTTTTTAAAACTCATGATGTGATTAATAATCTTATGAGCATTAAAACTGTTATATCAATTCTGGTTCTATGAAATTTATCAAATTTCTTTTATGAAATAATATGGAATTTGTTCCTTTAATATGCCAAAGTTTACTTTATTATCAGAACATATAAATGACAGAGGTTGTCATTTGCTTATCTTTTATGTAGCAAATTTCACTCCATAAGTGGTATTCCCAGTAAAAAGAAAGGCAAGTTATCCTATTTCTTCCTGGTAAAATTCTCTAGATCAACATTATTTTAAAAATCAATTCTTCATGAATGAAGGAAATTATTCATTTGCTAAATGTTAACAGAGTTTTGCCAAAAGAATACACTGGTCATAGCAAACACCCTCTTTCAACAAGACAAGAGATGACTCACACATGGATATCACAAGATGGTCAATACTGAAATCAGATTGATTATCTTCTTTGCAGCCGAAGATGAAGAAGCTATATACAATCAGCAAAAACAAGACCAAGAGCTGACTGTGGCTCAGATCATGAACTCCTTATTGCCAAATTCAGACCCAAATTGAAGAAAGTAGGGAAAACCACTAGACCATTCAGGTATGACCCAAATCAAATCCCTTATGATTATACAGTGGAAGTAACAAATAGATTCACGGCATTAGATCTGATAGACAGAGTGCCTGAAGAACTATGGATAGAGGTTTGTGACATCGTACAGGAGGCAGTGATTAAAACCGTTGCCAAGAAAAAGAAATGCAAAAACGCAAGACGGTTGTCTGAGTAAGCATTATAAATAACTGAGAAAAGAAGAGAAGCAAAAGGCAAAGGAGGAAAGGAAAGATATATCCATCTGAATGCAGAGTTTCAGAGGATAGCAAGGAGAGATAAGAAAACCTTCTTCAGTGATCAGTGCAAAGAAATAGAGGTAAACAATAGAATGGGAAAGACTAGAGATATCTTCAAGAAAATTAGAGATACCAAAGGAAATTTTCTTCCAAAGACGGGCACAATAAAGGACAGAAACAGTATGGACCTAACAGGAGCAGAAGATATTAAGAAGAGGTGGCAAGAATACATAGAAGAACTATACAAAAAGGATCTTCACGACCCAGATAACCACGATGGTTTGACCACTCACCTAGAGCAGATATCCTGGAATATGAAGTCAAGTGGGCCTTAGAAAGCATCACTACAAACAAAGCTAGTGGAGGTGATGGAATTCCGGATGAACTATTTCAAATCCTAAACAATGATGCTGTGAAAGTGCTGTACTCAATATGCCAGCAAATTTGGAAAACCCAGCAGTGGCCACAGGACTGGAAAAGGTCAGTTTTCTTTCCAATACCAAAGAAAAGTAATGCTAAAAATTTCCAAACTACCACCCAATTGCATTCATCTCACACGATAGCACAATAATGCTCAATGTTCTTCAATATAGGCACCAATGGTACATGAACTGAGAAATTCCAGATGTTCAAGGTGGATTTGGAAAAGGCAGAGGAACCAGAGATCAAATTGCCAACATCATTTGGATCTTAGAAAAAGCAAGAGAGTTCCAGAAAAATCATCTATATCTGCTTCACTGACTACACTAAAGCCTTTAACTGTGTGGATCAAAACAAACTGGAAAAATTTTTAAAGAGACAGGGATACCAGAAACCTTACCTGTTTCCTGAGAAATCTGTATGGAGGTCAAGAAGCAACAGTTAGAACCAGACATGGAACAATGGACTGGTTCCAGATTGGGAAAGGAGCATGTCAAGGTTCCAGATTGGGAAAGGAGCATTGTCACCCTGCTTGTTTAACTTCTATGCAGAGTACATCATGCAAAATGCCAGACTGGATGAAGCATAAGCTGGAATCAAGACTGCCTGGAAAAATATCAATAACCTCAGACATGCAGATGACAACACTCTTATGGCAGAAAGCGAATAAGAATTAAAGAGCCTCTTGATGAAGGTGAAAGAAGAGAGTGAAAAAGCTGGATTAAAACTCAACATTTAAAAAACTAAGACTATGGCATCTGGTCCCATCATTTCATGGTATATAGAGCAGAGGAAACTGGAAATAGTGACAGATTTTATTTTCTTGGGCTCCAAAATCACTGCAGATATTGACTGTGGCCATGAAATTAAAAGACACTTGCTCCTTGGAAGAAAAGCTGTGACTAACCTAGAGAGCATATTATAAAAAACAGAGACATTACTCTGCTGACAAAGGTATAGTCAAAGCTATGGTTTTGCCAGTGGTCATGCATGGATGCGAGAGTTGGACCATAAAGAAAGCTGAGTGCAGAAGACATGATGCTTTTGAAGTATGGTGTTGGAGAAGATTCTTGAGAGTCTCTTGGACTGCAAGGAGATCAAACCAGTCCATCCTAGAGGAAATCAGCCCTGAATACTCATTGGAAGGACAGATGCTGAAGCTGAAGCTCCAATACTTTGGCCACCTAATGCAAACTGACTCATTAGAAAAGACTCTGATGCTGGGAAATCTTGAAGGCAAAAGGAGAAGGGGATGACAGAGAGTGAGATAGTTGGATGAAATCACCGCCTCGATGGACATGAGTTTGAGGGAACTCCAGGAGTTGGTGAAGGACAGGGAAGCATGGCGTACTGCATTCCGTGGGGTCACAAAGAGTTGGACATGACTGAACATCAGAACAGAACTGAACTGATGTATTGCCTTTAAGACAGTTATGTTAAATATGAAATTCTTGCAGTTAGTATTATTTCTTAGAACCCTCTTTTTATTGGTTCTTTTTAAAATTGCAGACCTTACAGTTAAGAAATATTTAATATGAAAAACAGCATTGATGGAAATTCAAACTTATGAAGTAATAAATTAAATGAGAAAACATTTGTACCATAAAACTATATTTTCATCATTTTTTTAAGTAGGAAGATTGTTCTATCAAAATTGAATTTAAAGTATCAAATTACCTATATAAATAAACATATAATTCACAAGAAGCATTTAGTATTGCAAAAATTTGTGCAGTTTTGCATATTGAAAGGAAAAAATAAAGAAAAAATGAACTAAAATACTCATATATACACAGCTGATTATAGCTCAAAGGAGAAAAGTAATGACAAATACACAAAATATTGCAGACATAGTTAGCCATATTAGCCTTCCAATCTACTCTCAAATTAAAATGTCACTAAAAACAAACCAAAAATTCCATATATGGAGATACTGAAACTTTAGCTGAAAATCAGCATTCAGCTCAGATTTGTTATTAATACTATATTATTTTGAATTCAAATAATTCAAAACTAATTTATTTAATAAATACATTCTCATTTTACATAAATTTAATGTTCATGTCAAGAGGATTAATTAGTAAGATTATGGTAGATTCAATGTAGTCAACCAAATGGTACTTATATCTGATTCCATAACTTATACAAACACCCTTTATATCATTTTATACTGCATATTTAATAACAAAATAGTACCCTAAGAGAACCTTGATTGTAAGTACTTAGAATGTCTCTCCTACACTTATTGAAAAATCAATGTCCCTCCAAAAGAGAACATACTTAACCATTATGCCTTTAAAAATAGAATGATTCTAAATTAGATAGTAATTATAGAGTAGTAATATAAATGACAAGCACAACAATTTACATTTAAAGAGTCATTTCTGCTTAACAGATACCTTGTATGAGATATCTTATAGTAACCCTCAAAGTAACTCTGCAGTAGCTACTATTATGCCCCATTTGTCAATGAGAATTCTGATGCCCAGTAAGGTTAAGTAACATGACCAAGGTCACAGAAGTAACAAGAGCTGAAATTAAAAATGAGGCAAGTTGAGTAGCAATAAGGTGTTGACCAAGATAATAGTATCAGATCAGTTCAATTCTCTTCAGTCACTTAGTCGTGTCCGACTCTTTGCGACCCCATGAATCGCAGCACGCCAGGCCTCCCTGTCCATCACCAACTCCCGGAGTTCACTCAGACTCACGTCCATTGAGTCCGTGATGCCATCCAGCCATCTCATCCTCTGTGGTCCCCTTCTCCTCCTGCCCCCAATCCCTCCCAGCATCAAAGTCTTTTCCAATGAGTCAACTCTTCGCATGAGGTGGCCAAAGTACTGGAGTTTCAGCTTTAGCATCACTTCTTCCAAAGAAATGCCAGGGCTGATCTCCTTCAGAATGGACTGGTTGGATCTCCTTGCAGTCCAAGGGACTCTCAAGAGTCTTCTCTAACATCACAGTTCAAAAGCATCAATTCTTCGGTGCTCAGCCTTCTTCACAATCCAACTCTCACATCCATACATGACTATTGGAAAAACCATAGCCCTGACTAGACGGACCTTTGTTGGCAAAGTAATGTCTCTGCTTTTGAATATGCTATCTAGGTTGGTCATAACTTTTCTTCCAAGGAGTAAGCGTCTTTTTTTTTTTAAATTTATTTTTTATTTTACTTTACAATTCTGTATTGGTTTTGCCATACATTGACATGAATCCACCACGGGTGTACATGCGTTCCCAAACATGAACCCCCTCCCACTCCCCTCCCCACAACATCTCTCTGGGTCATCCCCGCATACCAGCCCCAAGCGTGCCATATCCTGCATCAGACATAGACTGGCAATTCGATTCTTACATGATATTATACATGTTTCAATGCCATTCTCCCAAATCATCTCACCCTCTCCCTCTCCCACTGAGTCCAAAAGTCCGTTATACACATCTGTCTTTTTTGCTGTCCTGCATACAGGGTCATCATTGCCATCTTTCTAACTTCCATATATATGTGTTAGTATACTGTATTGGTGTTTTTCTTTCTGGCTTACTTCATTCTGTATAATCAGCTCCAGTTTCATCCATCTCATCAGAACTGATTCAAATGTATTCTTTTTAATGGCTGAGTAATACTCCATTGTGTATATGTACCAGCTTTCTTATCCATTCATCTGCTGATGGACATCTAGGTTGTTTCCATGTCCTGGCTATTATAAACAGTGCTGGGATGAACATTGGGGTACATGTGTCTCTTTCAATTCTGGTTTCCTCAGTGTGTATGCCCAGCAGTGGGATTGCTGGGTCATAAGGCAGTTCTATTTGCAATTTTTTAAGGAATCTCCACATTGTTCTCCATAGTGGCTGTACTAGTTTGCATTCCCACCAACAGTGTAGGAGGGTTCCCTTCTCTCCACACCCTCTCCAGCATTTAATGCTTGCAAATTTTTGGATCACAGACATTCTGACTGGTGTGAAGTGGTACCTCATTGTGGTTTTGATTTGCATTTCTCTAATAATAAGTGATGTTGAGCATCTTTTCATGTGTTTGTTAGCCATAAAATAAACGACCCAATCAAAAAATGGGCCAAAGAACTAAATAGACATTTCTCCAAAGTAAGTGTCTTTTAATTTCATGGCTGCAGTCACCATCTGCAGTGATTTTGGAGCCAAAAAAAATAAACTCTGACACTGTTTCCACTGTTTCCCCATCTATTTCCCATGAAGCGATGGGACCAAATGCCATGATCTTCATCTTCTGAATGCTGAGCTTTAAGCCAACTTTTTCACTCTCCACTTTCACTTTCCTCAAGAGGCTTTTTAGTTCCGCTTCACTTTCTGCCATAAGGGTGGTGTCATCTGCATATCTGAGGTTATTGATGTTTCTTCCAGCAATCTTGAGTCCAGCTTGTGCTTCTTCCAGCCCAACGTTTCTTATGATGTACTCTGCATATAAGTTAAATAAGCAGGGTGACAATATACAGCCTTGATGTACTCCTTTTCCTATTTGGAACCAGTCTGTTGTGAATTCTGGTTGAGCTATTTCAAATCCTGAAAGATGATGCTGTGAAAGTGCTGCACTCAACATGCCAGCAAGTTTGGAAAACTCAGCAGTGGCCACAGGACTGGAAAAGGTCAGTTTTCATTCCAATCCCAAAGAAAGGCCATGCCAAAGAATGCTCAGACTACCACACAATTGCACTCATCTCACACGCTAGTAAAGTAAGGCTCAAAATTCTCCAAGCCAGGCTTCAGCAATACGTGAACCGTGAACTTCCAGATGTTCAAGCTGGTTTTAGAAAAGGCAGAGGAACCAGAGAACAAATTGCCAATATCCACTGGATCATTGATAAACCAAGAGAGTTCCAGAAAATCATCTATTTCTGTTTTATTGACTATGCCAAAGCCTTTGACTGTGTGGATCACAAGAAACTGGAAAATTCTCAAAGAGATGGGAATACCAGACCACCTGAGCTGCCTCTTGAGAAACCTATATGCAGGTCAGGAAGCAACAGTGAGAACTGGACATGGAACAACAGATAATAGTATACCACCTATATATCTCATAAGACTGGTTTTCATTTCTTGTGGGCCATGAGGGCAAAGAGACCAGGTCTTATCTTTACCACCATAAGTGGTAAAGGTTTTGGTGAATTCTTTCAGACCTGTTTGACCTTAAAATGAGCTATTTCAAAAAACTACAAAGTTTGCCACACTCCTAAGTCTTCCAGGTATTTCCTTCTCTTGCTCCACTCAGGTGGTGATCAGATTCCTCTGAAAAAGTGACAAAACCAGCTCAGCACACCCCAGATCAAATGAAGCTAATTTAAATTGCAATATTTAGTTGATGATTTTAAAAGAAAGATAACTTCAGACAGTAGAAAAGCTCTCTAAGGTCAATGCATTCATGTAACTTATGACATTTAATAATATTCATTTGTTTATATTAAATGCTATATTTTAAGGTAGCTTAAATAAATTTACAAAAAATGGAGAAGCAAATGATAACACACTCCAGTATTCTTGCCTGGAGAATCCCATGACAGAGGAGCCTGTGGGCTACAGTCCATGGGGTTGCAGAGTCAGATATGACTGAGCAACTAACATACACAAATTAAAAGTAATGGAGATAACTAAGTTTGCAAACTGGCTGAAATAAACATTGGGATGAAACTAAATATACATTCTGAAATATGTATATGTTTTATAGATAACCAGACTCTCTGGCTTCAATTATTTTAGCAACTCTGGATAAAAAACCTTAACCTCTTATACAAATAATTGAATAAATAAAATATATTATTGAATTTGTAAACAATATGCTGAATTCCTAGGATAAATGTATCTATTCTTTGTATTAAGGTCATTCAAGTATTTCTTACAAGTTTGCCAATTAAAAAATGCATAAAAATAAGTAATTCTAACTTCAGTTTTATTATATTTAAAATTGGGATTAAAAACTCCATCTATAGATTTTTTTAGAAGATTCAACACAGTGAGGCAAGTACTGAACACAATACTTGTTCATAATAAGAGCTCAAGAAAAAGAAGCTACAATATCATGGATCAAAATAAACACTCCACCATTTTCAATTGTTTTTATCTTATATTGTTATTTAAAATGATGGTAAAATTAAGACTTTCTTCTATGAATTAATGTTGACTGAATTCAATCCAAAAGTGAAGTTAAAGTCTCTCAATCGTGTCCGACTCTTTGAAACCCCATGGACTATACAGTCCATGGAATTCTCCAGGCAAAAATACTGGAGTGGGTAGCCTTTCCCTTCTCCAGGGGATCTTCCCAACCCAGAGATCAAACCTAGGTCTCTCGCACTGCAGATGAATTCTTTACCAGCTGAGCCACAAGGGAAGCTCAATCCAAAATTTGAAAGCAATAAAAGACTGTACCTATAAAGGTGGTCCTCTTCATGACCCTTTCTTGATGAATCAATGTGCTATAAGCAATGCCAAAAACTTCTTTTAGCATTTCTATGATATCTTCTGAATTGTAACATCCCTTTGCTAATTCCATCAATATTTTTATTTTAAAAATCAGTATTTCCAAAAAAAAAAAGGACTAGATATTACTTTTCCTTGGAAATAATTGTTTCTTTTTGTTCCTATTCAATGGCAACATGGCTCCACTTAGCACTTAAGGATTGCTTTTCAGAACTAGTGGATAGTTCTTAACACTGAGTGAAGACTATGTTACTAGGTGCTGCAGGAAGTGAATTAGAATAGGTTTGCATGTGCCTTAAAAGATAGCATCTCTATTTTTCTTTTGTGTTGTTTACTGCTGATTCTCACTGTCAAATCACTGTTAGGTTCTGTGTTTCTCTTGCAAAAAAAAAAATAAATGAAAAGCCAACTATAAAGAAATTTAAAACAAACAAAAAAAAAACCTTGGACATTATTATTTATCATGCAAATAAATGCTCATTGTATAAATCTTGAATTATTTAATTAATGTTGATTACAAGTTTCTCACTTGAATGAACAAGTCTTTGATAGCAGCTAACAGTGGTGAGCTATTATTATATTCCAAGTTTCTGCAAGGTACACTTTTTTCTATCTTTTCAGGGGTTGTCAATGCACTTTTTACTTCCTTTGTAATCTCAAATGTCAATGGTGAATACAGAAGTACCAAAATTCTGTCAACAATTATATTATTAGTATAATAACTGTGCAAAGTGCCCAGCTCTTTGGAGCTGTCAAGAAGAGTTCATCAATAAATGTACGAAAGAGGAAAGAAAGAAAAGAATGGAAAAAAAGAAGAGAAAGGAAGGAAAGAATACTAAGCACTACAATATTTGCAAAACAAAAGAAGCATAAATGATGTTTGTTGCCACCAAAGAGATTAGAATACATCTCATACTTTTATGAATATATGTGAAGGACTAAGTACTAAAACAAGATAATATGTCAATCATCATAGCTGAAAAGGCTATAAATGCTACTGGAGTTCAGAGAAAATAGCCAAGAATGCTGATTTTTTCATATACACTTGTTATTTCATTATGGAGTTCAGTGACTCAAAATGCTATCATATTCTTCACTAATATCGTTTTCAAGAAATGGCTGATTATCCAGGCAACAAGTATTTGCTAAAGGATATCAATGTCCTCTTAAAATATATATAAGCTTCTTGAATCTGGTTAGCAAGTCAGATAGTATTCTAAAGACTACAGTTGCATCAAGGTGAAGCCTTCTCTATGATTGAAAACACAGATTTCATCGCAAAGAAGCAGCAGCTGTGTTCCTGAGGTTACAGCACTTTGTTGCAGAAAGAATATCAATAGAGTGTTTATGAAACAACAAGGGAACATCACATCGCAAAGAGCAATGAAAGCCTCTTTAAAAAAATCTGTATAATAAACATGTCTAGATGGTTATGGTTCTGGCAGATCGCTACAGAGGAAATATTAGGAAAAAATCTTATGCTCATACATTTTTCATGAAATGTTCTGTATTATACATCACAGCTGCAAATCTGCCCTCTGAAGTTTTCAGCTTCTTAATGACACCAGAGATTTAGAGCACAGGGTGGAGTTAGACTGACATGTGACTGATGAGGTGGAAGTGTGAGTCTGAGCGCCATTGAACACAGAGAATTTTCCCAATGTATCATAATTATGGAAACACCTGTGCTTAAGGGTTTGTGCTGATTCAGAGAAAATACTTGGAACTTAATAATGGTCTGCAAGATCCTTCATCTCAGACTCAGGGCAGCTGGGAGCAAAGGATACAGTTGCATTTGAGAATGATGGACACTAGTTTTTATCCTTCTAAGAGATGCTGCTGCCATAACCTGAAAATGTTTGTTTTATTTTAGAATGGGAAACTGGGTCCTGAAACAGCATGGAAGTGTTGCAGGAGTGTTTTCTGGAAAATGAAGAAGAAATGTAGGTCACAAACTACTGAGTTTCATGGAGCAATCAAAGTTGGATTATTCTTTTTCTTTATCTTTATAAAGTCCATTATTGATTAAAAAATAATGCAAGCGCATATTCTATGCCAAGTAACATGATTTAAAAATAGAGTCATTCTTTCGGTTGAAATTCTTACCCCTGTGTACTCTGCATTCTTGGCCATCTGTAAAAACTCCTGGGGAGTGCTTAGAGGAAGAGTGTGTGTCAGAAGGCAGAGACAGGAATTATAATGTCTATATGTATTTGCCTTTTTTAAAAAAAGAGTGCAAAAGGGCTAAGTTTAAAATATATGTAGACTGTGATTTTGGGAGGTAATAAAAGAATAGTACATGACAAAATATATTCATTAGGAGGAAAACAAAATTTAATATTTATAAGTAATTAATATTTCCTTAAATAAGTGAAAGCAAGGTAAATTCGGTAGACAATAGGAAATGTAAATATAAAATAATTCAATGTATTATATCAAGGTATTTTTCAGTTACATTGCTATGTTTCTCTCTAAATATTTAATATGTAATAAAAGACAGTATTCACTATGCCTGAAATTATTTATAAGATTTACAGCAGTATACACATATTTTCAGCAATGTCTTTATATGAATTCTTCAACATTTACTCTTTTATGGAATATTCTACTGTAAAAACAATGAAAAGTTGCAAATACAAAGCAGTTTAATATTTTATATCATTACAAAAAGAGCATATTTATTTTTAAAGATCAATATGATAGAAAGGAAAATGTAAAAAGCAGAAGAATGGTTCATGACCTCATAAGTCAGATATATCTACAGTTAGTTCCTTTGTGACTCTTGGTTACAATTTAATTTGAAATGGGCACTTCTATACAAATTCTATAACAGTTTAAAATCTCTTAAAACACAGAATATTGGCCATGTCACTTTTATTGTAACAGTAGGTGATGTTTTTTCTTACTCTGGTTTCATCAAGTAATGTATAAAGTTATACTTTAGTTTTCTTCTCAAATGAAAATATGTAAGAGCAAATAGGCCATATAATGAGGAATATTTGGAAAATGGTGGGATCTTTTCTATTGCTATGATATCTAGTTGTACTGAACTATTAAATAATACATCCTTAAGTTTAATATTTTATTAAATGAAGAAATTACATTTTGTATCACAAATACATTCTAAAGCACTAGAATTTTAAATTGGTGAACTTAAGGCTTGATGAACCAGGAAAACCAAAATTTACTGACTAAGTGAATTAAGCAGTTCTTATATGTGATTTACTGTAAACAACTGAAAATAAGAAATAATACCTGGACCTGTACGCTGCATTGACAGAAGATTTCTCTGGATAAATGTCTTAACACTGCTCCAGCAGTATTCATTGAAACCTATTCCTCAACTTTTGTTCCAGGTACAGATGTGTGCCTACACCCATACGCACAGCAAGTATGTTCACACATGTATGCCTGTGAGTGCTCATGAAGGGAGACAAGAGAGGAGAGGGCTAGGGGAAGGAAGAATACACTAGAAATCGTCTGGCGTTTTAAAAATTAAGGTTCTTGGTATACTCGCCAGAAACAAGTTAATGTTTTTTCTCAATTGGCCCTTTGACAATGTCATATTTATACATCAGTCATTATCATCTCTAATAACTGACATTTTAAACATCTATAGTAATTCAGCCCTGAAGCATAGTATTTTAATTATTTATAGCCAGTATTTTTGGTACAACATAGGTGTCAGAGATTGTAAGTTAAAAATATTCTCTTGGTTCAAATGGATGGATTTGCTACCTTTAAATAAGTCCATGGAGGTAGGAACAGATTTTAATTGATGGATATTAATAGTATAATTTTCTGTGTTAATAAATGCATACAAGTCCATGTAAGCTCTTCAAAACTAGGAACTCAGTGGCTACTGTGTGAGAGTCAAATTATGGGACACTGTGGAAATGATGTGCATACCTAGATATGAATATCAAAACAAGTTTGTTAATATAAATTAAATGAATTGCATAACTTAACGTGTAGCAACCTGATTAATATAATAATTTTAAACACTATTAGATTTTACTGTACAATATGATTATACTATAATTTTGATTACTAGTTTGTCCTGAATGTTTAAAAAATGCATGGGTCACAAAACAGCTAAAGCACTGGTAGACATATCTTTATTTTTTTGTCTTAAAAGTTCATTAACCAAATTGTACTCTGGCTCAGATGTACAATCAATCCTTTAAAAAACAAAAAACAGTTTTAAGGAACATTTCATAATCTTCTACCTATTCGATTTAAATCTATAATAAAAAGTATGTTTTCCTTTTTTTCTTGGAGTCTAATAGGATTGTATTTTCCCAATAAGAAAATGATGTACCTAAGCTCCATAAATGACATCTCCCATATCATCAATAAAATAATACATCTTGTTATAGAGATATTCAACAAACAATTTTCAGAAATCACCTCTATTATGGGGAATAAAACAGATGTACAACTCCCTCTTTTGGATGTCAGATTTACACAGAGGAAGCAATGTAATCTCAAACAGAATATTAAAAGAGCATTAGTTTTGGTGATGTTTTACTCAATAGACATGATGTTTATTATAAACATAGTTTTAAATCCTTTGGAAAAATGACTCATCAAAATTAGGAAAGGGCCTTAGCACAGATATATAGAAAAAATTCCCTACTTAGCTTATTTCACATTTAATAAATTTTAGCTAACATCCAACAAACAACAAAACAAGGATAAAGAGAAAATTTAATCAATCTATCTTGCACTTACTTTTTGTAAACTATTCCATTGTCTTAGATTACCCAGAACATAAATGTTTAACATGGAAACAAATTAGCCTGATGCTGTTTGTTTTTTTTTTTTTTCTTCAAATGAACACAATGTATTTCTTTTCGGAGCCATGTGAGGCTTAATCTATCATGAATCCCACAGTCCCATTCCTTCAACTTTCTCTTTTCAAGGTCAATGACCTTTAATCTGAGTATTTTATTTATTTATTCTTTTAGTTTTACTTCTACATATTGAAGTGATATATATATACATATCTTTAGTGCATTCTCAGATGAAGCACAATGATAAGCATAAATATGTTTAATGTGTAACAGAAGAAATATATATATATGAGACTACATGTTTCCTACTATTTTTATTGCATATGTCTTACAACACATAATGTAAGAATTTGCAACTGGTGAAGCAATGGAGAAGGGTAGAAGTTACTAACAACATGGTAAAAAAAATCACAAAAATATTAAAGTTAGAGTAAAATATGAAAATAGACAGGGACAGTATTCTCTCATTTTGTACATTTCATAAAAAGATAAAACATATATATATATATGTATATAGATAGATAGCTTGGAAGAGACAACAGTTATTTATTCCTAGTTATTATGTAGCAAATCTAGATAGGTAGATATATATATAGATAAATGATAGAGGTAGATACATACATATATCATATACAAATATACACATATATGTGCAGTCAAACCTTTCTAAAAATACTTTCTGGGATCATTTCATAATCTATTATTGCCGCCGCTGCTGCTGCTAAGTAGCTTCAGTCGTGTCCGACTCTGTGCTACCCCAGAGACGGCAGCCCACCAGGCTCCCCCGTCCCTGGGATTCTCCAGGCAAGAACACTGGAGTGGGTTGCCATTTCCTTCTCCAGTGCATGAAAGTGAAAAGTGAAAGTGAAGTCACTGAGTCGTGTCCAACTCTCAGTGACCCCATGGACTGCAGCCTACCAGGCTCCTCCATCCATGGGAGTTTCCAGGCAAGAGTACTGGAGTGGGGTGCCATTGCCTTCTCCGAATCCATTACTAATTCTATTTAAATTTCTGATAAATGCTGTGTGGGTTGTTAATTTTTTCCCATGAGTCAAACAGGTTTCTCTTTTCCAAATAAGAAAATAATGTACCTAAACTTTAAAAATAACATCTCCCATATCATCAATAAAAATGATGTACGTCTTCTTGCGAAGAAACTCAGGAAACAATTCTCAGAAATTGCCTTTATTACAGAGAATTATATACACACACATATAGACATATGTATACATATACCCACACACAAAGACACATGCTGATACACACATATATATAATCATAGCTTCTTTTTAAAATAAGTTCAAATGTTTATTAAATTATTATAGCAACTTAACATTTATTTGCTAAATGTGTTACATTGTAATGTTGAGAATGAAAATTAATTGTAGGTTTTATCTTCCTGAAAGGTTCCAGGATGGACAGATTACCATTATCTACACAGCTGATAAAATACGGCACTCACCTCGTCTAACAGAATATTAGAACAGTAGACATTTTCCTATTGAGGAAATTCATACTATAGTAAAATAATTCAAAATAGAATTTAATTTTAAAAAATAATTTAAGAAAAGAAAAGGCATGAAAATTTGACAAGGCATTTCTGGTCCTCGCTTCAGTTATTTTCCCATTAAGTACATCTCTGAACAAGAGATGGAAGTTTATATGTCAGAAGAGAAGAGTAATATCAACTCCAGTTACTGGGACCCATCCTCTACAGGCCTCACACCCACTCAGATAGAACCAGGCTGTGTTTAGCCCAAACACATGTCCATTGTCTCCAGCTGCTGCAGAGTTACGTGGGCAAGAGTTCACATAGACTTAGGCTTCGTTCTCCAGGAACACCAAAGCGAGAGAAACTAGGAATGTTGTGCCTTATTCCCCGCTCTCTCTTAGTGATTTACACCTGCTCTCTCCTGTGAAGACAATGTTCTATTTTTCCACTAATGCAAGCTTCCTTCACGTGTTGCCTGTCCTCCAGCACACCTTTCCTGTACCCACCAAGATCCTTTAAGCACACCCTCCCCCATCTTCATAGAGGGGGAGACTGAAAATAAATACCTTGAAAGCAAGCTTGTTATTGAACACACCTTACCATTGTCATCTGTTCTCCATGTCCTATTACACTACCACTGACTCTGTTACTTTTGTCTCCTCACATCCAGCACACTCTGACACTTATACAGTAAAGGCACCAATGCATCGACTGAGCTTTCAAAAATTAGTGAAGTACAAACAGAAAGACAGCAGAGCTTCACAGGGGGAGATCTAACATAACACTGGGTGGTCTTCTTGCAGTGAGTTAAAGACATTCAGTAGTAACAAGTCAATGAAGACATCAGAGCTGCCAGCCTCCAAAGTGTTCTTCATTAGTGCAAGAGCATCCAGGTCTGGGGTGCATCCAGGTCTTGAGACCCCTGAAATTTATAAAATTGGGGAGTGGTTTCTTTAAGAATCATATTAAAAACGTATGAATAGAGGAAGTCCATGGCCATCCCAGGAAGGGCTCTTGCAAGACACTTTGAAGCTTAAGCTTTTAGGATCAAGAAATCTGTTACGGCTACCATCAGGTCAGACCTGGAATGAGCAGGAGTTCAGCTATAGTTTTACTAGAAACAGTTTCCTTCCAGTGGAAAGTGTGATACGATGGCAAGAGATTTGGAGGCAGATTTGAAGAACCAAGACAAAAAGAAAGAAAATGTGCAGAAACTCCAACCAATAAACACAGCAGAGAATGAAAAGGGAACAATCTCAAAGGAAGCAAGACATTTGGAAGAAAACTGCGCTACTATCTGTATAATTGGAGGCACTTTGCTTTACTGCTCTGAAGCTTCATTATTATAATCCTAATGTTAAGCAATCCATAGCAGTTTCTGTGTTGCAGGTACTGTTTTAAGAATATACCAGCATGAGTTAATACCTGTAATTATTTATATCTCCATTCTCTAATTGAGGAGACTGAGGCAAATGGAGTTGTTACTTGTGGAGGACATGCACCTACTAAGTGGCAGAGTCCAGAATCAAGCATAGTCTCTGTCCTCTGACTTGGCTTCAGTATGCATTACAGTCACCTTCACCTATAAAAGGAGGTTATAGTTACCCTGCATAACTATCAGGAACACAGTCCTGTCTTCCTTAGGTGAGGTATCCGGGAGCAGAGTCAGAGACAATGATTCAGGAGCCCAAGGTTTATTGATGGAGCACCCCAGGAAACACCTGTGAGCTAGTGAGGAAAGTGGGGTGGATGAGGACACAGATCTAAGCATGGGCTCAGGCAAGATGTAGCTTTAACCTGAACTGGAGGCAGATCAGGAGCAGAAATCATCCCCACAAATGTGATGTGCTTGCTCCTAGCCCCATCTCTGCACCTAGGGCAAGGAAATGCAGGATTTTGGTTTTTTAAAACCTCCATGTCAGTACATCACAGGCCGCTGCCCCTCAGTGGAGGAAAGGTGGAGAGATCAGGGTCTGTGAAGGTGGGCAGTACCTCAGCTAGTCAATGCCCATAGCACCTGGGGACAGGGAATCCGAGCAAACCTCAACTGTATCTAAAACCATTCTCAACACGTTATAGCTACTCAATAAATATCTGGCATCAATTATCAGTAGGGTAGATCTGTGGAGTGGAAGGAGAAGCAAAGTCCCATGGTTTCAACTTTGGCAGAATGTGATAAATGTAGAAAAAAACACAAAAAGTAGTTAACTGAGTAAAGATACTACCAAATATGGAGTAGACTGTAATATGTACTATATGACTCCAAACAAATTAATATGTACACAATCACTATGGTTGTTCCTGCTGCCTAAGCATAGAATTATAACGATCTCAATGGATTTTGGAACTTATTTGTATATAGTTTATTTTCTGTCAGAGATTACTCCATTTGAGTAGAGTGATCAAAAAATCATTGTTTTGTATAAAACATCCTAAAATGCTTTACTTACAGTAAAAACTAGTAGATGATCTAGTTTTAAAAACTATGAAAGAAGGAAGAGATAACTCTTGGCCTACATATGTTTTACCAATTACTCTGAAAGATAAGTTGGAGGGACATTTGAATCTAAAGTATACATTTTCATAGAAATTTTTTAAAAAGACTAATGTGTTAGTGATGTGTTTAGTTCTTACTAAAAGTAAAACTCCTTCAAACTCTATTGAAGAGTTTGAAGAGAATGTAGCTTCAGATACATTCTCTAGTACATCCAGGAGATATAACTATCCTACATGGAAGAGCGGGCACAGGCATAAGGAAATTATTTTTATTTCTCTACGTAGGACAAAAGATAAGTAAAAATAAAGCTGAAGAGTAGTGCAACCATCAATTAAGAGTGTTAGAAGGAATTCATGGTAATGTAAATGCTGTAGCCCCATCTTCACACAAGTCTCTGCTTGTCATTTTAGAAGTAAATGCATGATTTCTGCAGCAGTTAGATTAGGGAGGCAGTGAAAGCCACATCCACTGCTCTAACTATAACAGCCCCACCATGACAGGCAAGCTCATAATCCATCTAGTAACTGTAGCACTTGAAACCACAAGACAATTGCAAACAATCAGTTTTAATGGCCAAAAGAGTGTGTAGGCAAAACGTATTAATCAAATGTTTACTAGTAAAATTCAGGTAAGGGATGAATTTATTTTTGAGCACTGAACTCATAAAGTATCCATAT
Organism: Oryx dammah; assembly: GCF_014754425.2. NCBI lineage: Eukaryota > Metazoa > Chordata > Mammalia > Artiodactyla > Bovidae > Oryx > Oryx dammah. The sequence continues at coordinate 3,213,734 of NW_024080475.1, forward strand.
TTGTGTTATTTCACTTCCTAAAAGCATACTAATTGATAACTCACTAATCACAATTTTTATAACTTAAACATCTCATGCATTCAAATGGGCATATTGTTTTCAGTGAAATTACTCACTCTCACCCAATAAAAAACACTGTGGCAAAGTTCTGGGAATATTTTGTGACAGAGTTGAAATAAAAACCTCCATCCACTTTCACAAAGTTAACCTAATCAGTATCACAGGGAAAATTCTCAAAGTCAAATCACTTTCAATATTTTGCTTTTAGAAACTGACTTGAGTCTGTATAATATGGGATAAAAACTCAGTCAACTGAAATGTATAAACACATTACATTTAACAGGGAGAACCTGCAATAATAAAACTATTATTCATATATCAAAATACATATATCTTATCAAATATTATCAATAATGAAATATTTGAACTCTGAGAACTTAAAAACAAGTGCCTAGGTATACATATTAACTGTTCAGTTCAGTTTAGTCGCTCAGTCATGTCCGACTCTTTGCAGCCCCATGAATCACAAGCACACCAGGCCTCCCTGTCCATCACCAACTCCCGGAGTTCACTCAGACTCAAGTCCATCAAGTCTGTGATGCCATCCAGCCATCTCATCCTCTGTTGTCCCCTTCTCCTCCTGCCCCCAATCCCTGCCAGCATCAGAGTCTTTTCCAATGAGTCAACTCTTCGCATGAGGTGGCCAAAGTCCTGGAGTTTCAGCTTTAGCATCATTCCTTCCAAAGAAATCCCAGGGCTGAGCTCCTTCAGAATGGACTGGTTGCATCTCCTTGCAGTCCAAGGGACTCTCAAGAGTCTTCTCCAACACCACAGTTCAAAAGCATCAATTCTTCGGCGCTCAGCTTTCTTCACAGTCCAACTCTCACATCTATACATGGCCACTGGAAATACCATAGCCTTGACTAGATGGACCTTTGTTGGCAAAGTAATGTCTCTGCTTTTCAACATGCTGTCTAGGTTGGTCATAACTTTTCTTCCAAGGAGTAAGCATCTTTTAATTTCATGGCTGCAGTCACCATCTGCAGTGATTTTGGAGCCCCCCAAAATAAAGTCTGACACTGTTTCCACTGTTTCCCCATCTATTTCCGATGAAGTGATGGGACTGGATGCCATGATCTTCGCTTTCTGAATGTTGAGCTTTACGCCAACTTTTTCACTCTCCTCTTTCACTTTCATCAAGAGGCTCTTTAGTTCTTCTTCACTTTCTGCCATAAGGGTGGTGTCATCTGCATATCTGAGGTTATTGATATTTCTCCTGGCAATCTTGATTCCAGCTTGTGCTTCTTCCAGCCCAGCATTTCTCATGATGTACTCTAAGAAAGTGAAGTTGCTCAGTCGTGTCTGACTCTTTGCGACCCCATGGACTGTAGCCTACCAGGTTCCTCTGTCCATGGGATTTTCCAGGCAAGAATACTGGAGTGGGTTGCCATTTCCTTCTCTAGGAGATCTTCCCAACCCAGAGACTGAACCCGGGTCTCCCACGTTGTAGGCAGACACTTTACCATCTGAACCACCAGGGAAGCTTTATGATGTACTCTGCATATGAGTTAAATAAGTAGGGTGACAATATACAGCCTTGACGTACTCCTTTTCCTATTTGGAACCAGTCTGTTGTTCCATGTCCAGTTGTAACTGATGCTTCCTGACCTGCATACAGGTTTCTCAAAAGGCAGCTTGGGTGGTCTGGTATTCCCATCTCTTTCAGAATTTTCCACAGTTTCTGGTGATCCACAAAGTCAAAGGCTTTGGCATAGTCAATAAAACAGAAATAGATGTTTATCTGTAACTCTCTTGCTTTTCCCTTGATCCAGCAGATGTTGGCAATTTGATCTCTGGTTCCTCTGCCTTTTCTAAAACCAGCTTGAACATCTGGAAGTTCACGGTTCACATATTGCTGAAGTCTGGCTTGGAGAATTTTCAGCATTAATTTACTAGCGTGTGAGATGAGTGCAATTGTGTGGTAGTTCGAGCATTCTTTGGCATTGCCTTTCTTTGGGATTGGAATTAAAACTGACCTTTTCCAGTCCTGTGGCCACTGCTGAGTTTTCCCAATTTGCTGGCATTTTGAGTGCAGCACTTTCACAGCATCATCTTTCAGGATTTGAAAGAGCTCAACTGGAATTCCATCACCTCCACTAGCTTTGTTCGTAGTGATGCTTTCAAAGCCCACTTGACTTCACATTCCAGGATGTCTTGCTCTAGGTGAGTGATCATGCCATGATGATTATCTTGGTCTTGAAGATCTTTTTTGTACAGTTCTTCTGTGTATTCTTGCCACCTCTTCTTAATATGCTCAGCTTCTGTTAGGTCACATGAATGTAATTCAGTAAACATAGTTTTATAAACCTCTCATGAGTGCTCTCATTTTCTCATTGCCACTCAAGAAAGTATGTACTTTTAAATGTTGATGATATTCCTCAAAGTCAGCCAAGAGGATCTTACTGCTGTGCATTCAGAAACTAGTCTCTGAGCATTTACTACTTTTATATCTTCTGGCAGCCATGGGATATAGGATAATATAAAATCTAGACCCTTGATACAAGGAATCCATAGACTAATTGGAGAGAAAAGGATATGGAATTAAACAAAAGGTTAAGTTATATGATAAAGTGTGTCACAAAAAGAAATGCCTTGGAATTTAAGATTATGCACGGAAAAAACATTATCCATGGTCATGATAATTTTTTGAAATGACCAAGATTTAAGGTCTGTCTGGAGGATTAGTCAACAGTAATCCTGTTTTCTCAAACAATTTTACTTAAAATTATTCACCAGTAATTGTTGAGTGGTGGTGTTATCATTTAAGGAAGGTGGGATCAAAGACAGGATTATAAATTCCCAATCCAGTATTTAATTAATTCAATCCAGTATTTAAAATATTTGTCATAATAAAAAATTCAAATAAACAAAATAATGGAAAAAGCAATCATATTTCCAATGAGGTATTTTTCATATATACTTTATGAATTTTAAGTCATTGGCTTAATTCCCCTTAAGCAAAACAAACATTTAAAGTATTCATAAAAGTGTTACTCTCAACTCCTTTTTAAAAAATTATTTTATATTTATTTCTGTGTGCTCATTATTGGTTACTTTTTGTTACTTGATTATTACACATACACAGAGAATCTCGAATTCAGTCTGTCACTATTTTTAATAAAATAACCATATCATTTAACTACTGTTCAAGACAAATATAGAAAAAAATAATATTTAATAATTTCCACCCTGCTCTTCTCTTCATTATAGAATCTAAGTTAATTGACGTCCTAACATCTATCTCCTTGGTTTGGTTCTACCTTTTCTTAAGTTTACATAAGTTGAGTCACATAGTATGTATATTTTTGTGTTCGGCTTCTTCTCTTTTTTTAAAATTCCTTTTTAAATTTAAAAAAAAAATGTTTTCTATGTCACACATTCTAAGGATCTGAGATCATACCTCAGCCTCCTCCAGGTCTGTGAACAAATTCTAGGGTGTCCTGGAGACCTCTCTATTCCACATTGAACAACTACATCCGTTAAGTAGTTGACTGAATGAACAAGATAGTAAATGCCATATTTTATTTTACAGACAAAAGTCTACTTTGCATGAAACCACTCTTCAAATGACTGCTTCCTTGATATTCTATGCCTTCGATTTTATGGAAACCATGCGGAAAATATAGTTAACTTTTCTTCTTGACTTTCTAATTAGCACAATAAATTCTTTTTCAAATATGAATAAAAATAAGTAAATATGCATTGTCAAGCCCCTTGAAAGGACCAGAAAGAAATATCATCTCTAAAAATCAAAGATACAGAGGGAAGTCAGTACTTCATCAGGGAGATTACCATATTTTCTGGGAGACAGGATGGCCCACCAGAATGAACAGGTTCATATAATAAAGTCTGAATGGGTAAGAGCCACATCAGATCTTCGAAAATCTCCACTGTCCTCCTACAATCCACCCTGTCTCACATTTGGCTAGAAAAGTTACACACTTAGTCTAATTCAGATATGGATTGCTATTGATAGTTCTCATTTGAACCAGGAAGAATTTTATGAAGTTTGTTCCACAAATTTAGAACATGACCACAGAGGGACAAATGACACCGAACATTCAGACATGAATCATGCCTCCCCTATCAACTGCCCCGGATTAACACAGCCAGATTCAAGTGCTATCCTGAACTTGGAGCTGCTGAACTAAAACAAAGGTCATCTACTGAGAAGTCTCAGGGGCATCATTTGAACTGATCCTTAAATCAACTGCAAAATTTAACCTGAAAGATCAAAACAAAAAAGACACACGCGGGACCATTTCAGACTATTGTTGGAATAACAGTTATAGTATTAACATTTTGAAACTGTTTTGGAGACAGGAACTATAAATTAGGGCTACTCCCAAGAATTGTGACATTCTTTCACACTGGAAGTTAGAGTAAATGAGGTACATCTTTCTTTTAGTAAATGTCTCTGAGAAAAGTAAATATTAATACAACTGCATATATGAACCACAAAAAGACAACACTTGTTTATATCACCAGTAGCTGTTGAAGGGATTAAAAAAAAATAAAATATTTGGATTTCTCATGTAAACTTGTTCACATCCAAAACTCATGTTTCTAAAGAAAATGATTGGGCAAGTAAAAAGCTAAATCCAAAAGCTAAGGGAGAAATTCTAAAAGAGTTTAAATCCCAAGCATACTATAACTGCTTTGAAATGGGATTTTCACTAGATCAATTCCTCTCAGAGAGTAGTCCGCAAACTATCACTGGTCTACTACAAATTATGGACAGAAATTGAGAGTAATCACTTAAAATATTCTAAAGGAATCTGACATTATGGTGACATCCAAGCATATGATTTCTTATATCACAAAAATTATAGGTTGTAGAGAATTGGGAAAAATCTCAAACTGGTACTCAAAGATATTTTAAGAAACACTGCTGTAGGTTATTTCTTCCCAAGAACTATTTCTTCTATTGAAAGGAACCTAACCCTCCTCTTGTTTGAGAAATACACACACTAAATGACCATATCTATATAGTCATAAGATCTGTGAAGGTATTATGCATCTGATGATATTAACATGGAATCTTGGGTTCTAAGACAGTTTTTGTCCTGGTACAATTCTTCTGAGTACATGTTACAATTTTACTTTTTTAATTTGTTTATATTTTAATTGAAGGATAATTGCTTTACAGAATTCTGTTATTTTCTGTCAAACCTCAACATGAATCAGCCATAGCCTGTTGAACCTCCCTCCCATCTTCCCCCGCATCCCACCCCTCTAGGTTGATACAGAGCCTCTGTTTAAGTTTCCTGAGACATACAGCAAATTCCCGTTAGCTATCTAATTTACATATGGTAATGTAGGTTTCCATGTTACTCTCTCCATACATCTCACCCTCTCCTCCCCTCTCTCCTTGTCCATAAGTCTATCCTCTATGTCTATTTCTTCATTGCTTCCCTGTAAATAAATTCTTCAGTACCATTTTTCTAGATTCCATATACATGCATTAGAATATGATAGCTATATTTCTCTTTCTGACTTACTTCACTCTGTATGATATGTTCTAGGTTCATCCACCTCATCAGAACTGAGTCAAATGCATTCCTTTTTACGACTAATATTCCATTGTGTATATGAACCACATTTCTTTATCCATTCATCTGTCAATGGACATCTAGGTTCCTTCCATGTCTTAGCTATTGTAAATAGTGCTGCAATGAACAATGGGATACATGTGTCTTTTTCAATTTTAGTTTCCTCAGGGTATATGCCTGGGAGTGGGATTGCTGGGTCATATGGTGGTTTTATTCCTAGTTTTTTAAGGAATTTCCATACCATTTTCCATAGTGGCTGTATGAATTTACATTCCCACCAACAGTGCGAGTGTTCCCTTTTCTCCACACCCCCTCCAGCATTTATTGTTTGTATACTTTTTGATGATGGCCATTCTGCCTGGTGTGAGGTGATATCTCACTGTAGTTTTGATTTGCATTTCTTTGATAATGAGCGATGTTGAACAACTTTTCATGTGTTTGTTATCCATCTGAATGTCTTCCTTGGAGAAAAGTCTGTTTAGGTCTTTTCCCCACTTTTTGATTAGGTTGTTTTTCCAATATTAAGTTGTATGAACTGCTTGTATATTTTGGAAATTTATCTTTTGTCAGTTGTTTCATTTGCTATTATTTTCTCTCATTCTGAGAGCTGTCTCTTCACCTTGCTTATACTTTCCTTTGCTGTGCAAAAGCTTTTAAGCTTAATCAGGTCCCACTTGTTTACTTTTGCTTTTAATTCTGTTAATCTAGGAGATGGATCATAGAGGATCTTGCTTTGATTTATGTCATTAAGTGTTCTGCCTATGTTTTCCTCTAAGAGTTTTATAGTTCCTGGTATTACATTTAGGCCTTTAGTCCATTTTGAATTTATCTTTGTGTATGGTGTTAGGAAGTGTTCTAATTTCATTCTTTTACATGTAGCTCTCCAGTTTTCCCACCACCATTTATTGAAGAGGCTGTCTTTGCCCCATTGTATATCCTTGCCTCCTTTGTCAAAAATAAGGTACCTATAGGTGCATGGGTTTATTTCTGGGCATTCTATCTTGTTCCATTGTTCTATATTTCTGTTTTTGTGCCAGTATCATACTGTCTTGATGACTGTAGCTTTGAAGTATAATCTGAAGTCAGAAAGGTTGATTCCTCTAGTTCCATTCTTTTCCAAGACTGCTTTGGCTATTTGAGGTCTTTTGTGTTTCCATATGAATTGTGAAAAAATTTGTTATATTTTTGTGAAAAATGCTATTGGTAATTTGATAGGGATCACATTGAATCTGTAGATTGAGTTTGGTAGTATAGTCATTTTCACAATATTGATTCTTCCTACCCAGGAACATGGAATATCTCTACATCTGTTTATGTCATCTTTGATTTCTTTCATTAGTGTCTTACAATTTTCTTGGTACATTCTTTTGTCTCCTTAGTTTATTCCTATATATTTAATTCTTTTTGTTGCACTGGTGAATGGGATTGATTCCTTAATTTCACTTTCTGAATTTTCATTGTCAGTATATAGAAATGCAAGTGATTTCTGTGTATCAATTTTGTATCCTGCACCTTTGCTAAATTCACTGATTAGCTCTAGTAATTTTCTGATACTATCTTTAGGGTTTTCTACATATAGTATACTGCCATCTGCAAACAGTGAGAGCTTTACTTCTTTTCTGATCTGGATTCCTTTTATTTCTTTTTCTTCTTTGATTGCTGTAGCTAGGACTTCCAGAACTATGATGAATAACACTGGTGAAAGTGGACACCCTTGTTTTGTTCCTGATCTTAGGGGGAATGCTTTTAGTTTTTCACCATTGAGAATAATGTTTGCTGTGGGCTTATCATATATGGCCATTACTATGTTGAGGAAGGTTCCTTCTATGCCCATTTTTTTAACAGTTTTAATCATAAATGGGTGCTGAATTTTCTCAAAGGCTTTTTATACATCTATTGAGATTATCATATGGTTTTTATCTTTCAATTTGTTAATGTGGTATATCATATTGATTGATTTCTGTATATTGAAAAATCCTTGCATCCCTGGAAGAAGCCCAACTTGATCATGGTGTATGAGCTTTTTGATGTGTTGCTGAATTCTGTTTGCTAAAATTTTGTTGAGGATTTTTGCATCTATGTTCATCATTGATACTGGCCAGTAGTTTTCTTTTTGTGTGTTGTCTTTGGTTTTGGTATCAAGGTGATGGTGGCCTTTTAGAATGAGTTTGGAAGTGTTCCTTCCTCTGAGATTTTTTGAAAGAGTTTTAGGAGGATAGGCATTAGCTTTTCTCTAAATGTTTGATAGAATTCTCCTGTGAAGTCATCTAGTTCTGGACTTTTGTTTATTTGGAGATTTTTTATCACAGCTTTAATTTCAGTGCTTCTAATTGGGTTGCTCATAATTTCTATTTCTTTCTGGTTCAGTCTTGGAAGATTGAACTTTTCTAAGACTCTGTCCATTTCTTCCAGGTTATCCATTTTATTGTCCTATAGTTGCTCATAATAGTCTCTTATAATCCTTTGTATTTCTGTATTTTCTGTTGTAATCTTTCCTTTTTCATTTCTAATTTTGTTGATTTGATTCTTCTCTCTCTTTTTTTTCCTTGCTGAGTCTGGCTAAACGTTTGTCAATTTTCATTTATCTTCTCAAAGAACCAACTTTTAGTTCTATTAATCTTTACTAGTGTTTCTTTCATTTCTCTTTTTCATTTATTTCTGCTCAGATCTATGTAATTTTTTTCTTTCTACTAAGTTTTTTTTTGTTGTTGTTTTGTTTTTCTTTTTCCAGTTGTTTTAAGCATAAAGTTAGGTTGTCTATTTGATGTTTTTCTTGTTTCTTGAGGTAGGATTGTATTGCTATAAACTTCCCTCTTAGAACTGCTTTTGCTGCATCCCATAAGTTTTGAGTTGTCGTGTTTTCATTGTCATTTGTTTCTAGAAATTTTTTGATTTTCCTTTTGATTTCTTCAGTAACCTATTGGTTATTTAGAAACATTTTGTTTAATCTTCTTGTGTTTGTGTGTTTTTTTTTTAATTTTTTTCTTTTAATTAATATCTAGTCTTATAACATTGTGGTTGGAGAAAATACCTGATACAATTTCAATTTTCTTAAATTTACTGAGGCTTGACTTGTGACCCAAGATGTGATCTATCCTGGAGAATGTTCCATGTGTACTTGAGAAGAAGGCATATTCTCTTGCATTTGGATGGAATGTCCTGAAGATATCAATGAGATCCATTCATCTAATGTATCATTTAAGACGTTTCCTTATTAATTTTCTATTTTGATGATTTCTTCATTGGTGTGAGTGTGGTTTTTAAAATCCTTTTCTTTTATTGGGTTACTGTCAATTTCCCCTTTTTTGTTTGTTAGTGTTTGTCTTATGTATTGAGGTGCTCCTATGTTGGGTGCATAGATATTTACAATTGTTATGTCTTCTTCTGGGATTGAGCCCTGATCATTATGCAGTGCTCTTCCTTATCTCATGGAATCTTCTTTATTTTAAGGTCTATTTTGTCTGTTATGAGGATTGCCACTCCAGCTTCCTTTTGTTTCCCATTTGCATGGAATATGTCTTTCCATCCTCTCACTTTCAGTCTATATGTGTCTTTAGGTCTGAAGTGGGTTTCTTATAGACAGCATATATATGAAAAAAAAAAAAGGCTCAAAAGCTTAATTAGTGCCAATAAAATTGACAACAACAACAGAGGCAGGAAAAAGTAAAAAAGAAATCCAAAAGAATCTACAGAACAAGTCAAAACATAGAAATAATCAATGTTTTTCTTGAGTCACTGCTGTCAGAGTCCCTTCCCTTGCTGGGAGTCACAGTCCACCTTACCTCCCTGGATGCCCTCCAACACTGTGTTGCTCTCTGGACATGCTGTGGGGGCAGCTCAGATTCTAATCTGGCCCTACTCCTGTGTGTTCTTGCCTCCAATGTCCACAGCTATTAGAACTAGTGTGTTTTCTTTTGTGGGAGTTCTCAGTGTCCTTTTATATATTCCATAGACACAGAGTCTGCCTAATTGATCATGTGGATTTAATCTGCAGCTTGTTCAGCTGGTGGGAAGGTTTTGGGTCTTCTTCCTGAGCCACACTGCCCCTGGATTTCAATTATGGCTTTATTTCCACCTCTGCATGGGGTCATCCACTGGGGTTTGCTCCTGAGGCTGCCCTGAAGGACTTGGGTCTCCCTTGGTGAGGGCCAGGTGTGGATGAAGTACAGATGCTTGGGTTACAGGGGTTCTGGCAACACCAGGTACTCAGGGGAGTGTTTTGGCTAAGGCAGTAGGAAATACAGTCCTCTATAAAGGTATGGCAACCAGTATTAGCAAATACACTCCAGTATTGCCTGGAGAACCCCCCTTGACAAAGAAGCCTGACAGGCCACAGTCCACAGGGTCTCAAAGAGCTGGGCATGGCTGAAGTGACACTGCATGCATAGATGCAAGGTTTTTTTTTTTTGTCTGAGGCATCACAGTGTGGGTTCAGTGTGAAGGTGGTGCAGCTGTTTGGATTGCAAGGACCCTGATGGTGCCAAGTGTGCAGGGACACGGACTGCCTCCACCACAGGAGTTATGGCCCTATCAGAGTCTTCATTGAAAAAGCAAGAGAGTTCCACAAAACATCTATTTCTGCTTTATTGACTATGCCAAAGCCTTTGACGGTGTGGATCACAAGAAACTGTGGAAAATTCTCAAAGAGATGAGAATACCAGACCACCTGACCTGCCTCTTGAGAAACCTATATGCAGGTCAGGAAGCAACAGTTAGAACTGGACATGGAACAACAGACTGGTTCCAAATAGGAAAAGGAGTCCGTCAAGGCTGTATATTGTCACCCTGATTATTTAACTTATATGTAGAGTACATCATGAGAAACACTGGGCTGGAAGAAGCACAAGCTGGAATCAAGATTGCTGGGAGAAATATCAATAACCTCAGATATGCAGATGACACCACCCTTATGGCAGAAAGTGAAGAGGAAGTAAAAAGCCTCTTGATGAAAGTGAAAGAGGAGAGTGAAAAAGTTGGCTTAAAGCTCAACATTCAGAAACGAAGATCATGGCATCTAGTCCCATCACTTCGTGGCAAATAGATGGGGAAACAGTGGAAACAATGGCTGATTTTATTTTTCTGGGCTCCCAAATCACTTCAGATGGTGATTGCAGCCTTGAAATTAAAAGACGCTTGCTCCTTGGAAGGAAAGTTATGACTAATCTAAACAGCATATTAAAGAGCAGAGACATTACTTTACCAACAAATGTCTGTCTAGTCAATGCTATGGTTTTTCCAGTAGTCATGTATGGATGTGAGAGTTGGACTATAAAGAAAACTGAGCCCTGAAGAATTGATGATTTTGGACTGTGGTGTTGTAGAAGACTCTTGAGAGTCCCTTGGACTGCAAGGAGATCCAACCAATCCATTCTGAAGGAGATCAGTCCTGGGTGTTCATTGGAAGGACTGATGTGGAAGCTGAAACTCCAATACTTTGGCCACCTGATGCAAAGAGCTGACTCATTGGAAAAGACTCTGATGCTGGGAAAGATTGAGGGCAGGAGGACAAGGGGACAACAGAGGATGAGATGGTTGGATGGCATCACTGACACAATGGACATGCGTTTGGGTGGACTCCGGGAGTTGGTGATGGGCAGGGAGGCCTGGCATGCTGCGATTCATGGGGTCGCAAAGAGTTGGACATGACTGAGTGACTGAACTGAACAGAGTCATTTTCAAGCCTCTTGTAGCTGATGATCAGAAGGCCTCTTTGGCCAGTCTTTCTCCATACCTCTGCCTGTTCAGGCACTTAGAGGTCTCCCTTGCCTGGAGTCTTTCTCTGTTGTTCTATGCATCAGGCACATAATGGGGCCTCCCAGGCTGGGTCCCTACTCTGTAGATCGACATGTCAGGCAATTAAAGATTATGCTGGATGGAGTCCTACTCTGTAGTCTTGTGTCAGGCATTTGTTGGGCCAGCCTCTCTATTGTTCAGTTGCCCATGCTGGCATGTGGGGAGTGAGAGGCTATAGCGATGGATCCACCCACTATGCATGACTCAGCACTATCGCCTTGCTTCCACAGCTGCCTGGCTTTCCTCCACAGGCATTTCCCACCACAACCTCCTCCCTCACATCCCCTCAGTCTGTCTCTAGTCAACAACAGCCCTCTACCCGGGAATGCTCCAGAATCCTTAAAGTCCAGCTCCCAGCTGCTGTGTCCTCTAGAGGACCTGCATCCCTGTGTGGGGTATGTATGCTGCAGCAAGGACTGTCTGATTCTCATTCCATTTAGGCTGCTAAAGATCAGCTGTTTCACTCTCAGCCTTAAATGTTACTCCTCTGACTCAAGACAATTGCCCTGATGTGGGATTGAATCCCTACCTCAGTTCCCTCACCTTCTGAGGGCAGCTCCAGTTCTACTAACACTCTTGTTCCCCCTTCCCCCCCCCCCCCCCCCCCCCTCATCCTACAGAGTTTTGTGTGGTTCTACATATTCTTTTCCGCTGGTCAGGTACTCCTGTCTGCTCTCAGCTGGTGTTCTGCATGCACTTCTGTGTCTGAAGGTGTATTCCTGATGGATCCATGGAGAGAGATGTACTCCCCATCCACCCACTCCTCTGCTATCTTGCTCCCTCTGTGTTATAAATTTAAATAGAGAAAGTAATCTCTCATGTGTGACATCTGGAAGTAGAGTAGACTGAGCATGTAAATCAGAAGTTCAATCAAAGTTCTTTTATTTTCTACTACGCCATCCACAAGAATGCAGTTGTCAGATGTTTGTTGTAACTCTACCCATTGCTTCCTCACTGAGAAAAATGGGTGTCTCTTTCTATATGCCCTCTCCTAAAGCAGAAAAGTTACCATGACATTTTCAAGGCAATTTCTCTTCGTTCTGCATTGCCCAGAATTGTTATGTGTCCATCTGTTCAGTTCAGTTCAGTTCCGTCGCTCAGTCGTGTCCGACTCTGTGACCCCATGAATTCGCAGCACGCCAGGCCTCCCTGTCCATCACCAACTCCCGGAGTTCACTCAGACTCACATCCATCGAATCAGTGATGCCATCCAGCCATCTCATCCTCTGTTGTCCCCTTCTCCTCCTGCCCCCAATCCCTCCCAGCATCAGAGTCTTTTCCAATGAGTCAACTCCTCGCATGAGGTGGCCAAAGTACTGGAGTTTCAGCTTCAGCATCATTCCTTCCAAAGAAATCCCAGGGCTGAGCTCCTTCAGAATGGACTGGTTGGATCTCCTTGCAGTCCAAGGGACTCTCAAGAGTCTTCTCCAACACCACAGTTCAAAAGCATCAATTCTTCGGTGCTCAGCTTTCTTCACAGTCCAACTCTCACATCCATACATGACCACAGGAAAAACCATAGCCTTAACTAGACGGACCTTAGTCGGCAAAGCAATGTCTCTGCTTTTGAATATACTATCTAGGTTGGTAATAACTTTTCTTCCAAGGAGTAATCGTCTTTTAATTTCATGGCTACAGTAACTATCTGCAGTGAATTTGGAGCCCCAAAAATAAAGTCTGACACTGTTTCCACTGTTTCCCCATCTGTTTCCCATGAAGTGATGGGACCAGATGCCATTATCTTCGTTTTCTGAATGTTGAGTTTTAAGCCAACTTTTTCAGTCTCCTCTTTCACTTTCATCAAGAGGCCTTTTAGTTCTTCTTCACTTTCTGCCATAAGGGTGGTGTCATCTGCATATCTGAGCTTATTGATGTTTCTTCCAGCAATCTTGATTCCAGCTTGTGCTTCTTCCAGCACAGTGTGTCTCATGATATAGTCTGCATAGAAGTTAAATAAGCAGGATGACAATATACAGCCTTGATATACTCCTTTTCCTATTTGGAACCAGTCTGCTGTTCCATGTCCACTTCTAACTGTTGCTTCGGAACCTGCATACAGGTTTCTCAAGAGGAAGGTCAGTTGGTCTGGTATTCCTATCTCTTTCAGAATTTTCCACAATTTATTGTGATCCACACAGTCAAAAGTTTGGCATAGTCAATAAAGCAGAAATAGATGTTTTTCTGGAACTCTCTTGCTTTTTCCATGATCCAGCAGATGTTGGAAATTTGATCTCTGGTTCCTCTGCCTTTTCTAAAACCAGCTTGAACATCAGGGAGTTCACGGTTCATGTATTGCTGAAGCCTGGCTTGGGGAATATTGAGCATTACTTTACTAGCGTGTGAGATGAGTGCAACTGTGCGGGAGTTTGAGCATTCTTTGTCATTGCCTTTCTTTGGGATTGGAATGAAAACTGACCTTTTCCAGTCCTGTGGCCACTGCTGAGTTTTCCAAATTTGCTGGCATCTTGAGTGCAGCACTTTCACAGCATCATCTTTCAGGATTTGAAAGAGCTCAACTGGAATTTCATCACCTCCACTAGCTTTGTTTGTAGTGATGCTTTCTAAGGCCCACTTGACTTCACATTCCAGGATGTCTGGCTCTAGATGAGTGATCACACCATCGTGATTATCTGGGTCATGAAGATCTTTTTTGTACAGTTCTTCTGTGTATTCTTGCCTCCTCTTCTTAATAGCTTCTGTTAGGTCCATACCATTTCTCTCCTTTATCGAGCCCATCTTTCCATGAAATGTTCCCTTGGTATCTGTAATTTTCTTGAAGAGATCTCTAGTCTTTCCCATTCTGTTCTTTTCCTCTATTTCTTTGCATTGATCGCTGAAGAAGGCTTTCTTACCTCTTCTTGCTATTCTTTGGAACTCTGCATTCAGATGCTTATATCTTTCCTTTTCTCCTTTGCTTTTCACCTCTCTTCTTTTCACAGCTACTTGTAAGGCCGCCCCAGACAGCCATTTTGCTTTTTTTGCATTTCTTTTCCATGGGGATGGTCTTGATCCCTGTCTCCTCTACAATGTCACGAACCTCATTCCATAGTTCATCAGGCACTCTATCTATCAGATCGAGTCCCTTAAATCTATTTCTCACTTCCACTGTATAATCATAAGGGATTTGATTTAGGTCATAACTGAATGATCTAGTGGTTTTTCCTGCTTTCTTCAATTTAAGTCTGAATTTGGTAACAAGGAGTTCATGATCTGAGCCACAGTCAGCTCCTGGTCTTTTTTTTGTTGACTATATAGAGCTTCTCCATCTTTGGCTGCAAAGAATATAATCAATCTGATTTCGGTGTTGACCATCTGGTGATGTCCATGTGTAGAGTCTTCACTCGTGTTGTTAGAAGAGGGTGTTTGCTATGACCAGTGCATTTTCTTGGCAAAACTCTATTAGTCTTTGCCCTGCTTCATTCCGCATTCCAAGGCCAAATTTGCCTGTTACTCCAGGTGTTTCTTGACTTCCTACTTTTGCATTCCAGTCCCCTATAATGAAAAAGACATCTTTTTTGGGTGTTAGTTCTAAAAGGTCTTGTAGGTCTTCATAGAACCGTTCAACTTCAGCTTCTTCAGAGTTACTGGTTGGGGCAAAGACTTGGATTACTGTGATATTGAATTGTTTGCATTGGAAACGAGCAGAGATCATTCTGTCGTTTTTGAGATTGCATCCAAGTACTGCATTTTGGACTCTTTTGTTGACCATGATGGCTACTCCATTTCTTCTGAGGGATTCATGGCAACCCACTCCAGTATTCTTGCCTAGAGAATCCCAGGGATGGAGGAGCCTCATGGGCTGCTGTCTATGGGGTCACATAGAGTTGGACATGACTGAAGCGACTTAGCAGCAATAGTAGATATAATGGTCATCTGAGTTAAATTCACCCATTCCAGTCCATTTTAGTTCGCTGATTCCTAGAATGTCAACATTCACTCTTGCCATCTCTTGTTTGACCACTTCCAGTTTGCCTTGAGTCATGGACCTGACATTCCAGGTTCCTATGCAATATTGCTCTTTTCAGCATCAGACCTTGCTTCTATCACCAGTCACATCCACAGCTGGGTATTGTTTTTGCTTTGGCTCCATCCCTTCATTCTTTGTGGAGTTATTTCTCCACTGATCTCCAGTAGCGTGTTGGGCACCTACCGACCTGGGGAGTTCCTCTTTCAGTATCCTATCATTTTGCCCTTTCATACTGTTCATGGGGTTCTCAAGGCAAGAATACTGAAGTGGTTGCATCAAAAAGTCTACAAACAAATGTTGGAGAGAGTGTGCAGATAATGGAAGCTTCTCACACTGTTTGTGGGAATGCAAACTTGTACAGCCACCAAGGAGAGCAGTGTGGAAATTCCTTAAAAATCTGGGACTATAACTGAATTCAGTGGCACAGAAAGTCCAGTGCTGGCTACACACTGAGGAAACCGGAACTGAAAGAGACACATGTACTTTGATGTTCATTGCAGCAGTGTTTACAATAGCTAGGACATGGAAGCAACCTAAATGTCCACCAGCAGACAAATGGATAAGGAAGTTGTGGTACATATACACAGTGGAATACTACTCAGGCATATAAAGGAACACATTTGAGTCAGTTCTAATGAGGTAATGAAACTGGAGCCTATTATTGAGAGTGCATTAAGTTAGAAAGAGAAATACCAATACAGTATATTAACACACACATATTCATGGACTTACAAAGATGGTAATGATGATCCTATACACAAGGCAGGAAAAGAGACGCAGATGTGAAGAACAGACTTTTGGACCCTGTGGGAGAAGGCGAGGGTGGGATGATTTGAGAGAATAGCTCTGAAGCTTGTAAATTACCATATATGAAACTGATGACCAGTACAAGTTTTGATGCATGAAGCAGGGCACTGAAAGTCAGAGGGATGCGGTGGGGAGGGTGGTAGGAGGGTAGTTCAGGATGAAAGGACACACGTGCACCCATGGCTGATTCAAGCTGATGTATGACAAAAAATCATCACAATATTGTAAAGTAATTATCCTCCATCTAAAATAAATGAATTAATTATTTTAAAAGGAAAAAAATTGATAAATTCAACTCAAAGGAATAAAAAAAGAAGAAGAAACCAAAAGGTGTGCAATATTTGGAAATCAATACTAATACATAGGAGAAAACTTGCCAGGAATTGATGGATGACAGAATAGTAGCCCCCTCAAGGATGGCTGTGTCCTAACTCCTGAAACCTGTATGTGGCAAATAGGAGTTCTGATGTAATTAAATAACTATCTTGAGATGCCAAGAAAAACCTAGATTATCAAAATGAGGCACTCTATACTTTGATTTTTTTAAGCTAGGGCTTTATTATTCTTTTTTAAAATTTTTATTCATTAAAAAAAAGGACAATTCACCCATTTCTCCCACCTCTTCATCCCTTGCCTTTTCTATTAGCTTGGTTTTATACTACATCAATTTAAATGAATAAAATATTTCAGTAAGATACATTCATTCAGATCATACAAAACAGATTTTTTTTTAAGTAGTATACCTTTATAGAGACAAGTGACATTAGTAATATTGGAAAATATGCATGTCAAATATTAGGACCTACAAAATTATTTCAATAATACATGAATTTAGCATTTTTTTTTCAACATAACTTAAAGTCACTGGTATTTATATAGTCTCAGTAAAACTCAACTATGTCTGTGTATGTATAACCGAATAAGTGAAGTGAAGTCGCTCAGTCATGTCCGACTCTTTGTGACCCCATGGACTGTAGCCTACCAGGCTCCTCTGTTCATGAGATTCTCCAGGCAACAGTACTGGAGTGGGTTGCCATTTCCTTCTCCAGGGGATCTTCCCAACCCAGGGAGTGAACCCAGGTCTCCCACATTGTAGACAGACGCTTTACCGTCTGAGCCACCAGGGAAGTCCAAATAATTAAAGTTTATTTCTAATGTGTTAAATTAATTATGCAATTTTATTCTGATTTATGAGATTTATAATAATTTTTGCCAAGTATATTATATTACTAGCAACATTGAAATTTTGATTGTTCTTAGTCCAGCCTTCTTCCTTTACACATTTATTTTAACTCTCATAAACCTACTAATTTTTTGTCATATTGGTTAAGGTAAATACCAGATTTTTCATCTTAATAAGATTAAGATATCCTTCTCTTTCACATCTAGTTCAAAATGATGCCCCTGCATGACTGTCATTTAGCTCTGGCCTCTCTACCTTGGGGCTCTTCTCTCTCCAAGGCAAGAAAACAAATCCAATGTCTTTAGTAAGGAACTGATTGAGACAAAATCTGAAACATGGATAAAAATAAAAGTCACCAATTCGTTGATATTTGTTTATCCACTCAAACTTAAAGAATTTAAAAGTCACGGAAACTTAATACACATAGATAGTGCTGAGTATGGATGAGTCAAATGCACACTCCAAGTGTTATCTAGCATTACAGTTTGTTACAGAGTGAAAGTAAAAGCAGTGAGCTTTCAGTAGTGACAAACTAGCACAGTACTTTTTATCATTTTATTGAATTGACATGTGTTTTATTGCAATGACTAAATCAATCAGTCTGTTATTTTGGCATTAGTTGTAAACAGACTGGAAAGACTTATATTCAAAAGAAATTTTCAGTACAATTCAGTGAGGTAAAAGTTATTAAAATTTTATTAAAGATGGCATTATGATAAAACAGTCTAGGCAATTTATCCAAGGTCAAGGTGTGAAATATGAATATATATATACATGATAAGTAACTTTGGAATCCACAGACTGTTATTATTAAAGTAATACTATTCATTTTCCCAAATACAGTCAGTTGATCTATCTTTTTATGCTTTTTTCTTAATTGAGAGATTAAGGAAATATAATCACTGTCTTTTTCCCCCTCAATGTCACTCTTTCCATGGATGTAGCCATACTCTTATTTATATCCCACAAAGTATGCCAATACCACTATCATCACAATTATTTTTACACAATGATCTTTTACCCACTAAGGTCTTAATGTGCTCTCATTTCAAAATTCCCTCAAAAGCGAACATTTTCAAATGGTGTCAGTGATAACACAAGATGTTAATGATGAATTGAAAGTAACAAGATTCACAAAATGCTCCCATTTTCTGTATTTTCTAATTCTTCTTAAATTGGAAGTGAAATTGTAAGGGAACTTGTTTCTTCTGTGTTGTCAGCTGTTTGTATCTTATTTCTAAATACCATCACAGAGGTACCTTGGCATGTTTAATGCTGAACAGAGTATAGTCCATCCTCTGCATCTGTGGGGGCTTGGTTCCAAGACCACCATGAATACAAAAATCCACGAATGCTCAAGTCCCTCACAGAGACATCTGTGTATCTGCAAATGTGGAAACAAAGGGTGCGAAGAGCTGACTGACATGCAGCGCTGTTTCAGCTTTTATTCATGTCAAGGTATTAAGCCTGACCCCGGGCTCCTACTTCAACTGAGGTGTCCATAAATCTTATTGGCTCAACTGTTTTCAACAACGCCTTGTGGTATAAATGACTCCACAGTCTGACTGATTAAACGACTAAATCTGCCCCTCTCTGCAAATACTACTGGGGTACGTGCCCCTAGGGGAAGTGTACTATAGCTGTTGACTGTGAGGCGAGGAGAGAGGGAGCCCCATCTTCTTGACCACGTGTCCAGAGTGGAGTCCAGAGTGGAGTTCCCATCAGTCTAAGCTGGGGATTGGTGGGGAAGACATACAAGTTGTGTCTCAAGTGCCACAATCTCACTGCTATTACTGCAGTTTATTACATTCTCTTGAGAAAATGCCTCTGCACTAGTTGGATACCCTTAGGACAATTTCCAGAAACTTCAAATGGTTGTTGTTTTTATAATTTCCACCGGTATGGTTGTTTCACTGAAGATTGATCCTGCAGAGTTCCTCAGGCTGCCACCACAAATGCATATCTCTTATGTTTCTTTCTTATATTACATTATATATATTTCTTATATTTCATATATCTATACAGCCCATGGAATTCTCCAGGCCAGAATACCGGAGTGGGTAGCCTTTCCCTTCTCCAGGGGATCTTTCTGACCTAGGAATTGAACCAGGGTCTCCTGCATTGAAGGCAGATTCTTTACCAACTGAGCTATCAGGCAAGCCCTATATTAAATTTTATATAACTTATTTTCAGATAAATTTACAAGTGTTGCTCTATCATGTCCTGAAATACAGCAAAGTCACTCTTTCCTTGGGGGTAGATGAGGTGGTGAGAGCAGAGTTAGTGTCTGGGTTTCCTCAAACAACCCACATGAGTCTAGGGTACCAGCCTGCGTAGGATGTCATTCCCCTAAAACAGCATACACTTCAGCTGTAAGAAGCTGGATGAGACTGTGCTACATGAGGCCCTGCACTGGAAGAGTTATCCCATCCAACAGGTTTGCTTTCTTTTGGTAAATAAAGGGAACTAATGGAGAAGGCGATGGCACCCCACTCCAGTACTCTCGCCTGGAAAATCCCATGGACGGAGGAGCCTGGTAGGCTGCAGCCCATGGGGTCACGAAGAGTTGGACACGACTGAGTGACTTCCCTTTTACTTTTCACTTTCATTCATTGGAAAAAGAAATGGCAACCCACTCTAGTGGGTTGAACCGTGAACTTCAGGCTGGTTTTAGAAAAGGCAGAGGAACCAGAGATCAAATTGCCAGCATCTGCTGGATCATCAAAAAAGCAAGAGAATTCCAGAAAAACATCTCTTTCTGCTTTATTGACTATGCCAAAGCCTCTGACTGTATGGATCACAATAAACTGTGGAAAATTCTGAAAGAGATAGGAATACCAGACCACCTGACTTGCCTCTTGAGAAACCTATATGCAGGTCAGGAAGGAACAGTTAGAACTGGACATGGAAAAACAGACTGGTTCCAAATAGGAAAAGGAGTATATTGCACCCTGTATATTGCACCCTGCTTATTTAACTTATATGCAGTGTACATCATGAGACACACTGGGCTGGAAGAAGCACAAGCTGGACTCAAGATTGCTGGAAGAAACATCAATAACCTCAGATATGCAGATGACACCACCCTTATGGCAGAAAGTGAAGAGGAACTCAAAAGCCTCTTGATGAAAGTGAAAGAGGAGAGTTAAAAAGTTGGCTTATAGCTCAACATTCAGAAAACGAAGATCATGACATCTAGTCCCATCACTTCATGGGAAATAGATGGGGAAACAATGGAAACAGTGTCAGACTTTATTTTTTAGGGCTCCAAAATCACTGCAGTCGGTGACTGTGGCCATGAAATTAAAAGACGCTTACTCCTTGGAAGAAAAGTCATGACCAACCTGGATAGCATATTCAAAAGCAGAGACATTACTTTGCCAACAAAGGTCCATCTAGTCAAGGCTATGGTCTTTCCAGTGGTCATGTATGGATGTGAGAGTTGGACTGTGAAGAAAGCTGAGCGCTGAAGAATTGATGCTTTTGAACTGTGGTGTTGGAGAAGACTCTTGAGAGTCCCTTGGACTGCAAGAAGATCCAACCAGTCCATCCTAAAGGAGATCAGCCCTGGGATTTCTTTGGAAGGAATGATGCTAAAGCTGAAACTCCAATACTTTGGCCACCTCATGTGAAAAGTTGACTCATTGGAAAAGACTCTGATGCTGGGAGGGTTTGGGGGCAGGAGGAGAAGGGGACGACCGAGGATGAGATGGCTGGATGGCATCACTGACTCGATGGATGTGAATCTGAGTGAACTCCGGGAGTTGGTGACAGACAGGGAGGCCTGGCATGCTGCGAATTCATGGGGTCGCAAATAGTTGGACACTACTGAGTGACTGAAATGAACTGAACTGAACTGAACTGATGTCATGCTGAGCACACAAAAAAATATTCCCTGAAAAATCAGAGGACATTGGAGAGAAAATGAAGGCAATCAGTAAGGAATTCCTATTTGTTATACTGTATCTCACAAAATTCATATGTTGAAGTTCTGATTGCCAGTACCTTAAAATGGAACCATATTTGGAGATACAGCCTTTAAAGACATGATTATGTTAAAATGGGATCACTGAGGTGGGCCCCACATCAGTATGACTAGTATCCTTATAAGAAGAAGAGATTAGGATATGCCCAGAGAGAGAGAGGAGGGGGCGGGGAAGATAACAGAAAGGCACAATCAGAAGGCATCATCAGGAAGCAAAGGAAGAAGCCCAGTATGCTCATACCTTGAACTCAGAATTCTAGCTTCCAGCATTGTAAAAGAATCCCTTGGGCTGCCAGGAGATTAAGTTAGTCAATCCTAAAGGAAATCCACCCTGAATATTCATTGAAAGGTCTGATGTTGAAGCTGAAGCTCAAATACTTTAGCCACCTGATGTGAACAGCTAAGAAGAGACCCTGATGTGGGAAAAGAAGGGAGGCGAGAGGAGAAGGGAGAAGCAGAGAATGAGATGGTTAGATAGTATCACCAACTCAAAGGACATGAATTTGAGCAAACTCAGGGAGATAGTGGAGGACAGAGGAGCCTGGCATGCTGCAGTTCATGAGGTTGCAGAGTCGAACATGACTTAGCAACTGAAGAACAACAAAGGGATCTAATACAACCATAAGTGAGTGAAAGTCACTCAGTCGTGTCTGACTCTGCAACCCCATGGAATGTACATTCCATGGAATTCTCCAGGCCAGAATACTGGATTGGGTAGCCGTTCCCTTCTCCAAGGGATCTTCCCAACCCAGGAATCGAAGCCAGGTCTCCCACACTGCAGGCAGATTCTTCACCAGCTGAAACCACCAAGGAAGCCCAATACAACCATAATCTCATCAGAGGAGATATTCCTGGAAGAGAGGACTAATCAATGTTGGACTGAAATTTAGTGAAAAACCCATGGTTTTTATAGAATTTCCAACATCAGTATATCAACTATTGTAAGACAATGAGAAAATCCTGGTCAATACAGTATTAGCCCCCAGTTTTTAGAAAAAGCAGTATCTAGCTATAGAAGGAGATTCTTACTATATCTCCAAATGGGCAAACCCTCTACCCAGCTGTTCTGTCATATAGTCTGTTTATTCCCTGGTTCTCAATATAGTCTGTTTATTCCCTGGTTCTCAATTGGAGCCACTAATTCTGTCCTGATTACTTTGGGGGAGTTTTATTTGCCTGGTTACATATTTATTATTAAAACCAATCCCAAAGGTTTAGAATAAGAAAATAAACTAGGTATTTTGCTCTTTGCATATAAATGAAAGAGGATGGTGTGAAGTAGGTATAACTAATACAGTTTTCTACTGTATGACTCAATTGAGTAATATGAGAATTTTTATGAAAAATAATATTTTTATTCTTTTTGAAACAATTATTTCAATAAATTGAAATACAAATGACACTAAAATATAATGTCTTCTCAATTTTAAAGATATTTGCATCTTATTAGTCAAATATAAAATCTGAACTTGCAGCAAAAATATCTACTTTCTTTAAATATTTAGAATTTCTGCTGTAAGAACTCATTTCACATAACTCCTAAAAAGTTCTGAGAACATGAAAGCATTTTCCATCATGAAATACTCAACACAAATCATGTCTGACTCTCAACTCTAACTTTGTCCATCAGTACAAGCAACAGAAACATAAGTGACTATTAGTAAATCACAATCCAGTGCCTTTTCAATAGATTTGTTTTCAATAGTCCTATTAAAATCCTAGAGAACATTTTTTTTCAGCATAAGTTATTTAGCAGCTTGCCACTTTAATTCTAATATGATTATAAATCTGCCTATGCCATGTTGCTAACGATTATTCAAAGCAATATTTGAAACACATGGCATTATCTTTTAAAGAATAATGTTACTATTAGGGTTGTTACACATACATGTCAGTTTTTCATTCTTGAAGATATACCCTTTGACAAAGTACACAGGATATTAAGAAGGAATAAGGGCAAGAAGATGGAGTTTTGTTTTTGGTTTTGATTTTTCTAAAGAGGAAATGCAAAGGCTCTATCTCCCAAAGAAAATACAAGTTTTATATGATGAGATTGAGCTTTCAAAGAGCCAAATTTCAGATGAGGATGTTGCTATGATCAATAAAACTTTACTAATGGTTCCTGAATCAAAACCTCATTAAAGACAGGAGCCCTCTTGTGGGTTCTGTCAATGGCATTGTCCTTTTGAGAGTCATGAGGCACTGGCAGCTTTATGTCTCTGGAGCCTTCCTTGGCATTCTATCCCCTGAATGCATGAATGAAACACAATAGGCATCTCCTGTAACAGTCTTCTTAGGTAAAGTCCACTGGCATTTCCAGTCAATCAAACCACAAACAAATTGCCTTGGAATATTTGTGACCCTTCCGCTGAATACACATTTTCATTTAAAGTAGAAAAGCAAGAAGTTTGTGTCATGCAGTTGGCCCATTCTACGTTGGCTTTGGCAGTATCTGTTAGGAATGTACTTTAATTCTATATGAACAATATTTTGCCATGTTATATATTGCCAATAATCCCAAACTGCAGTATTGACATATAAAAGGAAATATCCTGAAAAAGATCAAGTTAACAACATCTTCTATTTATTCCTGGCTTAAAGGTGCAGTTTAGAGAACTCCCAATTTTCATTACCAGGAATATGTGCAGAATAAGTAAAAATAAAGGAAAAATAGACATAAATTACACCAAGTACTAAGTCAGAAGCGCTTCACTCCTCCAGGGGTGTCTGGACTGAGGCAGCAGAGCCAGCCAAGTGTTCTGATAGCTGATCCTGGAGCCCAGATCTAGCCTTTGGCTTCGTTTCTGGAAAAATATTTTAACAATGACATCTATATAAAAATTCCTTCCTTTCAATTATTCCTGCCTGAGAACGGCTTTGCAGTGATGTGCCTAAGATCAGAACAAGGTTAATGCATTTAACATTTTTCTAAAAAATGGTTTTCAAAGAAAGCTATGAGGGGGATCATGAGTTGCCTTCTTTTGCTAGGCAAATCTCCCAGCAACTTTCATATCTCAAATGCCTACAACAAAGTGGATGTAGCTTAGATGAGAACATGTGAGTATATTGTTACAAGGTGAGGAGTCATGTCTTTTCTTCAGGGACTTTAATTATAATATGTTAAGAAAATATTAAGGGTATTGGAAATAAATTGGAGTTTCTATTTTGTTGCTTTTTATATTTACAGATTTCCAAAACTGAATTTCAATGATGAAGGTATGTTATAGTAATGACTAAACTTCTTCCTTGAAGCTAGGAGAACAGTAATATATCAAATAATCACATGTTAACATAGCTTTAAATGAACGTTTTTCTTTGGCAATAGCCTTTGGCAACATACATAAAACATGTATTGCTCAAAACATACATCTTTTTCATATAAATAATATATAATACATGTTTCTGTAGCAAAGGCTTACAAGAGGAAAATAGAGTGAAAGACTCCCGAGTATAACTTTAAACTTGCTCCTGGTGATAGTTAGAAGTCATTGAACCTCTAGGGTAAGACACAAACATCACTGCATATAATGGAGAGATACAGTGAATGGTTGTTGTATGCTACAAAGTAGAAATACTAAGAGAAAAACAAAATTAAACTTGGAAACTTTGTTTCAATAGTGGAATGATCTTTGTGACTTAGGAACAAATGTTTTCTAGCCTAGCACTAGAAAAATATCTAAGCATTGGCTATTTAAAGGTTGGTTTTGAGACAGTATGAATACAGTCTCAACTAATAAAAGTGATAACAATATTGACAACAGCAACAACAAAAAGCCCATAAATGAGGAATCTAGAAAAATGGTAAAGATGAATGAATTTGCAGGGCAGGAGTAGAGATGCAGGCATAGAGGATGGACATGCAGAGTTGGGTGGGGGAGAAAGGGTGGGATGAACTGGGAGATTGGGATTGACATATGTACACTACTTTTTAACTGCATCATCTAACATCCATAACTTATAGCAATTCAGAAATGCAAAATATCTACTACATTAGAGCATTTTATCAGGAAATATTCTGTATTTTCACACACTTAACAAAGCAAAGGCTTTTAAAATTAGGCATGTTCATACAATTTTCTTTTTTTTAACTGGTAAGTTAATTTAAAAGACTAATTCAACAAGATGCGTGTTTAGCACCAAATAGGTAAGTCAATGCTCTGATTGAATTTTCCAATATGGAAAGGGTTGTATGGAGTTACTTAAAGGATAAAACTGAGTGAGTGTGTATAAGGTAGATATGTGTGTGTTTGTGTGTGTGTGTGTGTTGGATTAAAAATCAGATGACCCATGTTCTGCTTCTAGTTAAATGGTTTTGTATAAGTCATTTACTTTCCACCCAGAGTCAAAATTTTTAATCTGAGAAATGGGGACACCAAGATTCTGACTTGCTACACAAAGTTATCATGATAAGATATATGTGAAGGTGAAATGAAAATCACGCAGTATTTTGTAAGTAATTAGCTACTTTAGAAGCAGATGTGAATAAGACAGATGAAGAATAGTCATGGTAAGAAAGGAAGAGCGTTAACTGATATAATCCACTTAATGTGGTTCTGTTTTTCACAATATTCAACCAGTCAGAGGTGCAACTTTTGTCAATTGGCTGCTACCTGACAATGAATACATTGTCTCGCTGATTTTTCCCCATAAATAACTAAAAAGATGAGTTGTTTTGGCAACATGTAAACACAGCCTGAGAAATATTTAACCTTAGCATCTGGTCCCATCACTTCATGGGAAGTAAATGGGGAAACAGTGGAAACATTGTCAGACTTTATTTTTAAGGGCTCCAAAATCACTGTGGATGGTGACTGCAGCCATGAAATTAAAAGACGCTTACTCTTTGGAAGGAAAGTTATGACCAACTTAGATAGCATATTGAAAAGCAGAGACATTACTTTGCCAACAAAGGTCCGTCTAGTCAAGGCTATGGTTTTTCCAGTGGTTATGTATGGATGTGAGAGTTGGACTGTGAAGAAGGCTGAGTGCTGAAGAATTGATGCTTTTGAACTGTGGTGTTGGAGAAGACTCTTGAGAGTCCCTTGGACTGCAAGGAGATCCAACCAGTCCATTCTAAAGGAGATCAGTCCTGTGTGTTCATTGGAAGGACTGATGCTAAAGCTGAAACTCCAATACTTTGGCCACCTCATGCGAAGAGTTGACTCATTGGAAAAGACTCTGATGCTGGGAGGGATTGAGGGCCGAAGGAGAAGGGGACGACAGAGGATGAGATGGCTGGATGGCATCACCAACTCGATGGACATGAGTTTGAGTGAACTCTGGGAGTTGGTGATGGACAGGGAGGCCTGGCGTGCTGTGGTTCATGGGGTTGCAAAGAGTTGGACACGACTGAGAGACTGAACTGAACTGAACCTCCATTATCTATCTGAATTTGAAACCAAATTTAGATGAACTCATTATTATAGTGACAACCTCTGTTGTAATTAAAAAAACATGGTATCTTTTTCTAAAGTAGAGGTAAGGCAAAGGGCAAAGAAATGGCTCACCCTCTCCAAGCATTATCCCAAGATTTCCTAACATGAAAATGTTCCAGCTGTTTCCAGAAGATACACTGAACTATGACTGACTAGCTAATACAACTATGACAGAAAATTCTAAGTGCTATTAATTAGCCACTAGAGTACAATAGTCAAAAGGTGAAAATTAGAATAAATTCTAGGATATCTGCTGATTCCTTTCACAAAATTGCATAAATTTAAACTTTCTCTTTCTGAAAGATCCAATTACACCAATATAATGTGACTGAATTAAATCCACAGTACAGTTTGTTTTGTTTCTTGGCTGCCAGCTTGAATGTGTCTGTTGATCTCACATTTAAATACTTATGGAGTCTGTGTACAAGTCATTTTGCTGCCCAGTGTGCCTGTCCAAATCTATTCCTTTTTACTCACTTTTACTTGAATGCCATTTTAAAAGGGGTACCAGAGTTTGTTAGTACCGTTACCTCGTAGGTCATATTTCATATCAAATAACCTGGATACAAAAACAAGTGAAAATTAGGGTTTTTATTAGGTTTATTTTATATTAGAATAATAGGATGGAATACAGAAATAATTAAAGGAAAGCAGTAAGGTCAATCAAAAATCCTGTATTTTACTAACTTTTTCTGCCTTGGTCTCTCAGATTCAAAAATCTCCTAAATAAAAAAGTTTGTTAATAACATGAATACCTCTAATCTACTTTATTTCCACAGGGCAGACTATTTGTAGCCACTTAAAACTTGTAAGGAATAGTCATAGAAATTAAATTTCCTCTCCATTAAAATGACATTTGAGATTCACCTTTTCACAACTTGGATTTTCCTGCAGTGAGGACACTATCTCATTCTTCCTCTTCATATGCTTCTCATTTTCCCCATTGAATGGTAATTCCACAATCCAGATGCCAAACTGCAAAAATATTCTTCCTGCGGCAGCATATGGTTCCTTGGCACGCTTATGTAGCATCTGTACAAAAAGCTTATAGTTTCCTCTGGGTATGTAATACTTCTGGCTGCTAAGAGGCTATTTGTGCAGTCTTTCCCTCAAAGACACCATTTCTCTTGACAAACCTTTGGTTCTAAGCAAATTTTGCACATTTTCTGTCCATTTGAGAATCAATGATATACATAAGCTTGCTTTACAGCCAAGCAGCTCTCCAAGTATTCTCATTCTACGACCAGGGGGTGGATCTGGCACAGATACAAATTGGTTTAACTACAATACGAGTTTATTTAGCTACCTTAATAAGCAACATTTTGTTGCTGATAAAATATGAGGATTGTCGACATTGGGCTATCCGTAAGGATGATCAAGGTCAAGAAAAATAGCATTTGAAAGGAAAGCTGCATAAGGTAGCAATATGGGAAAGCTTGCCGTGTTCTGCTCTCATGCTGTTGTAAATGGTGTGTGTGATGTGTAGTTACTCATATGTGACTTTTCCCTAACTGAAAATTCAGCTTCTGCACAGCTGTTGGACCAAGGCCCCCAGGTGGCACATATCACCACTACCTCCAGCATTACTTCTGTGGGGAACTGCTTCATCGGTCACCATTTTATCTAAGCACTAAAAGCAATTATGCAGCCAGAATTAGAGATTATTTCATACTGAAGAATTTCAGAGTTGACTTAAGAAAGACTGAGAACAAAATCTTTTCAGACTTCTCATAGTCTTTATACCATATTTTTCTAAGCTTGAGGGTTATTTTCTCAGAAGAAATTTGTAAAAAGGAAATATTTTTCCAACAAGACTCATTATTCCTGTTGATAAGGCAAGGCATAACAAAACATATCAAAATTATCAATAACTGTCTTGTACTATGTATGTAATACTCTTGGAAACTAGCATGTGTAATATTCCCTGTCTTGGTTGCATGGTATTGTTAAGAATATCTTTTAAAATAGGCCCTTAGGAATACAGAAGTGATATATATTTTCCCTTTATGTAATTTCCTCATGGATGATCATATAATCTGGGGTTTCTGAATAAATAATATTTTAAAGAACCTTTGAAAAGAACAGAAGGAAATCTATTCATAGGTAAGGCCACATTATAGGAAGCTAGTCTCATGTGTGTTGAGTAGACTTTAAAGATAACAGTATTTCCCACATAATATTTTAAAACAGCTATTCAAAATAAATAGAGAATTCCATGGCCAGATAACCAGTAAATGATTAAGCAAATTTAAACAGATTTCTTCATCAGGAGGCATCTTCCAGCCTTAATATTCTGGTGTATGTTGTGACCCTCTAAAGGAAGAAATGTTATACACACACTTGACTGTGAACTCATCTCCCTGCAGTAAATTCTACAGGACTGCTGTTGTGCAAAATTTTGGGAAATTCATATATAGAGAAAGGATTTGCATCAACATTTCTTAGATAAATACATAAATATTACTTTGGAAGCTGTGAAAAATTTGAAGATCTGTGATGAAATGCACTTAATTCAAACTATATTGGAGAGCCTTTATCAAATTCAGCAAAACCTGAGAGTTAAAACTATATCTAAAAATTTGACATCCCTACAGTGCACTGGACTAACTTAAAAATGTTACATTTCCTGCTCCAAAGATAGATAAATACCAAATAATATGGTATAAAGACGCTGTTCAACCCATAAAATAACTGAAAGAGAAGAGAGAGAAATTCTGATATGCAGATATGTACGTCCTCACTTGAAGAAAATGCAAAGGAAAAATAGCTCATTGTGTTATGAAAACTGGGTGTGCAGAGAAGTGGATGTTTTGGTTAATTATGTTTTTATTATTTATTCAGTTTCTAAAAATTTATCTTGAGTAAAACTTGCTAGTGTATAATTTTCTTTTAAATATTGCCCATTTCTTTTCAACTTTGAAAGTTCATTGGTACAAGTGATTCAAATCCTTGATTTTGATTTTTTACAATCTCTCCTGGGATGAATAAAATGAGAAGAGCAGAAATCCATTAAGTAACAAAATAAAGATGGCATCTCTATATCTTGGTTCCATAAGTTCCATTTGACTGAGAAAACCAATGGAAAAATGTCTTCAAATAGTAGCAACAGTTTGAGATAATATTTCAGAAGGCTTGGTCTGGATAAGAAGTGGTAGTGATATCATATTTCATTACATAGCTTAGAGATCAAAGGCAGAGAAACTGAAACTATACTTAGGGAATTTGCTAGGACTAAGTAGACAGCTTATTAAAGAACAGAAACATCACTTCACTGACAAAGGTCTGTATAGTTAAAGCTGTGGTTTTTCCAGAAGTCATGTATGGATATGACAGTTGGATCATATAGAAAGCCAAGTGCCAAAGAACTGATGCTTCAAACTGTGACACTGAAGAAGACTCTTGAAAGTCCCTTGGACAGCAAGGAAATCAAACTCAGCCAATCTTAAAGGAAATCAGCCCTGAATATTCATTGAAAAGACTGATGCTAAAGCTGAAGCTCCAATACTTTGGCCACCTAATGCAAAGAGCCGGCTCATTGGAAAAGACCCTGATGCAGGGAAAGATTGAAGGCAAGAGGAGAAGGGAGTAGCAGAGGATAAGATGGTTAGCATCACTGACTTAATGGACGTGAGTTTGAGCAAACTCTTGGAGACGGTAAAGGACAGGGAAGCCTGGCATGACGCAGATCATGGTGTAATAAAGAGTCAGACATGAGTTAATGACTGAACTACAGCAGCAAAGAGAAGAAATTACTCAAGCATTCTAGTCCTTATGACTGGGCCTTCTGGAGCTGAAGGGCTATAATTTAGACTTGCCTGTGTATTCCATGGAAATCAAAACATAAAGTATATCCAGGCTAATAGGGAGAAAGATTGGTAGGGGGAAAGGAATTCCTCAGACAAAGATTTGGCCACCAATTGCAGTAATTATGTTAAAGAGTCATGAACTGGAATTAGCATTTTGATTAGCATTTCAAACCTCAGCATTCATGCACACTATCTGGGTTGTCCTTAACCAAGTTTCTATACTTTCTAAATTTCAGTTTCCTCCTTAAAACAGAGACATTAGTTCTCACCTAGTAAGGTTGTTAAGATTAAATGAGATGATCTTTGTGAAGTCCTTGTTAAGGATATGGGAAATGTTAAGTAAATATCAATATTATTTTACCAGCAATATTAATAGCCAGAAATCCACCTAATGCCAGCTTAGAGCAGCTGATGGCAAGATAGAGAAGGGAAGGGAAAAGGATTTTATTGTATACAGTCTGCATTTCTATACATTTATAGAAACAATTGTATTTCCATAAGTGAAATAAATCCACAATAAACCTGAGAATATATAGGTATGAGAAAAAGAAAGGATGCAATGCAAATGACTTTTTTCTGGTATTTTGAATGACCTGAGATCTGCAAATATTAAGACCAATTAAAAGCTGTGCCAAAGATTCTTAAGGCAATTAAAAAACAAAAAAAGGTGAGATGTTGGTTCACAGGCATTAAAATAGACATCATAGAAAGCATTACATCCTCAGCTTCAATTGCTTTATTATTTTATCTACAAAAGAAAATTGCAATCAGTCTGTGAAAATATCATGTGATCTTAGACTCTTTTTTATTAGTACCTAAGTGATATAAAGGTCCAATATCATAAATGAATAACTGGTAATGGGTAGATAATAATAGCTAACAAGTTTGGTTCAGTGTGTGAACTGTAATTTGGAAAATCTAACACAATGTATACATATATTTCTGCTAATTATATGGGCACTCTTAGGGCAGGCGCTGTGCCCTTCAGTATTAGTTTGCTCAGATTACCCATGAGAGATAGTAACAGAAATCTTTGGTTATCAACCTTACATTAACTGCCTTTATCTTCTTTCTTGATAATAATCATGATGATGATAATGAAAATAATAAACTGCTTCTCAGTTTTCTCTTCTCATTGTGTCCATACATTTTAGTGTGGTTGGTCCCATTCTCAGTTCCAGGATATAAAATCTGAATATTCTGTCAGATCTAGTCATTCCACAAAAATTATATTACTTTACTGTTTACTAACTAAATTATGAATTCTAACATATAACTAAATTATGAATTCTAAGCTTATGATCATTTTACTCCAACTTTCAAGATTTTAAAAATGTTTCTCAAATCTACCATCTGAACCCTGTTTTAAAATATTAGTTTGTTTGTTTGTTTTTCCCCACCATGTTGAACATTACATCCCCATGACTTGTTTCTTCTATAATGGAAGTTGTACTTTTGACTCCCTTCACTCATTTTGCCCACACCCCCTCCCTTTGCTTCTGGCAACCATGAATCTTTGTGCTGTATCTATGAACTTGTGTTTTTGCTTTATTTTAGTTTTCACATATAAGTGAGATCATATGGTATTTGTCTTTCTCTGATCTATTTCTATTAGCATAATGTCCTCAAGGTCCGCCCATGTTGTCACAAATGGCAAGATTTTTTTTCCTTTTTGTGTCTAATATATACTCATTTTATTTAAATGCATCTTCTTTCCATTCATCCATCAGTGGACAATTATGTTGCTTCCTTATTTGGCTTTAATAAACATG
The DNA here is from genome assembly GCF_014754425.2 of Oryx dammah. Lineage (NCBI taxonomy): Eukaryota > Metazoa > Chordata > Mammalia > Artiodactyla > Bovidae > Oryx > Oryx dammah. Next base: position 3,246,094 of record NW_024080475.1, read on the forward strand.
AAAGTGCATATATATCTTTTCCAGTTAGTGTTTTTGCTTTCTTCAAGTAAATATCCAGATGTAGGATTGTTGGATCACATAGTAGCTCTAGTTTTACTTTTTTGAAGAACTTCCATACTATTTTTCATGGTGGCTGCCAAAACCTATGGTCTCACCAACAGTGCAAAAAATTTCCCTTTGGTCCATATCCTCAATAACCTTGTCATCTCTAGCCTTTTTGTTGGTAACCATCTAACAGATATGAGGTGACATCTCTTATGACTTTGATTTGCATTTCCATGATAATGAGCGATGTTGAACATATTTTCATGGATGATGGCACCCCACTCCAGTACTCTTGCCTGAAAAGTCCCATGGATGGAGAAGCCTGGTGGGCTGCAGTCCATGGGGTCGCTAGAGTCAGATACGATTGAGTGACCTCACTTTCACTTTTCACTTTCATGTATTGGAGAAGGAAATGGCAACCCACTCCAGTTTTCTTGCCTGGAGAATCCCAGGGACGGGGGAGCCTGGTGGGCTGCCGTCTTTGGGGTCGCACAGAGTCGGACACGACTGAAGCGACTTAGCAGCAGCAGCAGCCTATTTGTATTTCGTTTTTTAAAAAAAATCTCAGGATCTTTCTGCACATTCTTTCATTGCATTGCTTGATTCTTTGTTATTGAGTTTTGTTGTGCTATGCTCAGTTGCTGAGCTGTGTCCAACTCTTTGCAACCCTTTGGACTATAGCCCACCAGGCCTCTCTATCTATGGGATTATTTGAGCAAGAGTACTGGAATGGGTGACCATTTCCTCCTCAAGGGGATCCTCCAGACCAAGGGATCGATTCCTTATCTCCTGAGTCTCCTGCATTACAGACAGATTTTTTTATTTTTTTTTAACACTGAGCCATTGGAGGAAGTCCCCTTGAGTATTTTAAATATTTGAATATTAAAACTTTATCAGATATATGATTTGAAAATATTTCCTCCTGTTCAGTAGGCTGCCTTTTCATTTTGTTGATGATTCCCTGTGCAGAAGCATTTTAGTTTAATGTAGTTCCACTTGTTTGTCTTTTGTTATCTTATTTTAATTATTTTAATTCTATATTCTTTTTTATATTTTACTTGCCTTTGTCTGATTTTATTTTCTAGATCAGTTATAGTATTTTGAGGAACACTGACCACAAAATACTGATATGTATCTACTACAGTTTAAAACAAAATTAATGCTGATAAGATAAAAATAACATAAATTTACCATCTTACCTATTTTTAATGTACAGTTCAGAAGTGTTAAGAATATTCACATTGTTGTACAACCAATCTCTGGAACTCTTTTCATCTTGCAAAACAAAACTCTACATCCATTAACAACTTCACCTCCTCATTCTTTCCTCCCTCCCTGCAGTTTCTGGAAGCAACCATTCAACAGTCAGAGGAATAGTAGTTTTTGTCCTATATTAGATCCATACCTGAGATGCCGGGTATTTATTGGTCTTTTAGGGCACAGAATCTATTTGGCTAATTCAGTTGGCAATAGTTTTCAGAATCATAGATTACTGTCATAGGTAGTAACTTATGGGCTTCCCTGGTGGCTCAGATGGTTAAAGAATCTGCCTGCAATGCTGGAGACCTGGGTGCAATCACTGGGTTGGGAAGATCCCCTGGAGATGGGATTGGCTACCTACTCTAGTGTTGTTGCCTGGAGAATTCCATGGACAGAGGAGCCTGGCAGGCTAAGTTAGACATGACTGAGTGACTTTCACTTCACTTCAGTAACTTATGGGTTAATATCCATAACTTCAAAAATGTGTTTTCCAATGTTTTTGGCCCCAGCTCTAGTTGAACAAGAATTATAAGGGGTGTTTGTGAAACATGCATATTCTGAGCTACATCCCAAATTAATTATGCCAGAATTATCTATACAATGCTTTCTCTCCCATGTCCCAAGAATCTACATATTTATATACTTGAATCCTAAAGCAAATTAAAATGTACACATTTTAATTGTGAAATTATTCTACATGTAAATTCTGTATTTCCAACAATCTGTATTCTTTTCAATCTCACTCTTTTAAATACAAATAGAAAAAATTCCTAAACCTGCATATCTAAAGGAGAACCTCAGTGTAGCCTAGAGCAGTCTGGCTGGTGGACTTAAATTCTAAAATGGCCGAGGTCACATTTTCTCACTTCAGAAGCCACTTTCAGACTATGATTTTAGCCTTAAAGTTACTGACTTAGCTACAAGAATCCAGAAAAGTCTCTGTAATTCTGAGGGATATCAAATTGCAGCATGTCATAGAATACTTAACATTAGTAATTGTATATAAATGTATATGTACATATTTAATTGCACTGCATAATAATGTTTAGAATATGTGTCTATATATAAGCATGTTATTAACAACTTTCAGCATATAATTATTGTGGATATCTAGTAATTCTTGGGAACACTAAAGAACAAAACATACCTAGATATAATTTTAATTAAAAATATTGATGTTTAGTATTAAAAACTTGAAAGGGTCTTTAAGGGAAGCTAGGCCTATAATTCCCAGTGATAGTTTGGATAAGGGAAAACAAACATTTTATTAAAACTGAGAAGTTACACCACATGTTCTGTAAAGTTCTATATGGTACTTAATTAGGTAAGAATCCACTTGCAAAGCAGGAGACTGCATGAAATACAGGAGATCTGGGTTTGATCCCTGGGTCACGAAGATCCCCTGGAAAAGGAAACGACAGTCTTCTTGTCTGGGAAATCCCCTGGCAGAGGAGCCTAGTGGGCTACAGGCCATGGGGTCTCAAGAGTCATACACAGTCTAGTGACGAAACCACCACCACCACCAGAAGTAGGCTTACAGCATTATTCTTACACAGTCTAATTCAAATATTTTGTCCAGGACCTACAAACAACTGGAAAAGCCTAGTTGGGTAACCAGTAATAGAGGCAAAGAATTATAATGAGAATTTTGACACACCCATATTTTAACTTCTAGTTGAGCATCATCAGTTACAGTGATTTCCAAGCATCCCATTCTACCTGAATCAGGAAAAAATACACTGAAATGTAAATAATGTATACTGTATTTAGAAAAACAACGTAAATACTTTATAGACTGTTTGGTAAATAATGTATATACTTAGAAAAACAATGTAAATATTTCATGGACTGCTGGGCCACTGTTAAGACTCAGATTAAACCTCTGGGTTTAAAGAACACTGTGTTTATCAAAACTCAATTTCTTCTACCCAATAGAACTCTGTAAGGTTTGGATAAATTACCATATATGAGCTATGTATTCATGATACAGTCCTACTGTAGTCACTACATTAACTGTACATTGTTTTTTAGCTACTGCACACTAAAATCATATGAAATTCAAAGTCTGAGCTCTATTTTATTGTAACAAAATGTACAAAGAGACTTCCTGTCAAACCCTTTCCAAGCTTGCCAATCACATTATAAATTCCTATTATATTCTTGTTCCATTAGGATTACAAATCCGAGTCACATATTTCTAATAATAATGCTTACTGTTCTTGATTTTTTATTCCGTTATATAAATTAATTTTAGTCCTTTCTCTTCTCAAAATTGCACCACCCTTTCTGTATGTATGTTGCCTACTAATGCTTTAAGAAGTTTCTTTTTCTTCAATTTCTTTTAAATCAGAGCTAAAAATGTGCTTCATATGTGTGTCCTTTTAGTACTTCAGCACTATAGCATTTCCTTCAGTCCCACATTTAATATTCAATATCTATTGTTAAATTCCTCATAAAATGCCAGTAAGTGCTCATATGTTCTAATTAATAGGCATAGTGTGAGGGCCATAACCAGCTTCGCAGAGGAGAACAATGAGCTCACAGATCACAGCTGCAATCCGCCAGAGGTTGGATATGAACATTCCCTCTTCAACTGCTGAGTAGTTCAAGCAGGAGGAGCAGCTGGCAAGTGAACAGAACCCAAGATGCAGTAACAGTTTTTTGGATCCATGAAAAACGGTAGATGTCAAATGCATTTCAAATAGTATCCTCTACCAACTGGTTAACATTGTCCCCAAAGATATTGAATATAAAAATTGAGATTTTCCTAGTAAATTAAACTGGTATTTAGAGGGATAAGAGAATAATTTAAGGTGCTTTAAGTCTAAAGAGTAGCTTCAATGTATTTGGAGTGAGAATGGAAAGAAGTTTAAAGAAGACCGTAGGTGGCATATTTTATGATCATACTTACTGTCGTGACACGAATTCTATCGTAATATGGGCCAGTTATTAACCAGTACATAAATACTATGTTCTAGATTTGTAGACATGTATGTGCCTAAACCAAGATGAAAACCAGAGAATGGGTCAGTGGAGCCTCACAAAAGCTAACCAGGTGTGTGCAGTTTAATCCATCATTTATTATCTGAGACATAACTCAAAGTGTATGCTCCCACCAATATCATTTCTATATTTGTGGATTTTGTGACTCAGATGGTAAAGAATCTGCAATGCAGGACACCTGGTTTCAATCCCTGGGTCAGGAAGACCCCCTGGAGAAGGAAATGGCAATCCACTCCAGTATTCTTGCCTGGAGAATCCCATGGACAGAGGAGACTGGCAGGCTACAGTCCATGCAGTCACAGAGTCAAAACACTGATTTACTGACAAGGAAGCCTTTTACAGTTACATTACAAGACGTGGATTTAGAAACATGAGACTATGTTCTAAGGAATTCCTAGAAATAAGGTATGAAGAAAAGAAAGCAAAAGAAAATGATAGAGTGATCAAAAATACAGGCAATATTCTAAGAAACTTAAACATAAACAAAAGGAAGGCAAAAGTACAAGGAAATACTATAAAAGACATTCATTTCAATTTATAAATTAATGTATAAATTTAAATTTTAAGAATTCTCCTGTTCACTGAACAGAAGTATAATATTTTAAAATTTCTACTTTTTAAAAATATGCAAACTGTCATATATTCTGAGATATGCTATAAAATACTAGAGTCTGATACAGTGCTTCCTTACACCTCAGAGCTAAAGTTTCTAATTCAAAGTAGTCAGTGCCAGATTAGGGCCAGATCTGCACACAGAAATTAGAACCTCTGAAGGTTCTTTAAAAATATATATTATGCATCTTGTTGGCCCAACCCTAGCATATGGTACTTGGCTCATTTTTTTGAAATAAGATTCGTTCTAATTTTATTTTAAAAACACTTAGTGCTTTGGAATTTACAGAATGTTTACACATATATGATCTCATCTGACTCTTAAAATAACCCTAAAAAAGAAGTTGGTGTTAGCTCCACTTTACAATTGAAGAAATGGAGATCCAAATGGAATAACTTGCTTATCATTTATAGATATCTAGGGAAAGGCAATATTGATACCCAAGCCTAAAGCTGCCTATTCCTAAAACTGAAAGAATTTTATTTTAAATTATAGAAGAAAAAGAGGAAGAAGAATGGAAGGAAGGGTGGATGGAAAAACTGAAGGAAGAAAGGAGGGAAGGAAGGGAGGAAGGAAACGGAGGGAAAAAACCATGCCTCCTTGAGATAGAAAGAAAAGTAGAGTCTAGTGTCTTAGGACTCTGTACCATAAGCACTAGAGCTTAACATTTATTAAACTGTCAGACATTAAAATAAGAACTAAAGAAAATACTTCAAAACCTTTTAAATATATACTTAATGTCTAAAAATTAATTTCCAAATTACCTTCCACCTAAAACTTACCTTTTACCTAGGGGGGAAAAAAAAAAAACAAATAATATTTACATAGGGCTTGTTATTAATGAACTAAATTGTTCTGAACTTGGAATAACAATAATTTCACATTTTCAGAGTTTTCCCCAATAACACCAAGCACACAAGTACTTAATTTCACTCAATTACTTCTAAACATCCACTTAAATTTCTCTTTGTGCTGCAAACCAGGTTGGGAAAAAAAGGATTTGCCACATTTTGTGAAACAATACATGTTTAACATACAACCAACGCTTGTATCAAAACAGCTTATTTTCCTTAATTTCTGACAATGAATGTAAGTGGAAATATTTTTCAACTTATAATTTTTGTATATCAGCAATAATAGAAGTAGACAATTACCACACAAAGGATCAACATACTTTTGATCCAAAAATGTATCAGCTGTTCTCACTGGCCTACTCACGTGCTCACTCTATTTGGTAAACTGCTTAGTTTAACCCCATTTGAACTAAACACATTGTCTGCAACCCTGAAAATATATGTGTATATGAAGACCCAGTATATTGTTCCATAACTATTTAATTGCATCATAACTGTTCACCTCGTTTTATCAGCACAGATTAGGATCTGTCTGTGGATGAAATATTAGAATTTGTTAATTACCATTATACCACAAATTTTGAAGGCTGCTGATACTGTTTATAAATGCTAAGTAAAACTTGTCAAAATTTCTCTGCAAAGAATATCTTGTGTAATTGTTGCAGGAAGGGGGACCCCTTCCAGGGCCCGAAACTGGGTTCTTGTCTAACACTCAAAAATGAATAGTCTGAAAACAAAAAAAGAAAATGAATTGTCTGAGGAGACACATGTGCTGACAAAGCAAGAGATTTTACTGGGAAAAGGCAGCCGGGTGGAGAGCAGTAGGGGAAGGGAACCCAGGAGAACAGCTCTCCTGCATGGCTCGCAGTCTCGGGTTTTATGGTGATGAGATTAGTTTCCGGTGGTCTTTGGCCAATCATTCTAATTCAGAGTCTTTCCTGGTGGTGCACGCATTGCTCAGCCAAGATGGATGCTAGCGAGAAGGATTCTGGAAAGTGGACAGACATGCGGTGTCTCCTTTAGACCTTTCCCGAACTCTTCCGGTTGGTGGTGGCTTATTAATTCCGTATTTCTTATCAGGATCTCCTGTCATAAAACAACTCATGCAAATGGTTACTATGGTGCCTGGCCAGGGTGGGCAGTTTCAATCAATGTGCTTCCCCTAACATAATCAGAAAGTGAAAGTCGTGTCGGACACTTTGCGACCCTGTGGACTGTAGCCCACCAGACTCCTCTGTCCATGGGATTCTCTAGGCAAGAACACTGGAGTGGGTTGCCATTTCTTTCTCCAGGGGATCTTTCCGACCCAGGGATTGAACCCAGGTCTCCGGCATTGCACACAGACACTTTAACCTCCGAGCCAAAAATCTTTGCCTGCCACTTGCTAACTAACCAAGCCATTTCACATAACTGAACATTTGTTTTTCATCCATAAAATAGATTTATTAAGCTTAAATTGATATGCTTACCATGTTGTCATTAATATAAAATGATATGATATGTGTCGATATAGTTCCTAAATCATACAGTATTTTTCAATACTGATTGTTAATCTATAGTGGACGGTATCTATGGGCATCTATCAATAAATCAGCTATTTGTGTATCAATTTATTTATTTTATGGAAATAGTATATACTCAGGTCCCATGACACTAAGACTATGCTAGTATTTTGCCTCTCAGATCTTTCATCTATTCTTTCTCTTAGTAGCTGGTTTTCTTTTTGGCTTTTGCACTGGCTCCTTACCAATTCAGCAAAAGCTTTTAATTGCAGTTAATGCTTCTGTTTACTCTCCTCTATTGTTTTTCTTTTCTTTTTGTCCTTTTTCTTGTAAACCTCTGGCTGCTTTTTTACAGATATTTTGTATTTTATATGAAAAGACTCAAAGGAAAACTCAGAACAGGATCTATGGAAAACCTCTGAGGAACATTAAGGCACTATATACACATAGGGTCAATCAAACACACTTTGCTTCAGGACTTCTGACTCCTCTGTGATGTTTATCAATGTTCTCTTACTGCTAAGTGCTCTGGAGCTGCCTCATTAGCTCCAAAGAGGATTTGGGGATGGAGGAAGAAGAAATCCTTAAATTCTGCGTGATGAGGCTTTACAGTTTTCTGCAGCTACCTATACGGTCTTAATGGGAATGTGTGTGTGTCTGTGTCTGAGTGTGACACACAAGATACACACATGCTGATAATGTCCATTAGCAGATACTAGCTGCAATACCCAACAAATTAATTGTCTTTTATGCTCTCAATATTGTTTTATTTAGCTGATGTTTTATTAGTAGCTATTAGTTCCTATTTGTTTACCCTAACATTTAGATTCATGTTTATATTATTTGCAACATCAGTTTAGGTTGTTGAGTATCTAATGAAGATTCTTTAAATATTCAGTTACTAAAAGAAAATATGAGTAAAACTCATTTTGCTAATTAATTTTGAGTATGAAATATTGCTAACCATTTGGCGAATATCTTGTTTTGTATGTGGAACAACATTGCAATGCATTGTCCGTTTTTATACAGGAACTAAAAGGAGTTAAGTAATCTGCCTAAAATTGCATAATTACTAAAGATGGAATTCATATCCAGCTCTTGTTTCTGCATTATATTGCATTCTAACTAACACGGGGTTTTTTTTGAATGGAGAACGAGGTAGTCAAAGAGTTTACCAAAAGCTAGTAGTAAGGAAAGAAAAGGGGATAAATTCATCAGTGACATAATGCACTGACTTCTACACCAGAGATACCTATGCAGGATGATGGACAATAAAGGAGGGAGGTCAAGTCTATCTGAGTGAATTTTCCAAAGACAGCTCAAAATAGGGTAGTTTTGTTTGTTTGATAAGTGAGTGTGTTTCAGGCTACCTAGAGAATGAAGAAGGGTTATTCTGTCAGAACAAAACAAGAGGCAAAACTACTGAAGTGAGAAAGTTTGAAAACAAGGAGTCTTAAATATGTAACTATATCTTATCTCTTACATGGGTGTCCCTGGTGGCCCAGTGGTAAAGAACCTGCCTGCCAGTGAAGGAGCCACTGTTTCCTGAGTTTGATCCCTGGATCAGGAAGATTCCCTGGAGAAGGAAATGGCAACCCACTCCAGTATTTTTGCCTGGAGAATCCCAGGGAGAAAGGAGACTGGCGTGCTGCAGTCCATAGGGTCACACAAGAGTCAGACAGGACTTGGCGAGTGAACAACAATAACAATAATCTCTTACATAATCACAAAATTGTCCTGGTGAGAATTAGCTAAGAATTAGTTACTGAGTCCTCACAATTTGCTAACAGCTTACATGACATCATATTGTCACCAGCAATTCCTGAGAAATAAAATAATAATAATATGAATAAGAAGATAAAGCCTGACCTTTTCATTCTATCCTGAGTCTAGTCCCCCTTGCTGACAGGGGGCGGCAAGCAGAGCAGAGTTTGGGTGGGAAACGGCTACACGGGCCCCTCCGCAGAAGAGCCACACGGAACACCTCCGCTCAAGCTGGCGGTGGTGGGCTGTCTGCAGAGGCGCCGCAGCAGCGCGGTCGTCTGGAGCCCGAGCAGCACAGCTGCAAATGCCTCGGGAGATCTTTGTCCCCAGCTTGCTGAGGAGAACTCTGAGCGGCAGCCCCGCTCGTGGCCTGTCATGGACAGCGGGAACTCTAGAGCTGACCTTGCACATCTCCATTCTCTGATCGAAGAATGAAGGTCTCTTTTGCTTCTGAACCAAACTTGGTCTCGTTCTATTGGCTCAAAAGACCCTGGGCAGAAGGACCCTTACTGGAGACTGACGAGGGAGGTCAGTGACACTATGACACAAGAGTTAAGTCATTTATTATTGCCACTCACAGGTAAAGGAAACGCGAACGGCAAGGTTTAACAACATGCTCATCACTGCAGGACTATTGCAAAGAGTTCACATTTAAACAGTGTGGGCTCAGAGTCTGATTGCTTCAACCATTATGCTGACTGTTAAAGAGGTCAGCAATTTCAAGTTTTATCATTATTACTATTATAAAACATACCATTAGTTTACTTAATATTGAAGATTCCAGCATAGATAACAAGCTATTAGTTTTTCCACGATGAACATTTGAAAAATGCTTTCAAACATGGTTGTAAAAAATATTTTAATGAGTGGGAAAATCTTACTATGGATTATTGTGGATGTATCTTGATAAATCACAAAAAACAAAAGGCAAACAACAAAATCATGTATGGATGTTGTCTTGCGCTACTTGTCAGTTTTTAGAAAGTCAGTTATGTTGTGTGTGTATGTGAGGTGTATGCTTTAAGGCTTTTGCATTTCTGGGAGAAATAAGGGATTTGATTTTAAGTCCCAAAAAGACTTATTCAGGGCAAGCATGTTCAATGGCATTACAGAAAGATAGATACATATATATATAATTACAGATTGTCCCAAAGCAGCACACACTGTTGATTCATCATGAAATATTGCACTTAGACCATCAAGGGTATCAATTGGCACATCCCTTTTATGTAATGAAATTTACAGCAAAGAAGTTGAGGATTCAAAAAGAGAAGAGTGGGTGTTGTGGCCAAGGGGGAAAGACTCAGTTCAAACCACATGTTAATTCCTGCTGAGTAGGCTATTGAAGTGGTAATAAGGCCCAGGCATTGCCTCTGGCCTTCCCATTTGTAGCTCTCAGCCTAGATGTTCACTACCCATCAAGGACATTATTCAGCGAGGCAGTCTGCAGTCCCAGAGCTAGCAGCTTCATCTTTAACTGAATTTTGACAATTGTAGTCTGGGAAGCTAGGAATACTAGGTGAGAAACACTAAAATGTTTTCTTTGTTGCCAAGCATTTCTGTATCTTCTTCACTATTGTTTCTCTGGACATTATTATTATTATCATGCTATTTTTTTTTCAAGCCTCAAAATATCTCATTGCCATGATTGTTAGGCAAATTTTAATGTGGCAAAGTCACAGATTAAAAAAAAAAGCAAGCAAAAAACAAATGGAAAGTGAAGGCTTATTGGTCATGCTCTATGTTCTGGAAATCTAAACATGCACAGGTGAAATTATCCTTTAAACAGAATTTTGAAAAGGGAGTTTCATTGAGACTAATATCTAAATCAGTATCATTTGGAAAAGAAAAATGGACCAAATCCTTAGAGCCTCGTTTATATCTTGGTCAAAATATGTTAGGCAAATTTTAATGTGGCAAAGTCACAGATTAAAAAAAAAATTTCATAGTGAGAGTCTCTAAAAATTAAAATTGACTAAAAGAAAAATAAGTCTAACATGCTTACTCTGAGGGCTCTGAAGCTTAGGGAAAAAAATTTTTGTGGGGGGGGGGAGGGGAGGGAGCAAATATTTTGTCTTCATTCTCAGACAGCAGTGTGATGAGATAATCAAAGTTAGAGACCAGTTCTCATGATTTTTACACAGTGTTTAGACTTCTATATACTTCATTCCTTTCCATCCTTTGGAGTAAGCCAATCTCCAGTTGCTTAAAAGAAAGACCTAATGATGTTGTAGTCAAAGCATTAATATGTGAATCCAAGTTCTAGTTTTACTTTGGTACTTGTTAGTAGTCTGAAATGGCGTATAACTGTTTTGCAGATAATATACAGGTTTCAGTATATTTCTGTTGCTTTATTATTTGTGGATGTATGAAATGCTTTGTAAACCATGACATGTGCTGCATTTCTAAGATACTATTATTATATGAAATATTTACATCCTTTTATTGCCCCAGGTTAGGACAGTTAGAATTTTCTGATTGTCAACCTCATTTTTCTCTAGGTTGCTGTGTAACCAAAAAGGAGACTAATGGAATTTAGAGGTCCTCATGCTTTAGATTCCATTCCTGGCCTTAAGGCTTAGCCTTAACCTTTTGGTTCATTTCTTACTCAAGAAGTCCTTACTGCTTTGTTAAATAGTGGGGAAACATTGTATGAGGATGTTAGTTGCAGAAAAACAAAAGTCTTTATAAAAGCAAACTTTGATTCACTTGCAAGAAATATGGAATCTTCATATATTTAACAGCTTACTGTGTACAAGCAGAATATTAGATTTCATTTAATGTGAGAAGGGATTGGCAAGTTGATGCCACTGTGTGATTTCCCTCAGGAGGGCACTGGGCCAGACTCAAAGCTGTGCCACACAGATGCAGTTCTACAAATGTAGAAGATAATGACTCAGTGGCCAAATAGTACACATCAAAATAGACGTGTTGACTTCTCAGGGTTCCCTCCAGTGCTAAAGTCCCAAGATTCTTTCTATAGTCTACAAAATATGCAAAATACCGAAATGAAAGCATTTATGCCCTAAGGTTACCTCAGTGTTTAAAAACACAAATCATAGATAGCAAAAGACTTTAGGGAATGGATAAAATAGAGAGAGAAAAGATAAAAGAATAGGCAAGAACAAAGAAATAAAAATAAAGAACAAAGAACCAGAAATAAAGAAAACCATGGCTCATTTAATCAAAAGGGAAAATGCTAAATATTTAAATGACAAAAGTGGTGATAGCCTAAAACAAGAAAATAAGCACTTTAACATCCTTGTCTAAATATCCAGAAAGTATAGAGGAGGTATGGAGAGATGATGTGTTCTTGCAAGCTATCAATATCTTTCAAAATTGCCATTTTCTTTGCAAATCTTTTTTAAAATAATAATACTTAACCATCACTTTAAAAAATCCCCATAACCTATTATTTATCTGACAGGTTCAAGTACAAAATATATATTTATTTCAAACCAAATATACATTCATTTTAAAGTTGAAGGGCAGGTAGAGATCATATAACTCAACCTTTAATTTTTCAAATAAACAAACAGGCACACAGATAACTTGATGAGTTTACCCAAGAAACCAGTGAGAGAAATATGACAAGAATAAAGAATTTCACATCCTTAGATAAACTTGCTATTTCTCTGTGATATTTGTTTTCCTTGTAAGAAACTTCTTCAATGCATATAATTGTTTTACAGAATATTATGTGCCTGTCTTAGGGACTAGAGTAAGAGAGACAAAAAACAAAGATATTCTAGAAGTTACACCCCCAAAAAAGATAAAACTAAAGATCTTTTATGTATTTATCACATAAAGAAATGGAAACAAATAGCAAGACTGTGTGAAGATTTCTGCTTTCTTAGATTCTGTCAAATTTTATCTTGCTTTCTTGTCTGGAGAAAATACAGTATAAAACTATCACTGGAAAGTGTTTAAATTGTGGCAGTCATAACCACCAGGCACATATCCTTCATATCATCACTAAGGTGTCTGAGGTGATGTTTATGTTTGACTTCAGGCACGGAGCTCATTGTTGGTGGTTCTTAATAAAAACTGTTTCACTGCAATTTATGTTCTAGAAACTTAAGCTTAAAAGGAATTTTGGAGTTTTGAAATAAATGGCTGTAGCAATAAAAAGGTAACAATACACATTTTATAAGAAACAAACAAACATACATATATACTTTGTTCCCTAAGAAACTACACAATGACTATTAAATTAACAGAGACTGTTATATTTTAATGAGAAATATTTAGCAGTAGCAGAATAAGAAAAATGACTAGTTGAAAATTCAAACCATATTGGTAAGTTAAACAGATCTGCAGAGACATTAGTGATTCTCACAAACACTTGAGTATATGGCTTTAAACTTAGCATATATATTTTATAAAGTATTTCCGTTTTGAACTATAAAACTAGTAAAGGCCAAGGTCATATGGAGTCCATGAAGGCCTGCAATATTATATTTTTATTGATGAACTCATCTCTATGTGTTCTCCATCAACTCAGGGATAAATCAAGTCCCCAGCTAACTAGCCAACTAAGTATCTAAGTCATCCTAAGTGTTCAATAAATGTAAACTTACCTTTTTTGGGAGGGGTCTTTATTTTTTTTTAATGTTATACAGTTTTAAAGGTTACATTCCATTTATAGTTATTACAAAATATTGGCTATATTCCCCATGTTGTACAATACCTCCTTGTAGCTTGTACCTCTCATTCCCTTACAACTATATCTGCCCCTCACCCCCTGCCAAACTATCATCCACTAACTTGTTCTCTGTATCCATGAGTTTGCTTCTTCGTTATGTTCACTAGTTTGTTGTATTTTTTAGGTTCTAAATATAAGTGACAAATACTACATGTTGTATTTGTCTTTTTCTGACTTATTTCACTTAGCATAATGCCCTCCAAGTTTATCCATGTTGCTATAAATGGCAAAATTTCATTATCTTTCAATGGTTGAATACCATTCCACTGTACTTTGGCTACCTGATGAAACCGGCCCAGTCATTGGAAAAACACTAATGCTGGGAAAGATTGACTGCAAAAGGAGAAGGGGGTGACAGAGGATGAGATAGTTAGATAGCATCACCAACTCAATGAACATGAGTTTGAGCAGGCTTAGAGAGATAGTGAAGAACAGAGAAGCCTGGCATGCTGCCATACATGGGATTGCAGTCAGACACATCTTAGTGACTAAATAACAACAAACATAGATACACACACTCACCTACACACCCCCCACATCTTCTTTATCCATTTATCTGTCTATGAACACTTAGGTTGCTGCCATATCTTCACAATTATAAATAATGCTGCTGTGATCATTGGGGTACATGAAGTTTTGGGTACAATTTTTACAGAGCTGAAGTTATCCTTTTAAAGTGGACAGTTAGATAAATTTTGTCAAATGGGTACTGTCTAAAAATCATCATCATAATCAAAATTTGGATCAGTTCCGTCACCCCCAGATTTCCTCGTGCCCTTTCAAGGTCTGCCTCCCCTCCCACCCTTCCCCCATCCTGAGCAGGCACTCTTCTGTTCTGCCCCTACAGCTTTTCCCTCTTAGATTAAATAGATAGAATCAAATAAATAGAATCACATAATATGTACTCTTTTGTGCCTGGTTTCCTTCATTTAGCATAATTCTCTTAAAATGCGTCCATAGTATTGCATTTAGCAGTTCAGTTCAGTTCATTCGCTCAGTCGTGTCCGACTCTTTGCGACCCCATGAATCGCAGCACACCAGGCCTCCCTGTCCATCACCAACTCCCAGAGTTCACTCAGACTCACGTCCATCGAGTCCGTGATGCCATCCAGCCATCTCATCCTCTGTCGTCCCCTTCTCCTCCTGCCCCCAATCCCTCCCAGCATCAGAGTCTTTTCCAATGAGTCAACTCTTCACACGAGGTGGCCAAAGTACTGGAGTTTCAGCTTTAGCATCATTCCTTCCAAAGAAACGCCAGGGCTGATCTCCTTCAGGATGGACTGGTTGGATCTCCTTGCAGTCCAAGGGACTCTCAAGAGTTTTCTCCAACACCACAGTTTAAAAGCATCAATTCTTCGGCACTCAGCCTTCTTCACAGTCCAATTCTCACATCCATACATGACCACAGGAAAAACCATAGCCTTGACTAGACGGACCTTAGTCGGCAAAGTAATGTCTCCGCTTTTGAATATGCTATCTAGGTTGGTCATAATCATTTATCAGTAGTTTGGTCCATTTTACTGCTGAGTAGTAATTCACTGTATAATATAAATATACCTCAATTTATCTATTTACCAACTGAAAAGCATTTAGGGTTTTTCCAAGTTTCAGGATATGAGGAATACAGCTGGTAGGAACATTTATGCATAGGTCTTTGTGTAGACATTTATGATTTCCAATGTAAAAAACTGTGGCTTAGAAAATAATGCATAGATAACAGAAACATACTGGAGGGAAACAGAGAGAGCACCGTTACTCCTGCTGTGGGGCCAGGTGTGTCAGCAAGGCAATCCAAGGACATCATCTGAAAATATTCTTACTGTATCTTTACTTAATTATGTGGTGGAGATTGTGGAGGAAATGGGGAAAATAAATAGCAGAGAGTGGTTGGAGCAGTGACTTGGATTTTTTTATTTGTCTGCTACCATTACTGCAGCTTTATCTTCTAGTAATTATATAATCATAATCATATTATATATATTAGGAATGAGATAAATAAGAATAGCCAACAGCAACATAGTGCTTTCTATTGACACATGCCAAAAATGATTCTAAGTGACTCTATTAAATCACTTACTTTTCTTATCAACTCTTAGTAATAAACTAGTATTCTTATTGCCAGTTTATGGAACTAAAGCCCAGAGAAGACAGTTGACTAGGCCAAGTTCACACAGTCAGTCAGTGATGGAGCTGACAGGCAGACACGGGTAGATTGAATTTAGAATCCATGCTCTTAAACCCTTTTTAATAGTACTTTAACAAAATAGATACCCTATTGAAAAATTGAAGTTTTCTTAATTGAGTATCATTTATGAGTTTAGTTCAGTTCAGTTCAGTTGCTCAGTCGTGTCTAACTCTTTGCAACTCCATGAACCACAGATGCCAGGCCTCCCTGTCCATCACCAACCCCTGGAGTTTACCCAAACTCATGTCAGTTGAGTCAGTGATGCCATCCAACCATCTCATCCTCTGCTGTCACCTTTTCCTCCTGCCCCCAATCCCTCCCAGCATCACAGTCTTTTCAAATGAGTCACTTCTTCCCATCAGGTGGCCAAAGTATTGGAGTTTCAGCTTCAGCATCAGTCCTTCCATTAAATATTCAGGACTGATTTCCTTTAGGATGGATGGGTTGGATCTCCTTGCAGTTCAAGGACTCTCAAGAGTCTGTTCCAACACACAGTTCAAAACAATCAATTCTTCTGTGCTCAGCTTTCTTTATAGTCCAACTCTCACATCCATACATGACTACAGGAAAAAACCATAGCCTTGACTAGATGGACCTTTGTTGACAAAGTAATGTCTCTGCTTTTTAATATGCTGTCTAGGTTGGTCATAACTTTCCTTCCAAGGAGTAAATATCTTTTAATTCCGTGGCTGCAGTCACCATCTGCAGTGATTTTGGAGCCCCCCAAAATAAAGTCTGGAGAAGGCAATGGCACCCCACTCCAGTACTCTTGCCTGGAAAATCCCAGGGACAGAGGAGCCTGGTGGGCTGCAGTTCATGGGGTCGCTAAGAGTCGGACACAACTGAGAGACTTCACTTTCACTTTTCACTTTCATGCACTGGAGAAGGAAATGGCAACCCACTCCAGTGTTCTTGCCTGGAGAATCCCAGGGACGGGGGCGCCTGGTGGGCTGCTGTCTATGGGGTTGCACAGAGTCGGACACGACTGACGTGACTTAGCAGCAGCAAAAATAAAGTCAGCCACTGTTTCTCCATCTATTTACTATAAAGTGATGTGACAGGATGCCATGATCTTAGTTTTCTGAATGAGGGACACTCATAATTCTCATCATTAGGCAAAATATAAGAAACAGAATACACCCAAGATTTGATAACAGGGGCTAGCCCCATTCCTTGACCTGTATATGTATCCTCAGGAGAGCTCTATTACATTTCTTAGATGTGGCTGCATGCAAATGATAAAGTTGTAACTCTTCTTTCTTTAGCAATATTGAGAGAAATTCCTCTGACATTCAGAATTAAAATCTTTCTGGTTTTCTGAATAAAAATATACCATATTGGTACTACATTCTTTTAGTTATATCCACACAAAAGTCCATAAAACATAAAATCAAGAGATTAGTTATAACTAAAAAAATGATTTTTCTATTTAAATTGAAAGATCAATCCTTTTCATTTGCTTGGGAAAAAATGTAGTTGAGACAATATTTTGGAGTGCAGGCTAAGAGACAAAATTGTTTCAAACTTATGAAAAATTAAAAGCAGTATTATCAAAATTATTTTATTAGACATAAATGTTAATAAGTAACTGAAAACTGATGAATCTGGTTTTAAACAAAGTCAGCAATTCTAATATAATGACTAATGATTTCAATCTATAGATATTACTTATACCAAATCCATATGATATCACCATTAAATTTTTGGTACATAATGGCAGTTGCTCTTAGTTCATGGATGAAACTATGTCCTTAATATGTTTACAAAGACATTTCCCACAGTTTACCTATTTATTACCTAAACTAACAGTTGAACTTTGCTATGCAAATTTGGAGCCTGTCCCTACTAAAAGCAATGCTATTATTGATTAAGTGTGTCCCTTATTATTTATGTGGAAGGCCTAACCCTGGAAACTGTGGAAGGGACCTTATTTGGAAATGGAGTTGTTACAGATGACATCAAGTTAGGATGAAGTCAATATGACCTTGTTGGTATAAGGAGAGCAATTTGGACACAGACATACAAGAAGGAGACAGCAAAGCAGGAGGAAGATGATCATGTGAAGAGAGAGGCAAAGATTGAAGTTACCCCACAAACCAAGGAATACCTGGGGTCACCAGAAACTGGACAAGGCAAGAAAGGATCCTCCTCTAGAGGTTTCAGAGGGAGCAGGGCCAGCATCTTGAATTTGGATATCTATCCTCAAGAACTGTAAAACAGCACATTCCTGTGGCTTTAGGCCACTCAGTTTATAGTGCTTTGTTATGACAGCCCTAGGAAACTGACATACTGACAAATAACAAGATTGATACCAAACATTTTAAAGAAACATCATTACATCTCTGGCTGCTTCATATTAGTGATCATCAACATAGTAATTGTCTGGTAATTTCAGCCACATTGTTATAAATAGGCAGCCAAACAGCAGGGCATCAAATAGGAATAGTATCCTTTTGAAGGACAGGCAAGTATTTTGATTTCTAGACCTCTCACTGGATTCATATTAAAGTCCTTGATTTTATATGCAAGCATTTTCCAATTTTCTATAACATGAATTCTCTTGTTTGTCTGATGTATGCTGACATCGTTTGCTCATTCCAAGGTTATACACTCCTCCATTGTGTCAAATGAAGGTGGAACTGAAGTTTTGTGCAAAAGGAAACCATGTACCAATGAACAAAGAAGTCAGAGATTGTAAGAAAAGAAACTTTCCATCAAAATCTTTACTTTGCGCTTTTTTATAAAGGGTTTGAGGAACACAGGAATATCCTGAGGGTTGTCCAAAACCTGATGAAAGAAGAGAAGGTGAATATCAAAACGATACACCAAGGCCCCTGTGCCTGTGCTCAAAGTATTTTTGGCAGAATTGCTGAGTATTTCAAATGTTCCATTCAGTGATCACAACACATGGAACAAGCAGCCATTGTATTTATGTTCAATACGCTATGGCTTATTAACTTGGCATAATTTACCCCGCCCCCTGCTTTTCCCCTTCCCAAACTTAGAATCCCAATAGAAATATCACCTTCACATGTTAACAATCAATGGCAGGTTTTCAACATACTATAGTAATACGCTTGGAAAGAACACCATCAGACTGGCTAACTCAGTGAGACTATTTCACTTGCAGATGAGCTCGTTTCCATTTGTTACCTGCCAAGTGTGGCAGCTCAATACTCGGTGTGTTATTCAAGGACCAGGGGGAAGTGGTGCTCAATGAGCTTCCCTGTCAATATGTTCTCTCGCTAACAGCATCAAAAGTACACACACACACATATCCCTCTTCCATCTGCTAGCATGGAGGGTTGATGCTACAACAAGCCAATTCCACTCCATCTATTGATTTACCCTCTGTTTCTCTAAACATCCGTCTCTGTAAAATTTCTCCTTCTGACTTTTTATCTTCACTTGGGGCGGGGATTTTTTATTTGTCCTTTTGACAAAAAGAGGAAATGGTAAAAGAGCAGGAAGAGAAATCACTTGGAAACAGGAATTAGAATATGCTCAACACAGCTCGGCTCTAAGTGAAATTAAAAGGGAAAAAGTTGATCTAGCCAACATAGCATCATTTTTTACTTTCAATTCCTTCCTGTTACTTTCCAGACATGGATGGAAGCTCTACATGGAGAACAGAATCCATGGTAGAGACTAAACCCTAGCTGACAAACAAGAGACACTAGAATCATTAGGTCTGTCATTTCGTTCTCCACACACATTACTCTGTGAAGATAATATAGTACAGGCACCCACTGACATGAGATTTCTGTAACACCTGGACTGAAAGCTCCAAGAAAGGGGTAGTAATGACAGTTCCATGATTATTCCCTTTCTGGTCAATTTCAATCAGTTCCTTAATGTGACTTTAATGATGTTTTGGAGTGTTCATCTCTTTATTTTTTTAATGCTATACCAACAGCAGTTTCATTCAACCACTGTGATGTTTTCATTAGAATGATTATAATGGAAGATGACTCTCAGTGGAAATATATGAGACACTCTTGTTATCCATGCACCATTGTTACTATACACTAATTGCTCCAGTCTGTCATGTGAATGAGTATTTAAGGAGATTTTAATCCCTGAACCACCACATTCATTGTAATTCTGTATGCTAAAGATACTTATGACAGTATAGTGAGAAAGTTGCTAGCACTGCACACATGCCCAGATCCTCTACAATTTAAACATAGTTAAAGAACTTGGATGCATTTTAATTTGTAAATAATTTGCTTCTAAGATAAATTGATATGTGCTACGTTACAGTTTGGAATAAACTTGCAGTTAAACGTCCGTGATTACGGCTTAAGAGAAAACTGAATTTCTCAATTGATTTCTTGTTCTCATTTGCAGACTATGCATCAGTTAAGTTCCTAGCAAGTGTAGGCAGTTACAAATGGTGTCCAGCTAGCACAGCTCCCCGCTCCTATGAGAAAGATGTCAAATGCACAAACCCATCAAGGCACGGATTTAAGTCATTAACTCAACCATAGATTTGAAAGAAACTTGAAAACTCGGTCAGTTTGTCAAAGGTACAAACGTGACAGAGCCCTTGCTAAAAGTGAAGTGCACAATTACAAGTCACATCAAAAGTAATCACTGCAGTTCATTATAAAATCTGTTGTTTAGGGCAACTACAGCAAAGTTCAAAGTAAAAGATACACTTGTCTCTATCCATGAATGATGAAAAAAAAAAAGGATTAGAATGATAAGATGGCGACATTATCAAAGAGTTGTAAATATGTGACATACTGAGCTGCCATTTTAAAAGTTTCTTTTTCAGTATAGAACTTCTATCACCATAGCAATGGATTTTACAAAGACTGTATTAATTAGATGCAAATGGCTGTGAGGGAAACAGAACCTTTTCATTTCTGAGAACCAGAGCTTAAATCTAATATATTGTAGTGTACAATATGGAAACTATATTGTCAGTTGAGCATACTGAATTTGATATACAATCTCTCAAGGAAAGGTCATTTGAGCTGGCAGGATTGCAATTGTTTTGAAGTAAGTGTGAAACTGCCAGTGCTAAATAAAGTTAAGTGATGATAGGATTTCAAGTATTGAAACATTCAAATGCAGTAAAAGAATAAGTACAAACGTGAAAGAAAATACACAAATGGAAGCAAAGTTTGAAGAGTCCACCTTGAATTAATGATTGATTAATTGTGAAAATAATCAAATGAAATAGTTAAATTGCAAGCTTAAGTAAGAGTTTAAACAAAAACAATTTTTAACTTCTATATCAACTTCAGGAAACTGTACATCCCTCTGAGTATGTTCAAATCTATTATTTTAAGAAGAGTTTAGATGGAAAGAATTCAAATTCACCTTGAGCTTTGTGGGAAACCAAAGAGAGGGAGAGAGATCATGACAACTCTGGAGGCTCACTTCTGCCCCATTTCAGTTGCAGCTTAACAGAGACAGCTGGTCAAAGATAGCTTCCAGAAGCACAGTCCTTGAGCTATAAATGCTTCATTAAACAAGGTCTAACCTCCTGGAATAAGGAACTCTCTCATTGCTTCCTGGTCATACAGAAATTCTCTGCTTGATGCACAGAGAACTCTGGAGAAAAACCTCTTTATACTGGCCACCAGTCTGCAGGGTCAAGCCTGGCATGAGCACACATCTGTGTAAAATCAAGGGATCTCAAGGAAGTATGTGTTTTGCTACATCTCTGCTTGTAAGGTTTCCCCACAGACCCACTTTATATCTTGTGTGTAACTGTTTTGTTCATCTGCTCCCTTGCGAGGACAAGAGGTAACCATTTCTCCATCCTTTGATTCCTAGGCTACTGACCTGTGGAAAAGTTAATGCTTCAATATGAAGTGCTCACAAATTTAAATGAACTCTGCTTCATTATGACTGTTTCCCTCACTGCTTAAAGCTTCCAAAATGGCCATGGTAATGGATTCCTACAATCATGCCCCTGTCATTTTTGTTTTTGAAGTTCTCTGTTGTGCATGGCCCCTAAACCTGAAAACAGAGAATCAGTTCTGAGCTGTCCTCAGAACTGTTGTGAGCTGTGTGAAGCCCATTTGCAGTGGGAGAGAATGAAGAGGAAGAGAAGAGAGAGACTTTGATGATTCTTGCAATCAGACTTCCCTAAAGGTAGTTTCTTTCTTGTAACTTCCCTGTTTGTTACTTAAGCCAAAAAGGTTCTATGGAAGTGTGGGATGTTCAGGAATGCGTGATATGAATTTTGCAAGATGAGTAGAGAATGCTCCAGCATGTGTGCTGTGGATGGGAGCACTGAGAGCATTGGGGCCAGAGGGGAAAAAGAACAGCCCTGAGATGGGGGGAGTTTTGGCAGCAAAATGCAAGGAGGAGCAAGGGCATGAGCACCTACAGAGAAACGTCATGCCTTGTCCAGGGAAGGAGACACAGTCCAGTGGGACTTGAGCTTTGGGAGACTTGATATGTGTAATAGGGAGAAATAAGGGTGGGACAATGCTTCCTGTGTCCCAAACACTGTTCTTGGCATTTGCACGTTACCTCAGTTCTCCCTAACCCTCATAGCAACATTACGAGACATTTACTATGATTATATCCTTGCATTACCTATTATAAAACTAAAGGATAAGGACAGACAGCCTTATGAACACAAGAGCTTCAAAACCTAGCAGTGGGGTGTGGTGTGTGTTCATCATCCCTGTGCAGCCTTCCAATGAACTTGAGAAAGTCAAGAAACTGACAGTTTACTATAGACAATGTCAGTGAGAATGGAGAGGGAAGAATGACTTAAAGGATATTCATGGGCATTATTGCTACGGCAAAGTAAGCAAATATATAGTCAAAGGACTTTTTTCTTTTCTTCAATACCTGTACCAACTCTATTCCTATTAGCTATCTCATTACTTTTTATTCAGGCTTCTGTGAGTCCAGACCTAGATGTTGTGTTCTTTAAGCTATTCAGGTGTCTAGTTTTGTGATGGTCCTTCATACTTCAATCTGAAGCTGAAATTGACAGAAAAGAATCCAGAGACTCTTGATTATTGGAATCTTAACAGTCTTCCACTGATGCATTTTCAGACTTGAGCCATAAGTCACCCCTTGTCAAGCCCAGTCCTATTTTTCAGTGCCTGCACTGGGACAATATCTAGTTCCTCAACTCAGGGACTAGAGTGTGAATTTGTACCTGAGAGTCATCTTTTCTGATTTGAGGATGAAAAAAAGCCCACAGCAGAAACTAAAATCTCTACCTGTCTCCACAAAGTACTGTTACTGGGAAAGTCCTTGCCGGGTTCCCTTTAAACTTTCCAATATTTCCTTTGACAGAGTGATGGTGAGCCCCTCGATGTACAGCAGCTGCTCTTAGAAGACCATGAAACTAAACCCCCTCCAATGGGGAAAGGAAAGTCCTAGTTGGTTGCAGAACTCGTTCTATTAAAGTTCCATCCAGTGGCCATGCTATGATGGACAGAACCTAAAATGATATTTGTCTTAGAAGTACACCTCAGGGATAACTTCCTCAAACAGAACTATCAATAACACCACTTCTCTTGGTTAAATATGTGAGGAATCATGGAAGGCCGTAGATCACATATCACTGTTTTCCAGAGATAACACATAAAATCTGTCAAGCAAAATTCCAATGAAAAGAATTGACAGGCTAAAATCAAGATACATGACAACTAATAATATGGGCACCAATATAAAATATTCTAAGGATACATGCCTTGAAAGTCTATTCAATTTAGAGGTGGATTTTTATGTTATCCAGAGAAGTATCTGGACTGCCGGACTGTCCTTCAGGAATCTTTCCCTAAATAATGTTTCTAGGAAAAACCTTTGAAAGTTAGGGAGTGACAGAGAGTCCAAGAAGGGGCCAAATGCAAATAAATTGTTTATATGTTTGTTTAAGCTACAGGTATAAACAGAGGGAAGAAAAGAAACATAAGCAGGAGATGAAATTTTTAGAAAGGTAACTGTCCAGAGCCCTAAAATCTAGAAGTTTAACCAAGGAAAGCTGTGCATCTGCTTTTTAATAAGCTCCACTCTTAGCCCATTTAAATGAACAGCAGTTTACAGATTTTTATTTTCACAAAACTAAAGAAAGTTTGTTTTTGTTTCAAAATAAATGACAGTAGTTATGGTGTGAAAGAGACCTACTCCAGCTTTTCTCATAAAACCCTCTCTTCCATTCCAACCTGCCTATTTCTTGCTCATATCACATGACCAAACCCTTCTTCAGTTAGATTATATATTCACCTTTCCATCAGGTTTTGATTAAAGACAAATGTCAATTAATGAAGCAATCATTCTAAATAAAAATTGCCTTTATATAATTCTAGATTTACATTTTAAAATGTTTTACTCATTCCAGGGATCAGATAATGTGGCATATCTCTAAGTTTCCCAGCATGATTAATATTCATGATAAAGTTCGACCTTAGTTAAAAATCAGTTAAAATTAAATAATTGCTTAGTGGAAACAACTCATTTAATGAAGGATATTTTATTAAGCCCCTGCAGCATGAACTGTCCTTTAGGGGATAAGAGGAGCTTCCCAGAACCGCTCATGTTCATTCTATAGGTGTTGTAAAACTTATCAAGTATTCAAAGTGCAAACACACACATCTTTGCTCTATCAATATTTATAGCCTGAAAACACATTATTGTTGCAAATATGTCAGGACAATGAAAAATATCCATTTACAATGGGAATATATAACAAAGGGCAGTTGCACAATATAATTTATTTCTATCATTTATTGAATGACTCATAAGTAATAAGAAATGAAGCTACAAGTAAGTTATGAAGGTCATTTCCTCTCATGTGTGAAAAAACATAAATTGTTTATATCGTTATCAGCTCTAAGACATTCTTTCCATTGGGGATTCTAAAAATTATAAGCCAGATGTCTGGACTCTATATTGTGAAAATACCCCAAAACTGGTATTTAATAGGCCATGGCCATTCCATGCAGATTCTTTAGGGAATCAGAGAGAATACAGATTGTGTCTGGACTTGTATAAAGTATCATTCAAGGGCTTCCCTCGTGGCTCAGCTGGTAAAGAATCTGCCTGCAATGCAGGAGACCTGGGTTCAATCCCTGGGTTAGGAAGATCCCCCGGAGAAGGGAAAGGCTACCTGCTTCAGTATTCTGACCTGAAGAATTCCATGGACAGTATACTCCATTGGGTTGCAAAGAGTCAGACATGACTGAGTGACTTTTGCTCACTCATTCATTCAAGGTATCAATACCTGTGTTTTTCTATATTTCTATATATAAACCTATATTAATATGTCATTTGACCCAGCTATAGATGGATTCAATCTCTATCTGATACAAGCCAGACTGGACCCTAATAGCTATCATTAGGATGAATGATAATAACAATAGCTTGTATTTACATTATTATTTATCATTTTAAAGTACTTTAAAAAGTATTATTTTACAATATTGTGGTGGTTTTTGCCATACATCAACAAGAATCAGCCATGGGTGCACATTGTAAAGCAATTATACTCCAATTAAAATAAATAATCTTTTTAAAAGTGCACTTTTAAGAACACTTCAAAACATTCTTTTTAAAAAGACTCTTACTCTTACATAAGCATTAATATATTTCATTTTAGCACTTGAGAAAACGTAGGCTCAGAATGGGTATTCAGGGGAAGGAGAACACCTTTCTGTGGAGGCCAAGAAAGTTGGCAGGCTGCAGTGTGGTCTCTGGCTCTGGATTGTTTGGGGTCTTGCCAGGGCCTCTCTGGTGGCTCAGCTGGTAAAGAATTGCCTGCAGTGCAGGAGACCTGGGTTCCATCCCTGGGTTGAGAAGATCCCCTGGAGAAGGGAAAGGCTCCCCACTCCAGTATTCTGGCCTGGAGAATTCCACGGGCTGTAAAGTCCAGGGGGTCGTGAAGAGTCGGACACACTGATCAACCTTCACTTCACTTCAGGACAAGAGGAGTCTCTTCTTCCTGTCCAACTCTGCTGTAGTCACAGGATGTGAAAACTCCCTCTTCTGGTCTCCCAATTTTATTAATAATTGAGGTTTTCATTTATCAGGTTTTTTACAAGAGTCAGTGGACTCAGAGGCAAGGTATGTTTATCACAGAGTTTCAAGTGCTGTGTTTTTTAGGCCACTGCAGAGTATAAACAGCGCTTGGGAAGTTGTCTTTTTCTGTCTGGTGTGTCTCCTTTCCTGGGATCTCAGGGGATTCTACCCTCATCCCTCTCGCAGAATTTGAACAAACAAGGTCGAATGCATACAATGAGGCTTCTCCTTAGTACATTGGTATATACAGGATGTTCCTAATCTATTAATATATAGAGAGATTTGCAATCCTGTAGGCGTTGCCATTAATTAACAGACTTTATTTACAGTTAAATTTTTGTCAATTTAAAGGGAGAATTTTGTTTTTCTTTTTACCAAATTCTTAAATATAAGGTAAAGAGAAGCCTAATTCTTTCTTCCCAGTTACTTATCTAAGGGGTCTGAGTTCAGGACATTGTTTAACAGACGGCCTCTGTGGATGATGTTGCTCTTTACTGTCCTAGGCAGGTCCAGGCTCTTAATGCCGCATGACAGGTTGTATTCTTCCTTTTGGTCCATGCAGAAAAGTATATGACAGGATGCCCATCCCTTTATCTCATCCTCACTTCTCTTTCCTTCCCTTCTCTCTTTAACTCTGAAAGATCTTTACTAGGCAGCACTAAATATAGGCTTTATCAGACTTAGTAAAAAGCTTTCTATAAATTGAAATAAATGGCACTTTTATCAACTGCAACAATTATTTATGTTTTATTTTGCTGTGTTTATCTATATATCATATATTGGAAACTTCGAGAAAGAGATTACAGTATAGAATTGAACATTCCTAGGTACTAGGCCCCAAAAGCATAATAGCACCAAAATACAAACTAAATCAGAGCATTATGGAACATTTTACAGCAACTAACATTTATAATATTTTAAATATATTCCAATTATTATAATGGGTCTCATACCAGCAGTTTCTTAACAATGATTTAGTGGTGGGAACAATCACACAAAAGACACACAAAATTCTTTAAAATGGCAGTAGTATGACTCATTATACTTTTGAGTCATTTCTAAATATATACAAGCTACATGCTATTAGTAACCACCACTTAACATTTTCCGTCCATAAGAATTTTCTTGTCTAATTCCTAATCTTGGGCTCAATTTATAACATTAAATTGACACTTTTGATGGGCTTCAGATTTGTGTTCCAGTTGACCACCTCTGTGTGAGTGCCAGATACCAGGTTTCCAATACAAAGTCAACGCACAGTCATGGCCTGTTTGCCTTAAACTTGCACCTGATATAATGCCATGTGATTCTAGGCTAAATTCTTGAATATTGAATAGAGTAGACAGCTTGAGTGTTTTTGATACAGCTGTAGGATAAAATAATCCTAGAAGGATGGAAGGACAGAAATGCAGAAGGTCACCTCTAACAAAAAATTTGATTTAAACTTTCTAGCAGAGTTAATGGAAGAGAAATAATAGAAAAAGAAAAAAAAAAAAACAGGAAAACTACAGAACTTAATTTACCTGTCCAAGTATTTGTATGTGTATACCACTTATGCTCTCCCTTGCAATTTGGCAAATAGACACAAGCCAAAAGAAACTTTAGTGCATTGATAATATACAATAAACTACTTCTGTACCCTGTGCCAGTCTAAAATCAGGTAAGGAAATGTTCTCTAGGGAAAGTAATAATAGAAAGGTATCAGCTGTAGCTAATGCTGTTGGTATCAGGGGAGATATGGTGGCTAAGAGGAGGAAGGTAGACTAGTGATGACCTCAACTTGCTTTTGAGTCTTATCTCAAGGACTTTTTTCATAGCAATACTTTCTCTTTGGAAAATTGAATATTAGCCTCATACATTTCCATGATAAATGTTTATTTTAAAAAACATTCAAACATTCAATCACAATTACAAAAGTAACAAGAATAGTGGTATTTTATTGCTTTGTGTTTTCAGAACATCTAAAGCTTTTTGGTCATACATTTACATTAACATCAGACATTGCTTGTTAATGAAATGAAAGTGGTATACAAATATATCTGAATATAAACCACTTTCTACCAATATCTCTATCTCTAGCTATATTTAGATATGAGAATTACTGCATTTCATTAGTGTTTCCAAATTCACGTGATTCAGAAAAGGCCATGGTTCTGGTCTGAATGCTTGTGCCCTTCCTCCACCATTTCCTAGGTTAAAATTCTAACTGCCAAGGCAATAATGTCAGGAGATGGGACCTTAGGAAATGGAATTATTTCCTGCAGAAAAAGAGGTTCCACAGAGCTCTCCCAGCCCTTCCACCTTAAGTGATTACAGGAAGGACATTGACACACCATCCTGTCCCCAATGCCAACTTTGCTGGTGATTTGGTCTGGACACTTTCCAGCCTCCAGAATTGTGAGAAATAAATGTTGCCCCAGGTAGCTCATTTGTAAAGAATTCACCTGCCAAGCAGAAGATGCGGGTTCCATCCATGGGTCGGGAAGATCCCCTGGAGAAAGAAATGACAACCCACTCCAGTATTCTTGCCTGAGAAGTGCCATGGACAGAGAAGACTGGTGAGCTACAGTCCATGGGGGTCTCAGGAAAGACGGACACGATAGTGACTAAACAGCAACAAAATAAGCTACTCGGCCTGCAGTACTTTGGGACAGACAGCCATGCTCTGCCTTCCACACCCGACCAGGCATGTAAATGTCCTGGCACATTTCTAGCTCAGTGGAGGAGGTCCTCTGCTCTTGGGTTGTTAGTGAGGCCCCTTCAGGTTGACCTTCATGCCATCTAGGGACATGAGATTCTGGATACTCCTAATGTGTTCTGGGTGCTCTTTACCTCCACTTAAATCTAAAGTCCTTATTTCTTCCTTGTCTATGAGGAAGAAGGACCAGATACTAAAGACTTTCCTCTTCCTGGTCTCTCAAAATAGAACCCTTTTCTTTCCATCTCCTTGACTTCAACTGTTTTCTTCTTCTGCCTTCATTCTTAGACCCAGCTTGCTTAATTTTTCTCAATGGGATTTGGCTTTTACAAAATAGAGGTCAAATCTTGACTTTGTACTGCACCTGCATTCTGTGCTGCCAACAAAAATTCCTGCAACAATAAAGCCTAAAACAACTCTAATTGTAGAATGCCAGAAATGAAAATACAAAGACAAAAATACAAATTATTCTTTTAATAAATTACTCTGTAAACAGTTTAGCTATAAATTTTCTGAAGCAGATGTTAGATGGGTATACATTTAATACAGAAATGAGCATTATTAAAAGAAAATTTTTAATTTTAAACACACTTCAGTCAGTAGTAAGTCCTCCAAAAAATTCAGGAAGTTAACTGGAACATTCTGAGCATCTGTTCTCAGATGCTCCCATATTTACAGGTGACAATATTCTTAACATCATGTACTCATTTCATGTAAAATGCCATAACACTATAGTAAGCTAAGTCAACCAGAAATTAAATAAAATATATGAATCATACTTTATACAGAGAAGGAAAACAAGGTTATCAAAGAAGTTATGTTTTCTATAAAATAAAAAATAAATAAATAAAAACACATTTCCCTCATCAGAGATTCAGGGCCTTAATGTATTATGTTGTTGAGATTTGAAAGCCTCATTCCAGCTCTGATGAACACTCTTGCATATAACAAGCAATGCCTTAAAATTAAAATCTATTTTCCTTTTTTTCCTCTGTTTCACATTGCTTTCTCTCAGCTACTACTTAAAATTCAAGAAGGTTTTTTTTTTTTTTAATGACTAAGGTCACATTATAAAATAGCACATAAGATGGAAGTAATAGAGTGTAGCCAAAGAGGGGTGTGCAAATGAACACATCAGGAGCCAGGGTGCTAGAGAGCAGTTTCTGAGGTGTTTGTTTTCATTGGATCTTTAAGGTAGGTTGACAAGAACAATCAGTCGCCTCATAGATCACTGACAGAACCTCAAGAAGACAGATGACGTACAGAATAGCAAACCCCACAGAAATTAAACAAAGTGCTGGAAGAACAATTAACATCTTTGGGGATGAAAATGCCAAGGTGCAACATTGCTAATTTTAGAGCACAGAACCAAACCTGAATGACATCTTCATCTCAGTGTCAGTTAAGCCCACAAAATTAAGTATTGTGATTCTACCTACAAGTCTGGTTGTGTGTTTTCATATCATTTACAACGTCATCAATTTCTGATCAGTTGCAAGCAGATATACATGCATGTCCCAGGAACTTTTGTGACTTTTATGTAGCACATTTTAAATCTCATCCCAGTTCTATGACAGGAATATGCCTCAATAAACAAGTGGACTAATTCTTCCTGAGATGAGTATAAATCCCAGAATAAATAATAACATTTATTATTATTAACTTAATAATATTTAATTATTTATTAATAATAAATAACAATAAACCCCAGAATAAATCCCATCCTCTGTAAAAATGACTCTATAGCTGGAAAGTGAAATTTGGAAGCTCCCAGAACTTAGGGAGCTACCATGTTCTTAAAGCAGGAGAAAAGTCTAGAGCTTAGCAAAATCTCCAGACTACAAAAATTCTGATAGATAATATAATGAAAAGGAAAAACTTTATTATTGAGATCATGAATTTTGTAGCATAATTCAACTTTGAGTTTATATATAATCAATAAAGATAGTAAGACATAGAAAATAGAATATTTTGAGTATTAAAATTTGTATCGGTGGATTCCACTTAACCAATATTTTAAAATACCATGATATTTCGAGATGCTCCAATACTTTTTGTTTTCAATAAGTTGTGCTATTATTTTCTAATACAACTCCATACTTCATGGGGGGAGGAGATAAATATGTGTGGGGAGTGTAAAAATAGAAAAGCAGAGTCAACAGTAAAATGGTCTCATGTTGGGAAGTTCTTAAGACCATTTCATGTGCTTCTACTTCCAAAAAAAAACACAAACAAGTCATCACTCTATCCTTATATTTCCTGTAATATTCTTTGTACATTTCCTGTAATATAAGAATAATGTAATATTAAAATGTTTTAGCTAATATGGCTTTTAATAAAAATAATCTATTTTATCACTTTTTATATTACTTATGAGTATAATTATTACAAAGCACAAATTTAATGTCTTCAACTCCACATATCCAATGAACCACCAGCATGGAATTGAAATCATTTTGCTTTAGACAAAGTGTAAAGATACAGCATATTCTATTTTTTTTTTTCTATTTTAATACATGCAATTATTTTAATTCTTGCCTAACATTTTAAACATAATGTTTATTATTTTATAGTTTATATTGAATAATAAAAGTAAAGTGTGAGCTTCTTCACTCAAGTGTCAAGTATTCAGATTTTGCCTCACAGCAAGAGTAAAGTTCCCCAAATTAATTCTGCAGTTCATGGGTTGTAAAGAGTCAGACACAACTTAGCAACTAAACAACACCAAATTCATTCAGCAAAGTAGCTATATAACAAACTTACATATGTAGTGATCTAATTAGAAAGTAAAAAGAAAAATTTTAAGCCAAAAATTTGATTTATCTAGAAATCTATTCCTAGCATCCTGTAACCTTTTCTTACCAACTCTCGTTCATTCAAATCTAAATCAATTAAAAGCTAATCCAGAGACTGTCATGTCACTGCAAAATATATATGTGGAAATGATGCTTTAGGATCTAAGCTGTCATTTGCTTTTCTCACAACATTAAATATCATTAATATGAATTTGTTGCTTAGCAATGAAACACCTTTCCTATATTGCCACCAAGATAAGTAACTTGTACTTTTCTAGTTATAATTTTCCCCATTAATGGTTGAAAGCTGCTAGGTTACAAATAGAATGAACATAATGAAATTTATCCAAAGCATGATTAGAAAGCCACAAAAGGAAGATGGCCCTAAAACACAACAGACATCGATAAGTGGGGGGTGGGGGAAGAGTGTGGAGTGCAAAATCCTCCCTAGGTGAGAGCCACCAGCCTAGGTGGATGCCATCTGTATAAGACAGAGAGACCAGGGAAGCTTCTGATGTGCACTGGGACAGGTGGGGGGCCTTGGAAGCAAAGCTCCTTTAGAGTGTGGGAATTCCAGCAAACAATCGAAGACATCTGGCAGATATTGAACCTGCAGTGATAAACCTTTTGAGCTTGAAATCTTCTGAGATTAGAATTTTCAGAACCCAGGACATAGAGACCTGTCAGGAAAAAAAATCTATTCTAGGCCAGAAAGGTAGATGAAACTGCTCAATCTTATGATATTTAGGAGAAAAGTCCCTCTGGATGAGAGGCCAGCATTAAAAGCACCACATCTCCCACTGAAGACACTTGCCAGATTTTGGACTTTCATGAGGTGGGAGGCTAAAAATCTAGACTCTAAACTCCAAAGGACCCAAGTGAATCTCACCCAGGGGCCAGAGACATGCCAATCAAAATTTCAAGAGGCTACACCCAAGAAATAGGAATAAGCTGAGTATTAATCAATCTAAACTGTAACTACAGCTGCTTGACTTGGTTCAATGCTGAATTGGATTTAGCTCTAGTCATTCTTTCTTCCTAACACAGCAGAGGAAACTAACATTTTCAGGCACGCACACACACGGACACACAAACCTCTGATGCCAGAAATGTTCTTTATCTTGATCTGAGGGTGGTTACATGTAGGCTCAATATATATATATATATGTATGTAAGTATATATATGTATATGAAATATATACATACATGCATAAATATATGAAATATTTAGATTTAAGATTTTAGTTTACTTTCCCACATTGTTATACCTCCATTAAAAAGCATCATAGGAGCAATAACTGTAATTTTATATTAAATACCCACAATTGTATCATCCAAAAAAAAGCTAGTTTCTTGAAAATAACATATATCTAATCACCCGCTCCATCATTCCAGCCCTATGCCTTACCTACTGCTACCTGAATTCCATGTTCCTTATCATTTTTCCTTTGTGTTATTTAGTTTCATTATGTCTATTTGTATTCCTAAATAATGTATGATGGTGGTGGTGGTGGTTTAGTTGCTAAGTCGTGTCTGATTCTTGCGACCTCGTGGACTGTAGCCCACCAGGCTCCTCTGTCCATGGGGATTCTCCAGGCAAGAATACGGGAGTGGGTTGCCATTTCCTTCTCCATAAATAATATATATAAATAATGTATATATGCATATATATAACACATGTTATATACCAATTGTAATGAGCAGCATTTTATATGAGATATTTAAATTCATTTGTCCTTGTCACTGTGTGTCTCTTACAAACAATAAGCCTCAAGGCCAATGGTCTGTAGCAATTATTCCCAGTTGCCATTTATCTCATGGATAGACTTATTTGCTCTAAATAGATTTGCGAGGCCTTTTTCTTTCTTTTTTTTTGATTCTTCCCTACAGGAAAAGTTGGAATGTCTTTTCTGTCCTCCGTACATACAATGTTACCTCTAATGGCTATAATCAAATTGTCTTTTATTCCTTGATTTTAATATGATCATATCATATCAGTCATTTCTTCCATCCCATTAGTTTTATTTTAAACACATTATATATTGTCCTCCATTTCTAAACTGTCCATTAGTACAATAATGGTATTAGGTTCGTTCTCATTTTGCTTTCATAGCTCTGCAATCTTATTTCAACACATTCTTTTGTTTTATCAGTTTGTATTTGAACAAAATGATTTACTGAATACATACTAAATTCAATTTGTCTATGAAATAAATCACAACTGGGAAATCTGCCTCTGTTCCTTGAATTACACTTTCTCTTCCTGATTAGATTTCTCAACTGCATTTTACACATTTTGTACACTTTGTCTCCTTCTTTCTTCCTCTTATTATGGGTTTAGCCACTTTACTTTCATTGAAAAATAAGAATAAATTCTCCTTGACATCATTCCCATCTTCTCTGGGAACAGACTCCATTAACATCAAGCCCTGGTTTGAGTTTCACTTTTCTAATCAACTTTCTTTAGACCAAGGCCATTGGAGTGGTGGAGCAGAAAACAGACTTGGAGTGAACTATGCCCAGGCGTCTGACCTTGACTCTTTTCTGCCATCCCCCTAAAGGTTCATTCCAGAACCCATTCCAGCAAGCCAGGGTTGTAGCTTACACCTGTGATCTTTAGCCCATTTCCTTTGCTACGTAGTGCACTAGAATATGGGAAGCCAAGGAATATGACAAAGCCTAAAATAACTGTGAGCCTGGGAATAGAATAGAAACTTAAGAATACAACCCTTGGTTATGGCAGGTCCTGACGCAGGGAAAACCCTGGCAGTTATACTTACTGGGACACAGCGATGATCTTCAGATATTTAAATTATCCAGAGGTATCTACCATCCCTCGCTTCTCATTATATAGAGAAGAAAATAAAATAAATAGAATAAATGTCAACATTATTTATGAATTGAAAACAGTGTAATAAGTACTTTTAGCAGAGAGGGAAACTTTATGATGAAGCTTGGCCACAGTTTTGAACTATTTCAGCAAATATTCTGGTTGTTTAGAGAATGTATTTGGCAAATGCATCTTTGATAAGGAACCAGTAAAGTCAAACACAGTCCAAGAGACATTACTGACAGTATATTCATCTTTAGCACATCAATGTCAATGGAGAATGAGTAGAGTGAGTTTCCCATTTTTGAAACTAAGGCTGGAAAATAAGGGGTAATGGTGATTTGTGCCACTTTCTTCCATGACTGACACAGACAATGCTTTAGCTTCTCTGTTTTTAACTAAGGTCAAGGTGTTTAGTGCTCAAACCGATCCCTACAAGTATGTGGCTTTGTAATGACAAGACTAAAGTGCTTTCACTTCTCTTAAAACCTGAATCTGAGTTCTCTTAATACAGAAAATCCAGGAGAGTGCAGTGATGCAAGTAGCTTCTGTCCATAGTTCTTTCCTTTCAATTGAGAAGTAGGAGCCTTTTGAGCAGACTGCCAAAGTTTGCTCATTCCCCTGAGGAAAGACTCTTCTTTAGACTCTTTCTAATTTAGACTCTTTCTAAATTTTGACCCAGAAATCTCACTCCTGGGTATTTACCCAAGACAAATGGAGGCTTATGTTTACAGAAACATTGTATATATATTTATAGAAGTATTTTCATATTTACATAAAACTTACCATATTTACAAACAAGATAATTTAATTATACATATATATGTATTTGTCTGTATACAGAATATATAAGTATCTACTCACTTACATATACAAATATCACTAATATATATAGATATATGTATATAATCTCCAAATTGACTGCTGCTGCTGCTGCTGCTAAGTCACTTCAGTCGTGTCCGACTCTGTGCGACCCCATAGACGGCAGCTCACCAGGCTCCCCCGTCCCTGGGATTCTCCAGGCAAGAACAACCCTGGAGTGGGTTGCCATTTCCTCCTCCAATGCATGAGAGTGAAAAGTGAAAGTGAAGTCGCTTAGTCGTGTCCGATTCCTAGCGACCCCATGGACCACAGCCTACCAGGCTCCTCCATCCATGGGATTTTCCAGGCAAGAGTACTGGAGTGGGGTGCCATTGCCTTCTCCCCCAAGTTGACTAAGTGGTAAATAATTGCAGTTTTCGTTTCAGAGACAGTATTCAAAATAACTATAAAAATTACTTTTGCTGTCTTCATGAAACTGCTGTAAAAGATCTCATGCAGATATTTTTGTAATTGTCTGAACTGAGCCAGAACTTTCATTTATTAGAATTCCAAGAAAAGAAACAAATGAAGAAATAGCACACTTTCAAGCTGAAACGTTAGACTAGGGTTTCAAATTCCAATCTGTTTTTATTATGCATAATGGAAGCGTACCTCCTAGTAGAATCATTTATGAACATTCTTAAAATACTATAATCCAAATACACTAAAAATGAAACAAGCATATGAAGGATCGTATGAGAAACTATCCTCAATACATATTCTTATTTCTGTGGGCAAAATGATCTGTGATTTTTTTTTTTCAAAACTACTGGTTTGCATGTTGTATTTGCTTTAATAGTAATAATGTTTCAACTTGCATTTAAATCCTATAACTATAAATATTGTTTAACCTACTTTATATGAGTTTTGTTTTCCCTTCAGTATTAGCCTCAACTCAGAACGAATTTATAATCATAAGCATGTGTTCCATACCTTGCTTGTATCAGAGATTCTTACCATCCCAGGAACTGAACTTTTGGAAAATGTTATCACAGTTCTCACATATCTAGTTTTAAGGAAGGAGAAAATGGCGATTTCAATTCTAGAAAGTACATAATGACATCAGGGACCTTAAGTTGCCCTCAAATGCTTTGGACACTTTTATCTAAAACCCATTTCTTTGAGATCCATGATTATTTCT
Source organism: Oryx dammah (assembly GCF_014754425.2). NCBI lineage: Eukaryota > Metazoa > Chordata > Mammalia > Artiodactyla > Bovidae > Oryx > Oryx dammah. The sequence continues at coordinate 3,282,352 of NW_024080475.1, forward strand.
GCCTATGACATGATTACTTAATGACTTTGTCCAAGAAAAATGATATCAAAGAAAAATTGCTGACAGGTTAATAATACAGAGAAGTTCAGGTGATGCTAATATTAATAATAACAGTAAAGATTTTTACCCTGAAATTTAATGGAGCATTTTCTTTCTCATATTATGCCTTCTAGAAGGTTGAGGTACCTATTCTGGTACTCTTTATACTTCCAAGAGAAGAACCTACATGAATATGAACTTGGTTTAAATGAATGGTGAATTTGTTGTTGTTCAGTCACTCAGTCATGTCCAACTCTTTGCAAGCACGCCAGGCTTCCCTGTCCTTTGGCATCTCCGGGAGCTTGCTCAAACTCATGTCAACTGAGTCAGTGATGCCACCCAAATATCTTGTCCTCTGTCATTCCCTCCTCCAACTTCAATCTTTCCCCACATCAGGGTATTTTCTATTGAGTCAGCTCTTCGCATCAGGTGGCCAAATTATTGGAGCTTCAGCTTCTGCATCAATCCTTCCAATGAATATTCAGAATTGATTTCCTTTAGGATTGACTGGTTTGATCGTCTTGCAGCCCATGGGACTCTGAGGAGTCTTCTCCAATACCAAAGTTCAAAAGTATCAATTCTTCAGTGCTCAGGCTTATTTATGGTCCAACTCTCACATCCATACATGACTACAGAAAAATCATAGCTTTGACTATATGGATCTTTGTCAGCAAAGTAATGTCTCTGATTTTTAATATGCTGTCTAGGTTTGTCATAGATTTTATTCCAATGAGCAAGAATCTTTTAATTTAGTGGCTGTCACCATCTGAAGTGATTTTGGAGCTCAAGAAAATAAAAGTCTGTCACTATTTCCATTGTTTCCCCATCTATTTGCCATGAAGTGATGGGATCGGATACCATGATCTTAGTTTTTTGAATGTTGAGTTTTAAGCCTTCCTTTTCACTCTCCTCTTCACTTTGATCAAGAGGCTCTTTAGTTCCTCTTCTCTTGCTTCCATAAGGATGGTATCAATTGCATATCTGAGGTTATTGATATTTCTCTGGACAATCTTGATTGCAGCTTGTGCTTCATCCAGCCCAGCATTTCTCATGATGTACTCTGCATAGACGTTAAATAAGCAGAGTGACAATATACAGACTTGACCTATTCCTCTCCCAATTTTGAACCAGTAAGTTTTTCCATGTCTGGTTCTAACTCTTGCTTCTTGAACTGCATACAGATTTCTCAGGAGGCAGGTAATATGGTCTGGTATTCCCTTCTTTTGAAGAATTTTTCACAGTTTTTTTGTGAGCCACACAGTCAAAGGTTTAAGCATAGTCAATGAAGTTAAAGTAGATTTTTTTTTTTTCTGAACTCTCTTTCTTTTTCTATGGTCCAGTGGATGTTGGCAGTTTGATCTCTGGTTCCTCTGCCTTTTTGAAATCCAGCTTAAATATCTGGAAATTCTCATTTCACATAATATTGAAACCTGGCTTGGAGAATTTTGAGCATTACTTTGCTAGCATGTGCAATGAGTGCAATTGGGTGGTAGTCTGAACAGTCTTTGGCATTGCCCTTCTTCGGGGTTGGAATGAAAACTGATCTTTTCCAGTCCTGTGGCCACTGTTGAGTTTTCCCTATCTGCTGGCATATTGAGTGAAGCACTTTAACAGGATCATCTTTTAAGATTTGAAATAGTTCAGCTGGCATTCCATCACCTCCACCAGTTTTGTTCATAATAATGATTCCTAAGGCCCACTTGGCTTCTCACTCCAAGATGTCTGGCTCTAGGTGAGTGGTCACAGCATCGTGGTTATCTGGGTAGAAGGACATACGCTCATCTTCTCTTGTGAGTCCATCAAAATGGCAACTGGCTGCTGGAAACCACCAACAGGAGAATGTTGTCGTATTGTGTTTAGTCATTCAGTTGTGTTCGACTGTTTGCAGCCCCATGGACTGTAGCCCTCCAGGTTCCTCTGCCCATGGGATTCTACAGGTAAGAATATTGGTGTGGACTGTTATGTCCTCCTCCAGGAGATCTTCCTGACACAGGGATAGAACCCAGATCCTCTGCATTGCAGGCAGATTCTTTACCATCTGTGCCACCAGGGAACCCCAGGAGAAGGGTGCAGCTCACCAAAAAAAGATACCCTACATCCAAGGGCAAAAGAGAAGCCTCAACAAATCAGGAGGCAGGGTGCAATTGCATTTAAAATAAAATCACAGACCCACAGAGACTTTTGAAGGGCACAAACAAAACCTTGTGTGCACCAGGGCTGAGGGAAAGAAGCAGTGACTCCCACAAGAGACTGAGCCAGGTCTGCATTTGTCTGACTGTCTCCTGTGGAGGCACGGGTCAGCTGTGTTCTGCCAGCGGGACAGGTGTTCTGGCTGCAGCAGACCTGGGAGGCGTGGTGTGTGGCATTCGTTCTCTTTGAAGAGGTTGCCATTAGCCCCGCTATAGAGCCTCCAAGCAGACGACCCATAAACTGGAGAACCATTTTACCAAAGTTCTCACACTGTTGCAGAACTTCTAGGACCCCACAACAGATTTCCCACTCTGGAGTCCGGCAAAAGGACTAAGAACCCCCAGGGAAACAGGCTCTTTCAGGTCACAACAAAAGCTTGTGTGCACCAGGACCCATGAGAAGGGACCAGTCACTCCACAAGAGACTGAGCCAGACTTGCCTGTGAGTGTCCAGGAGTCTCTGGCGGAGATGTGGGTCAACAGTGGCCTGCTGTGGAGTCAAGGGCGCTAAAGACAACAGTCCTGCGAGCCATAGCATACTGGCATAAGTCCTTTTGAAGGAGGTCACTATTATGATCGCCAAACAGGGAGGTACAGGGAGGAAACAGCCCCACCTGTCAGCAGAAAATTGTATTAAAGATTTACTGAGCATGACCCTGCTCAGCAGAGCAAGACCCAGTTTGACCCACAGCCAGTCCTTCCCACAAGAAAACTACCACAAGCCTCTTAACCTCATCCATCAAAGGCCAGACAGAATGAAAACCACAAACACAGAAAGCTAACCAAACTGATCACGGGATCACAGCCTTGTCTGACACAATGAAAATATGAGCCATGTTATGTAAGGAGAAGGCAATGGCACCCCACTCCAGTACTCGCCTGGAAAATCCCATGGACGGAGGAGCCTGGTGGGCTGCAGTCCATGGGGTCGCCAAGAGTCGGAAACGACTGAGCGACTTCACTTTCACTTTTGACTCTCATACATTGGAGAAGGAAATGGCAACCCACTCCAGTGTTCTTGCCTGGAGAATCCCAGGGACGGGGGAGCCTGGTGGGCTGCCATCTATGGGGTCGCACAGAGTCGGACACGACTGAAGTGACTTAGCAGCATGTAAGGCCACCCAAGATGGATAGGATATGATGGAGAGTTCTGACTAAACATGGCCCACTAGAGAAGGGAAGGCATACCATTTCACTATTATTGCCTTGAGCACCTCATGAACAGTATGAAAAGGCAAATGGTAGGATATGACCTAGTAATTATAATTATTATATTTCTTAAAAAAACTAGGTTATTTGGTTCATTTTCTCTTCTACCCCCACAGTAGCTGACTGCATCATTACTGTCCCAAGGTTTGCAGAAGAGCTGCTGGGGAAGGTGTGACGAGTAGAGATGAGCTCATGGAAATTCCAGGCCACATCACTTGAGTCCACAATGATCCAGAGCTGGGCTGAGTGGCTACTTCCTTCCCCAAAACTCTCATAATAATGAAATACAGGATATTTTCCGTCTCTGGTCTTAGAGAAAAGCCTCTCATAGATGAATTCATCTGCAAATTTCAAACTCAATCTGATAGATTTTTTTAGATCATGAAACCCTCACAAATAAAGAAAAAGTGTCACCATGATTCACATTCACCTTTCCATTGCATCTCCCTCTTTGGATGTACCTCTCCCTGCCTGAGTGTCTCCGGCTCTCTAATCAAAAGAAACTGTGTGATTTCAGGTCAGCCTTTGAAATGAAATCCCAGCATGCTTCGATGCAAAACTGTTTCTATGTTTACTATGGAGTAATGCTGTGAAAAGATGGCCAATTTACTTTTACAACAAACAACCAACCCCCTCAACACACACACACAGACACACACACACCCTCATCATATAGACTGATACCTTTACTGATACGTGTTAAAGTAAAATTAATCATCACATCACCTCGGTGATATTAAGTACATAAAATGCACAATATACTTGTACATTTAGAGACAGAATTTAATAAAAGTCCAGTGATGAACTTTTTATTTCACAAACTTAAGATAATCTGTAAAACAACTCTTAAGAAGAAAGATTAACCTCAATTTTCCAGATAAAAAAAGAAAACAAAACCTGAATTCAAAGTGGTTAAATAGTCAAAGTGGTCAAAAACACTCTAGCTAATAAGTAGTAGAGATGAGAATGAAATATTGTCTTATACAATAATGAGCATTTTAAAATTAAGCATTTATTCACTATTATTATAATCTTAATATCTCTCAATAGAACTGATACTGATTCATTAAAAGTATATTACTGTCATAAAAACCAACAAAGCAATTTTTATAAGATGACACTGTGTTTATCTTGATTTTTAGATTTGCATTTAAATATTTCTGAGTATTTTTTTTTTTAATCTTACTTGTGTTTTTTTTTAACCAGGAGGCTAGAGAAAGGCAAACTAAATTACTTCCTTTCAGGTTAATTTGGCCTACAACCAATTTTGCTCAAGTTTTCTCACCTGAGCATATTTATTGATCCAAAATTAAAAGTGATTTATAATCTTTTTTTGTCTGTCTTCAAATATTATGACATAGAAAAGTTGCACTATAGCATTTATTTCTGCTCCTGTTTCTCCAGTCAGTGTCATTTTCATGGAAACAAAAAATACTTCAGCAGAAATCTGCAGTATTTACATATGCAAATATATGATAGATATTAATTTTTTAATATATGAATTTGAAATTGAGCAATATTATGAAAATTACATTTCAGAGTCAATAAAATGCATACACAGATGTGTGTTTCTAATTAATCTGTGTTGGATAAATTTCTTAGTATTTTCTACATGTGCTTTCAGTATTTTTTTTTATGCTAATGAAAAGTTAAGTATGGTTGTCTATCATAATAAAAGACTAAAGCAATATATAATATCATACATTCATGTTACATTTAAATGAACACATGATTTTTCTTATTCAGAGAGTATTTTATTTATATTTACACTGTAGCATGATATATATTTAAGTTGACAAATCTAATGGTCCATCTTGATTTTGCTCTTATATCTATATATGAATATCATTAGAAACATGAAAAATTCCCTAAGAAGGAAGAGGTTTAAGTTGAAAACGCATTTTTTTTTTTGGTTGGCAATCTTTTTTTTTTTTTTGCCACCTTAAAGTTCTTTTCATGGTACTTTCAATACTCACCTAAAAGTGTGAGAGATCTTACAACTTTATTATTTTAGAATAAAGTCAAGTTTTGTTGAACAGGTATAAAAATATAAAAATCCATTAAACATAAATACATCAGATCTTTTGTAAGATGAAATTTTGTGAGGAAAATGCTTAGTGGTATAGGTCATTAGTATCTGTATAGCACATATGACAATTTTTATTTGTTTATATTTTTTATGGAGTATATTCTGCATTAAAACCCTAGTGCTATTGATAGGAACTTTGTCAATTTTATTTATGAACAAATATCCAGCACTTAAAACTCAGATAGACTTACAGCTGAATTTCAGGTAACCTGCTATGAATAAATGAGTTATTTGTTACAGAATTAATTGTTTAAGAATTCAATATGCATCATAAATGTATTATCATCAAGTACTAAACGTATGCAAGTAGAATTTGCTTTTTACTAGACATTTGATGGAGAAGGCAATGGCACCCCACTCCAGTACTCTTGCCTGGAAAATCCCATGGATGGAGGAGCCAGGAAGGCTGCAGTCCATGGGGTCGCTAAGAGTCAGTCGGACACGACTGAGCGACTTCACTTTCACTTTTCACTTTCATGCACTGGAGAAGGAAATGGCAACCCACTCCTGTGTTCTTGCCTGGAGAATCCCAGGGACGGAGGAGCCTGGTGGGCTGCTCTCTCTGGGGTCGCACAGAGTCGGACACGACTGAAGCGACTTAGCAGCAGCAGCAGCAGCAGCAGCAGCAAAGCACAATGTAAAGAGTGGAGCGGATGAGTGACAGCTGCATGGAGACTGAAGATGAGGTGGTGCTACCGGCTGAACTGTGTGCCGCCCCCAAGTTCATATACTGAAGTCTTGACCTCCAAAGCCTGCAATGTGTCTGCATGTGTGGAGAGATGCTTTAAAGAGGTAATTAAGTTAAAATTTGACTGCTGGAACAGTTCTAAAGCTCACATCCCGGTATCTCTTTGCCTGTCCAAATTTCCTCTTCTAGTAAGGACACCAGTCAGATTTCATTACGGTCTACCCTAATAGCCAAGTGTTATATATTTTATTTCTTCACTGTAAAATCAATGTAAAAGCTATTAAATATTATCTTCAAAATGTAGATTTCTCTAAACTCGGTTTTTACCCCCAAATTATAATGCTAATTATATAAAAGGCAGTTTTCTAAAAATGGAGGTGCTTATCCTTCACAAAGCATGAATAACTCAATTAGAATCAGCTCAAAGATGAGAATGAGCAGCAAAATTGTTATAATTAAGAAATAGAAGTACCGAAACGGAAAAAAAAATATTAAAAAAAATTGTCAATCCCCAAACCTATACCATTTGATTCCTAATTCTCTCCCAATGATTCAACAAATCATGTGGGATAATATCAATATACAACCCAAACTGAAACAGTTTCAATTTTACTCCTACTTTACTGCTACCAGCAAAGTCTATGCTTCTATCATTTTTCCCATAGAATGCTACAAAAATCCCGTTTCTCATCGATTTTCCCCCACCCACACCCCACCTCACATAAAATTCTTTCTTTATCCACCAGAGTAATATGAGTAAAACAGAAATATAATTATTCCCTTATTTATTCAAAACCATAATAATTTCCCATTTTATACAGAATTTTAAAATCTTAATCACATGACCTATGAGATCATAATAAATTGGCTCCTGCTGTGGTCAATTGATGACAGGAATATCCTTAGTGCATTATTTTCTTTGGCAAAATATTTTGCAAATCCTCCTTTAAAGGGATAGTCTATTTTCTCACGTCAAAAACCTGAGTTGGCCTTATGACTTATTTACACAATAAACAGAAGGCACCAGGAATGAGTGTAAGAAGGTGTCACACCATGACAGGCCTTGCAAATTTTGCTCTCTCTGGACCCCTGCCTCTGTCACAGACACCAGCCTGAGCAAGCCCACAGCAAGATGAAAAATCACATCAAGAGACAAGTCATCCTGGTGAAGGCCACCCTGAACCAACTAGCCCCCAGGTGACAGCAGAAGAGAAATCAAGCCCAGCAGAGATTGACTGACCTATAGATTGACTGACCTATTCACAGGCCTATAGATGCCTGTGAAATACTGGTGTTTTTAGACTACTAAACTTTTAGAGTTGACTTGATGTGCAGCAATGCCTAACAGATACCCCTGTGTAGCTTCCCAAGCTCATTTCTTACAAATGGCCATCTCTCCTTTGTCTCCAGTCTCAGTGGCCCTCTCTTAAGTCAGGTCTCCAGGTTGCCTCTGGGATTTGTACCTGTTGTTTCTTCTTCAATGCTCTTACAGGATGCTTTTCCAAGGATATGGACTTTTCTCACTTTCTTCTCCCCTCTTTTCATCCCCTCCAAGAGGGTTTCACAATTATCCTTTTCCCTCACCATGCTATTTTTTTCTGTAAGAATTATCCCTTCTTGATATTGCTTGTTTATTTTTTGCTTTCTCCATATGAGGATGTACGTCCACTGAGTAAAGGGGTTTTTTATAGTCGGAACTTAAAACTGCCTGGCACATGCCCTTGATAAATAAATCAAAGAAAACTGTGGATTTAAAGATATGATATATTTGCATATTTTAAAACTATATATTAAAGGCATTACATTATTTATTTAAAAAACCCATGTCTTATGTTATTTTGAAACATTTCCATAGAAGAGTATTAGCTCAAGCAAGAACTAAAGAGAAAATCCCCTTATTACCAAAAACAGCTATGACAGATTGAAAAAGTATTGTCATCTTTCTCAGATTTGAGCTGACCATTTAAAAATAATGCAGAAACATCATAATTCTTGATATCAGGGTTGGTAGATAATGAAGAGGGGACATCATATTCCAGAAAATAATTTGAAATAAGTATCTCACTGAATGTTTATGATTATTTAAAGCATGCTGTTTTAAAGCAACTCACAACTTAAAACTACTGATGCCACATAGATGACTTCTCCCTCATTCATAAAAATGATATACAACAAGCCATAGTTATTCAACCAACAGTTCCCTGAGATCACCTTGGATGTAGAGTCTGAAACAGACGTGGGATTGCCTCATTTGGATATTAAGCTTTATGGAGCAGCAACTATTCATTTGCTCCTACTTTGTATGTAAAGGATGGTGCAAACATAGAACAGTAGGTTTTCAGCAAGGCTCCCCAGGAATGGGCAGTGAACTGCTTATTAATGCTTGTAGAAGCCTCTAGACTTAACCACTGACTGCATCAGTCTAAGCCCACATGTAACTCAGTTCTCCCTATAACCAGGTTTATAATGTGGCTCGGGAGAAGGATACAGGTCCACTGGAAGAAAAGGCAAACTTGTGTCCGACTGCAGTTTAACTGCAGTTTTCCCCTCTCAAAACTCCTTAGGTAGTTTTGACTCATATTAAAGGTTAAGGAGATGGACATATACAGATGTTTTCACTTTACTATGATGAAAAAGTGGCAAATAGTTTTAAAAACAAACAGGAATTTGGTTTACCTTCTGTTCTGAACCCGATGCATGCGTGCGTGCTCCGTCATGTCCAACTCTTTGTGACCCATGGACTGAAGTCTGCCAGGCTCCTCTTCCATGGGCTTCTCCAGGCAAGAATACTGGAGTGGGTGGTCACTTCATCCTCCAGGGGATTTTCCTCACCCAGGGCTCAAATCCTTGTCTCCTGAGTCTCCTATATTGCAGGTAGATCCTTTACCACTGAGCCACTGGGGAAACCAGTTCTGAACCCAGTGCCCACATGAAATACAAAGAGAAGTAAACAACAAGAAAAAATCTTGCAGTTTCCACAGAGAAACCATAAATAATCATTAGTGAAACCCATTTCACCTGTAACCTGACTTCACGAACCAAGGTGGTTGTAATTGTAGTTACAAAAGCCTCTCACCGGTCCTCTAGCACATAAGCTAAACGATGAGAAATGTGCCTCAGTTGTTTTCCAGAAACTTGGAATTAGCTGTGTGTAGTTTGAACTGGAGAAGGAAATGGCAACCCACTCCAGTGTTCTTGCCTCGAGAATCCCAGGGACAGAGGAGCCTAGTGGGCTGCTTGCCGTCTATGGGGTCGCACAGAGTCGGACACGACTGAAGCGACTTAGCAGCAGCAGCAGCAGCAGCAGGAGCTGGAACTGCACTGGTTAGAACTGACTGGATAGGACCTCGACCCTCCAACTGGACATGCATGAGTGGGTGATCTTTGACCGCAGAGGGCTTAAAACTCCGCCCTCAGCTCATGCTGCTGCCACCATCTTTACGGTGGAGAAGCCCTGTGGCTTAGTTATGCCTGCACAGAACTACGAGTTTTCCAAGCACTTTTCCCCACCCTCCCCAGGCTCCCTACAATGCCTCAGACCAGGAGGCTTCCTTATCTTATAAATACCTCTGCCCCTTGCCTTCATTTAGGTGTGTCCTCCTCTTTCCTCCCTTGGGTGCCTTATGAATAAATCCTCTCTTTGCTTCATGTAAAGCAAAAGAACCTGTTTCAGTAACAGGATCAAGATAGAATAATGCACCAGATATCATTAATGAAGATGAAAGGACTTAGTTCATAGAAAAGTAGATTTGAGATAAAGACATTGATAATTCAAAATAATATGGAATTTTAAGTGCCAACAGGATACATAGAAATAAAAGATCAGTGCGCAGTTGTTCCCGATTCTAACTGCTATGCATTTTCAAAGTGAAGATGAGATTAAAGTACAGGGAAATCACCTCTCTTATAATTTTAAGTATATGATGGACTAAGCTGCTCAGAGAGAGGGTAGAGCCTGACTGCCGGGTGGACATGAATTTGGGGTGGACACTATTCAACTTGCAATATCTTCTCAAGTGCCTTCCTATATGACACATCCCAACACTTCCCAGGCCCAGGAGAGAGACAGGCGTTGGTGGAAGAGTTTCTTCTGCTCCTGTTCATTAGCAGTTCTGATATTTGGGCTGCTGTTGGACTTAGAGATAGAAAAGGGAAATAAACCGGAAAACTCTGCTGTGTTACTCCTCTTAGTTATTACCCTTCCCAGTTCTGCCTGTAATTATTTTCTGTAGATTTATAAGATGGTTGTTTTCTGTTTATTATCAAGGTATTTTAGGTGTCATTAATGGATGCTTCCCTGGTGGTTCAGACAGCAAAGAATCTGCCTGCAATACAGACCGGGGTTCGATCTCTGAGTCAGGAAGATCCCTTGAAGAGGCAAATGGCTATCCATTCCAGCGTTCTTGCCTAGAGAATTCAATGGACAGAGGAGCCTGGCAGGCTACAGTCCATAGGGTTGTAAAGAGCTGGACATGACTGAGTGACTAAGGCTAGCATGGTATATGTTTATTTTACCAAAACCTGGAACTAGATGACCCCTGTCCATTGACATTTGAAGTCAATATTCTTATAGTTTAATTTAGCTCTGTCATTTTATATTTCTCTATGTCCTTTTGACTTTCATTATGCTCTTCTTTTCCTGCTTTAATAATTGTTTGGATCTTTGTAATCTATTTAATTGGTCGGATTTTTTTAGTTACATCACATCAATTTTTGTGTCCTCTGCATTTTATCAGGCTCCCCTTGTAGCTCAGTCAGTAAAGAATCAGCCTGCAATGCAAGAAACTTGGGTTTGATGTCAGGAAGATACCCTGGAAAAGGAAATGGCAACCCACTCCAGTATTCCTACCTGGAGAATCCCATGGACAGAGGAGCCTGGCAGCAGCTACAATCCATGGGATCGCAAGAGTCAGATATGATTTAGCAACTAAACCACCACTAGATCTTATAAGAGACATACCTAAACTTTCACTTCCTGTTTAGATTTAGAATTACGCCACTTTGAATAAAATTTAGAAACCTTGCTAGTAAAATTTAGAAATATGGGTGTCATTGACCTTTCATGAACATTTGTCATTATTATTTTACATGTGTAAATTCTATGTATTATATATAAATTTATATATCACTGCATCCATTGTGGTTCAGCTCGTGAAGAATCCACCTGCAATATGGGAGACCTGGGTTCGATCCCTGGGTTGGGAAGATCCTTCAAGAAGGGAAAGGGTACCCACTCTAGTATCCTGGCCAGGAGAATTACATGGACTGTGTAGTACATGGGGTTATAAAGAGTCGGACACGACTTAGTGACTTTCACTTTCATCACTGTTAGAACATACTATAGTTTTTGCTTTCAAAAATTATCTTTTGAAGAACTTCAGTTCAGTTCAGTACAGTCACTCAGTCGTGTCCGACTCTGCGACCCCATGAATCACAGCACACCAGGGCTCCCTCTCCATCACCAACTCCCGGAGTTCACTCAGATTTACGTTCATCCAGTCAGTGAGGCCATCCAGCCATCTCATCCTCTGTTGTCCCCTTCTCCTCCTGCCCCGAATCCCTTCCAGCATCAGTCTTTTCCAATGAGTCAACCCTTCGCATGAGGTGGCCAAAGTACTGGAGCTTCAGCTTTAGCATGATTCCTTCCAAAGAAATGCCAGGGCTGATCTCCTTCAGAATGGACTGGTTGGATCTCCTTGCAGTCCAAGGGACTCTCAAGAGTCTTCTCCAACACCACAGTTCAAAAACATCAATTTTTTGGCACTCAGCTTTCTTCACAGTCCAACTCTCACATCCATACATGACCAGTGGAAAACCATACACTTGACTAGAAGGACCTTTGTTGGCAAAGGAATGTCTCTGCTTTTTAATACGCTGTCTAGGATGGACATAACTTTTCTTCCAAGGAGTAAGCATCTTTTAATTTCATGGCTGCAGTCACCATCTGCAGTGATTTTGGAGCCCCAAAAAAGTCTGACACTATTTCCACTGTTTTCCCATCTATTTCCCATGAAGTTATGGGACCAGATGCCATGATCTTCATTTTCTGAATGTTGAGCTATAAGCCAACTTTTTCACTCTCCACTTTCACTTTCATGAAGAGGCTTTTTAGTTCCTCTTCACTTTCTGTCATAAGAGTGGTGTCATCTGCATTTCTGAGGTTATTGATATTTCTCCTGGTAAACTTGATTTCAGCTTGTGCTTCTTCCAGTCCAGCATTTCTCATGATGTACTCTGCATATAAGTTAAATAAGCAGGGTGACAATATACATCCTTGACGTACTCCTTTTCCTATTTGGAACCAGTCTGTTGTTCCATGTCCAGTTCTAACTGTTCCTTCCTGACCTGCATATAGGTTTATCAAGAGGCAGGTCAGTTGGTCTGGTATTCCCATCTCTTTCAGAATTTTCCACAGTTTATTGTGGTCCACACAGTCAGAAGCTTTGGCATATTTAATAAAGCAGAAATAGATATTTTCCTGGAACTCTCTTGCTTTTTCATGATCAAGCAGATGTTGGCAATTTGATCTCTGCTTCCTCTGCCTTTTCTAAAACCAGCTTGAACATCTGTAATTTCACAGTTCATATACTGCTGAAGCCTGCTTGGAGAATTTTGAGCATTACTTTACTAGCATGTGAGATGAGTGCAATTGTATGGTAGTTTGAGCATTCTTTGGCATTGCCTTTCTTTGGGATTGGAATGAAAACTGACATTTTCCAGTCCTGTGGCCACTGCTGAGTTTTCCATATTTGCTGGCATATTGAGTGCAGCACTTTCACAGCGTCATCTTTGGTGATTTGAAATAGCTCCACTGGAATTCCATCACCTCCACTAGCTTTGTTCTTAGTGATGCTTTCTACAGCCCACTTGACTTCACATTGCAGGACGTCTGGCTCTAGGTGAGTGATCACACCATCGTGATTATCCGGGTTGTGAAGCTCTTTTTTTGTACAGTTCTTCCATGTATTCTTGCCCCCTCTTCTTAATATCTTCTGCTTCTGTTAAGTCCATACGATTTCTGTCCTTTATTGTGCCCATCTTTGCATGAAATCTTCCCTTGGTATCTCTAATTTTCTTGAAGAGATCTCTAGTCTTTCCCATTCTGTTGTTTTCCTCTATTTTGTTGCATTGATCACTGAGGGAGGCTTTCTTATCTCTCCTTGCTATTCTTTGGAACTCTGCATTCAGATGCTTATATCTTTCCTTTTCTCCTTTGCTTTTTGCTTCTCTTCTTTTCATAGGTATTTGTAAGGCCTCCCCAGACAGCCATTTTGCTTTTTTGCATTTCTTTTCCACGGGGATGGTCTTGATCCCTGTCTCCTGTACAACGTCATGAACGTCAGTCCATAGTTCATCAGGCACTCTATCAGATCTAGTCCCTTAAATCTATTTCACACTTCCACTGTATAATCATAAGGGATTTGATTTAGGTCATACTTGAATGGTCTAGTGGTTTTCCCTACTTTCTCAATTTAAGTCTGAATTTGGCAGTAAGGAGTTCATGATCTGAGTCACAGTCAGCTCCCGGTCTTGTTTTTGCTCACTGTATAGAGGTTCTCCGTCTTTGGCTGCAAAGAATATAATCAACCTGATTTCAGTGTTGACCATCTGATGATGCCCATGTGTAGAGTCTTCTCTTGTGTCGTTGGAAGAGGGTGTTTACTATGACCAGTGTGTTCTCTTGGTGATACTCTATTAGCCTTTGCCCTGCTTCATTCCATACTACAAGGCCAAATTACTCCAGGTGTTTCTTGACTTCCTACTTTTGCATTTCAGTCCCCTGTAATGAAAAGGACATCTTTTTTGTGTGTGTTAGTTCTAAACGGTCTTGTAGGTCTTCGTAGAACTGTTCAACTTCAGCCTCTTCAGCATTACTGGTTGGGGCATAGACTTGGATTACTGTGATATTGAATATTTTGCGTGGAAACAAACAGAGATCATTCTGTCACTTTTGAGATTGCATCCAACTACTGGATTTTGGACTCTTTTGTTGACGATGATGGCTACCCCATTTCTTCTAAGTGATTCCTGCCCACAGTAGTAGATATAATGGTCATCTGAGTTAAATTCACCCATTCCAGTCCATTTTAGTACACTGATTCCTAGAATGTCGACATTCACTCTTGCCATCTCCTGTTCGACCACTTCCAATTTTCCTTGATTCATGGACTTGACACTCCAGGTTCCTATATAATATTGCTCTTTACAGTATCGGACCTTGCTTCTATCACCAATCACATCCAGAACTGTGTATAGGTACCAAATATGCTACTGGAGATCAGTGGAGAAATAACTCCTTTATCCTAAGGATATTAAATTCTCTGGAATTCTGTTAGGGCAGGCCTTCTGACAACAAATTTTCCTAGCTTTCTTTAATTTGTAATAGCTTTATAATGCCTTTATTCCTGAAATACAGTTTTGCTGATTATAGAAACCTAAGCTGAGAATTCTCTTCTTTTAGCACTTTAAAGGTGCTTTCCACTGTCAACTGATCTCCTGGTTCTGGTGAGACATTTGTAATCAAACATTCATAATTTTTGTTTTTTATATAAAACATTATTTCTTCTATCTTCTTTCTTTTTTTTCTCCTGTTTCATGGAAGATGTTTTTGTGAAATAAAATCAATCATACTTAATAGAAAATGATTGAAAGAATAAGGAAATATGTCAAATAAATGTTAAGAGCTTCCATTATAGAAACTTTTCTAGGTGTATTGCAATAAAAGTTTTGCTTTACTCACCAATATTTTATTATCTGAAAATTACGTTTAACATGAAAATTTAAAAAAAAAACAACATGCTATTCTAGAGGTATGAATCTTATCTTATTTGATCATAGTAATCACGAAAAAAATCAGTCATATTGATGAAAATTGATAAAGCTCTGTATCTGAAAGGTATTTTAAAATACCACAAATATGTTTCTACATTTTTTCCTTTGCTAGCACACACAGCTCATTACAATTCTGAACCTTTTAGGTTCAGAATTGTAAAAGGATTAACACTGTCCTTTAGATTCCACATGTACATAAAAATTGAATATGTTTTCATCCATCCTCTACTTATAATCCAAACAGAAATAGCTGCAGAATATAGTAAAGGCTTTATTATAAAAACTGAGCACACCCTTGAAGCAGATTAAAAGAACATATCTATTATTAATACTGATGTTACCAAGCATATTAAAATGTTTTTTTTTTAACCTGCTACAAATAATTGAACTTGTATAACCACTCTATGTGCATATACTGAGAATTAGACACATTCTGTTGATTGATGTAGTTGATGGTTTAAGGCTCCAAGGTCTAAAAGCAGTACTATTAATCTACTTGTACATTTATACATGAAAATAATATGTTAAACACCTTTGAAGCCTTGACTTTCTATTCTCTCTATATTTAGCTATCGAGAACATAAACTTAGCAGTTGTCCATATCTATAATTCAATTTATGATTATGTTTTTAAAAGCAGCATTCATCATTTGTATTTAGTAATTGGTCAAATTTTATGGCTCCCCTTGTGGCTCAGTGGTAAAGAATCCATCTGCAGTGTTGTAGATGCAGCTTGGATCACTGGATTGGGAAGATCCCCTGGAGAAGGAAATGGCAACCCACTCTAATATTCTTGCCTGGAAATCCCATGGACAGAGGAGCCTGGTGGGCTACAGTCCATGGAGGCACAAAGAGTTATATATGACTGAGTATGCACACACGCAAATTTTATTGGAGTAAATGTTTATCATGTGTTTATTTATACAAAAAAATGTGAATTTGACAATTATTATGAGATTTAAAATTGTGAAGTGAAAAAATATAGCTCCTTGACCTCAAGTGTTATAAAATGTAATTAAGATTAAAAGTCATGCATTATTGAGATATCACATCACTGAACCAGGCAGGATGTGTTAAATAGCCTTGGACAACTAATATTTTGGCACTTATTTTTTTCTCATCTATGAAATAAACTTGACTCTGTATTTTTCAAGATACAAAAGCAGTTGCTGAATTAGTGCTCTTGAGCTAAGTACTGTGCATCAAGAAAAGATGAAAGAGAAATGAGAGCTCCATGTCTATAAAAAGATTAGAGTTTTCTATTTAATGTGTTTTTTATTAGCTAGAAATTGAGATCAGTTCAGTTTAATTGCAGAGTCGGGTTGAATTCTTTGCGACCCCATGGACTGCAGCATGCCAGGCTTTCTAGTTTTTCACCAGTTCCCCAAGTTTACTCAAACTCATGTCCATAGAGCTGGTGATGCCATCCAAACACCTCAAACTTTGTCATCCGCTACTCCTGCCTTCAATTTTTCCCAGAATCAGGGTCTTTTCCACTGAGTCAGTTCTTCGCAACAGGTGGTCAAAGTATTGGAGTTTCAGCTTCAGCATCAGTCCTTCCGATGAATATTCAGGACTGATTTCCTTTAGGATGGACTGGCTGGATCTCCTTGCAGTCCAAGGGACTCCCAAGAGTCTTCTCCAACACCACGGTTCAAAAGCACCAATTCTTTGGCACTCAGCTTTCTTTATAGTCCAACTCTCACATCCATACATGACTACTGGAAAAACCATGACTTTGACTAGATGGACCTTTGTTGGCAAAGTAATGTCTCTGCTTTTTAATATGCTATCTAGGTTGGTCATAGCTTTTCTTCCAAGGAGCAAGTGTCTTTTAATTTCATGGCTGCAGTCAACATTTGCAGTGATTTTGGAGCCCCCAAAAATAAAGTCTCTCATTATTTCCATTTTTTCCCCCATCTTTTTGCCATGAAGTGATGGCACCGGATACCATGATTTTAGTTTTCTGAATGTTAAGCTTTAAGCCAACTTTTTTGCTTTCCTCTTTCACTTTCATCAAAAGGTGGTGTTTGTTGTTTATCATTTTATATATAGTAATGTGTATCTGTTATCCCTAACTCCTAATGTATCCCCCCTCCTTTTCCTTTTGGTAACCAAAAGTTTGTTTTCTATGTCTGTGAGTCTATTTTATTTTTAAATAAATAAGCTCACTTGTATCATTTTCTAGGTTCCATGTACATGTTATCATATGATGTTTGCCTTTTTCTTGTTTCCTTCATTTAGTATGATAATCTCTCAGAGGCCTACCATGCAAAACAAAGACATTCTAATCACTTGAGTTTAGATCCCAGGGGTTTAGAGCTTACCTCCTAGGAACCTGTGACAAACACCAGTCAAATTCAATACAAGGGGGCACCTCTGAAGAATCTAGAAAACACCCAATGAAAGAAGGAGCCAGTATTTGGAAATCAACCAATTAGGGAACTTCAGCATCAGACTCCAAGAGTAACAGTCAAGCAATCAATTTTGATGTTCTTGCCCCAAATGGTGCTGCCCTGACCCCGGGTAGAGGAAGTGGGGTTGAGGTGGGAAAAAGGAAAGAGGAAGAAATTATCTCTTCTTTTTCCACTGCTGATTTCTGAACACTGATTTGTTAGGGAGCACTGGGGGAGTGGAGACATTTTCATTGGAATAATGATTTATATTTCATTTGCATTGGGCTAGGTTGCTAATTTCTGAAAATGTGATTGAGAGGGACTAGAAAGCTTTGTCTTCCACCCCATATTTTCTTCAACACCAGAGACAAGAAATCCAACATCACAGGCTTGAAAAGGAACGGTGGGAGGAAAAACAAAATTATTTCAAGACTTTTCCTTTCATGGTCCAGCTAGTTCAAGAAAATATCTATAAATATATTTCAGTCCCTTTGGGAAATTGTGATTTAATTCTCCCAGGCTATGCTCAAGCTTTCACTTGCATGTCTGCATGAACTTGGCAGGGGTAGTTGTAAGGTAAACGACTGGCTTGATTCATATTAGATTTTATAGATTCCCTCTAATGCTGAATTTCTACCATCAAATATAGATGTGAGGGTATCATTGTGATTCCCATGATGTGGAGATCCACAGAGGTAGTAATCAGCTTCCTTCACTGTTCAAACCCTTGGCATTGGGGTTTATATTGCCTTTCTATGGACTCTGAATTTTTAAATTATATGGCTATGATTAGAATCAAACATTTACATATTACCATATTGGTGGGCTTCCATGGTAGCTCGGTGGTAAAGAAACTGCCTGCCAAACAGGAGACATGGATTGGATCCCTGGGTCAGGAAGATCCTCTGGAGGAAGAAATGGCAACCCACTCCAGTATTCTTGCCTCGAGAATTTCATGAACAGAGGAGACTGGCAGGTTGTAGTCCATGGTGTTGCCAAAGAGTCAGACATGGCATAGGGACTCTCTCCAAAGCCTGTGCAACTAACTACTGTTAGGCTGAATCTTATATAATCAAAATTATATTATGAGTATAAGACATCTAAAGGCTAATCTGTTTCAAATTCTTCATTATATATACATATATAATTAAAGCACAAAATCAAATAGCCTGTGAATGAGGATGATTGCAATGTAGCAACTCCAATCTCACAACACTTTTACAATGGTCTTTTACTTTGTGACTATTTCACAAACCTTTCTTTGTAGTCTTGTGTGGAATTTGCTGTGTAAAACTAATAAAAGTGCCAATATGCTATTTTTCATGAAAGTGAGAAATCAGAGCCACACCTGCTCCCCACCCCCACTTCTTATATGACTTAACATTTCTGTGTTTTTTTGTACTTCCCTCTTTAGAGTTATCTTTTCAATTTAGCATTTATAATATTATGTACTTCTAATTTTCACCCTACTCATGATTTTTTTCTACCTTATTTTGGGGAAGGATACTGTTACTCTTCCTCCACTCACATTTTAAAAATAGAGGTAGGGTGCAGTTTTAGATGATAGCACAGCATGGATGAGAAATTGAGCAAAGTGAAAGTCACTCAGTCGTGTCCAACTCTTTGCAGCCCCATAGACTATACAGTTCATGGAATTCTCCAGGCAAAAATACTGGTGTGGATAGCTGTTCCTTTCTCCAGGGGATTGAACCCAGGTCTCCTGCATTGCAGGTGGATACTTTACCAGCTGAGCCACCACTTGTAAGGTAGGTAGTAATTTAACAGACTTGTAATTTAAGAGACTTGTAAGATGAGTATATTAGCAATGAAGAGGAAATGCATGATGGATTACCTCAGGAGAAGGAGTGTGCTAAATAAAGGGTTCATTCAGGTTACTCTGTTGCTGAAGTGAAAAGACAAGAGAACATATAACTTCAGATTTAAATAATATATACCTTTCTTATTAATTAAAATAGTGAGTATTTTTACTTTTTTCACTGTCTTTAAAGAGCTATAATGTTCCCTGTGGGACTTGAAGTCATTTTTTAATGAGACAAAGAATCACTGAACCTAATTAACCTATTATTAAGAAAACTAAAGGAATGTATATCATTTTTACTTCAAGCAGAGAGAGAAGCTAGGGAGATGCACTTTACCATTCAGCTGTGGGAATTGATATGGTAGAACTACTGGAAGCAAACAGAACAAGATTTGAACGTAGTTTGGTGTTATCTGTCTCTCCTGTGTATATTTGAATGTGTGTTATTCACTCAGCCCTGTCCAACTCTTTGCAACCCCAACTGTAGCCTGCCAGGTTCCTCTGTTCGTGGAGTTCTCTAGGCAAGAATACTAGAGTGGTCAGCCACTCCTTTCTCCAAGGGATTTTCCCAACCCAGTGATTGAACCTAGGTCTCCTGAGTTTCAGGCAGATTCTTTATCATCTGAGCCACCAGGGAAGTGTTGTCAATTCAGACGTTAATTTATGGACGTAGATTTGGGGGCTGATGTCAGCATTTTCTTTCACTTCTTAGGCTGCTCATAGGAATAGCTGTTTACTGTCCCAGTCATAAAACTAAGGAGAGAATCCTTTTTAATGACTAGATAATAACTAACCAGTGAATTGCCAATTCACTCAAACTAGGTTAAGCATGTAAGAAACATGAGGTAATGCCTTACAGTTAAGGATGGAATAGAGCTATACATAATGGAGAATAAATATAAGTTTTCAATTATTAAGCAAATTTAAGACCATATTGAATATATTTATACACAAGCATATTAGTTTATATTTCCTGGGTATAGGAATATTAAAATATAATCATTAGATACTCTATAACAGTGAGGACATTTTTCTATATAAACTGAGCATATGGTTACATGTCTCTGGAATTCTTATCAAACATGTGAATATGAACAGTCTTCCAATATGCCAAGGGCAAGCGCTTGGCCCACACTCTAAAGAGTGCCTTCTCTCTGAAGCCTAACAAATCCGCCTCTTACTTATCACTTTGTCTCTCAATGAATTTTTGCATTGAGACATCAGAGCCTGAGCTTCAGTAGGTCCTGAAGCCAGGCATCCTGGGTTTTGGCCGGGCTCGAGTCCCAGGAGAGAGCTGAAGGACAGGAGGAAAAAGCAGTGGGGAAAACGTGCTAAGGAATCCCCTTCTTGCCTGCCAGAATATCTGACCTGTGCTCACAGTTTTCATTGGCCTGATTATTGGCACAGAAAAGAGTAAGGACAGAACAACCCCTACTGGCTTGTATAACAGCTACAGGGCCCAGTAGATAGTGCCTTTGGGACATGCCAAAGAGTAGCCTCTCGAGAGTCTCTCAGTTGTGACCACTGCCGCCCGTCTGTTCGTGGGGGTTTCAAGGAAACAAGAAACAAGAGATTGTAAAGGAATTAAGATTTTGTTTCAGCATGTCCTTCCAGCCTTAGGAGCGAGGACCTCCTACCTTAACCGAAGGTCAGAGCCACATGAGATTTCTGCTGAGTTCATTTTTCGCTGTCCTGGTCTCCAGCACAATGGGGCTCTTGTCAGTTGGAAGACCTCCTACTTGTCAGTTGGAAGACCTCCTACTCCACTAAACACCTTAGGGGCCTTCAATAATTACAATATAATTGTACATGTGTGAGTATATACACAGTCACACATGAAACAACCCAGATATGTGCATGAATGTGTCAACAGGCATTTGATACTTTATGACAGTGATAAGAAAGCTTCATTATGTAATAGCTTTCTACAAAATAAATATTGTTTAAATTTTATTACTACCAGAAAATTGTCTCTTATGTTACCAAGATGGCTCATTAATTCACTAAAGTACAAAGACATTTTTAAAAAGGCAACACTCTACTTTGAATAATAAATTTCAATAATGGCAGTGTAAGAAACTGTCTGAAAGATGGCAAAATATATATTTTAGCACTGTATCTATATGTGCAAGTAAGGCACTCTGATTTTACCTGTCAGTATGGGGTTTTTGTTTCAGTTTATAAAGACCAAATTCACATTTTTGAAGTGAGTTATTATTGCACATCTTCATTTAAGGTCAAGCAAAAATTTGAACATGTTCATCAAAGAGAATACTTATTGTCATATCTCACTTCTGACATTTAAGAAAAACTCTTCATGCAAATGAAGGATGTGACTAAACTTCCAAGGGAGTATATCAAATACTTAACACAGAAATACAATGAGCTCCTCTATATTGACTGAAGCCCTTCATGTGCCTCCTCTCAAGTGCAAATGAGACTTAGATTTCTTTCCTTTGAAGTGGAGCTACCCTTGTCCATACGCTGCTTAAAGCATACTGATGTCTATCATGAATGAAAATTAAAGTATCACTTTAAAACATATCCAGGCACAGGATTTTTGTTTCTTACAAAAATATATCCAGTGCAGAAAGGATGTTAAATTCATCAAGCTATTTTCTGTAACTTGTAATTGCCTTTTAAAAACTTAAAATATCAGTTCATTTTTCCCTAAGGTAATTTCCCTCAAATACTTAACTTTGTTATTGCACCTGATTTTTAATGATTTACTGCCTATTTTGCTGTATTTTATAGTCTATTTATTCTAAAAGTTGTGCTTCATCAAGTAGGAACCTTAATTGGATATAATTGCGATGGAGGTGTTCTCAGTCCTATTTTCTGAATCTTCAAGGCAGGAGATAATAGCAAATAAGCACTAAAGCCTGCCGTGTCACATGCCTTTCTCTCCACAGCAATGACCTTGGTCAGGAGACTGTCACAGATTTTTCAACTGCTCACTTTCACCAGAGTTTACATTGCTAGAGGGATCACTCTAAATGTAAGTCTTTTATTTGTCCAAGAGCCCGTTGGCAATCACGGGCAGCAAAAAATAGTACCTTGTTTAATCCAAGAATGTTTTCCCAAAACCCAAATGAATAAGTATTACCAGAGTGCTAGACAAGATTAGAATGGCAGAGAGAGAACAGGGCCTGCTTTCTTCTTGTGTAGTAAATATTTGTTTAGCTTTTACTATGGTCCATCACAAAATGGTGCTGTTAACTCCAAAGTGAATAGAACATGTCCTTTGCTCTTGGAGAGCCCCTCAGGGTGTACTCCTTTTATTTCCAAGACTTATCTTTGATCACATCATTTATTCCCTCTTATCTTCAAATTTAATTGACCTATAACAAACTAGAGAGAATCATACTCTATGGATTTTGGATTTTCAGTGAACAATTGTATCCTGACCTTTTAATTCCAAAAGTTTCAAGAAATATTTCAAATAAAATTCCAGAAGTATTTCAAATAAAATACTGTTGGTTCCATGAAGTCATATCATGAACTCGTTATCTAATCCTGATTTATTATTGTACAATAAACAGAAAAACAAGGAAACATCACCTCTTGTTTTACGTCATACCTTAATTTCTACGAAGTGCTTTGTTTTGGATCATAATTATTCTAGCACCACAACAACCCTATTATTGCTTATCCAGTACAAGTCCATGAGATACTGAAATCCTTCATATGACACAACCATTCAGGAAACTTCACTACATTTCTGTAAAATGTCGTATGCGTATTGTTCCAGGTCAGTTTCCCTGGGAAACAGACTCTGAGATGGAGATTTGTGTGCTGGAAATTTAATAGGGAGTGCTCTTAAGATCAACTCACAGGTGAAGAAAAGAAAGCGGAACTAGAGGGATGACATTGGGCTGCCGGATGCTGACAACGAAGACCTCAGGTGATCCATCGGCAGTTCTGAAGCTAGGATGGCTTATACAATTATCCCTGGTTACAGCTTGATAGCCAGATATTTATATACTTCGCAACACCCTGTACTGGGACACAGATGAGCCAGAAAAGGGAATATCATATTCAACAAGCAAATTCCTTCATCAGTGGACAGTCACCAGAGGAGAAAATGGTGTGGTACAATTGTCAACGGTCCCAGCATGCAGAGAGACTTATGCTCTGATTCTGAAAGGTAGAGAGGAGTGGTATCACAGTAGAATACCACAGCTTCCCTAATATACAACAATATTCTTTTTCTTGAATTTCTGGAATTAAAAGGTCAGGATACAGTTGTTCACTGAAAATCTAAACTCTTTGACATATACAGAAATCCTGGTGCCCTGATAGCACCAAGATATACAATTCATCTAAATAATACATTCTGTTTCATTTTTACCCCTATACCTAATTATTTGTCCCTAATATTATTCATGCATTTTGTGTAAGGCAAAGTGAGTAGCAACTAGAGAAATTTCAGTTAGTCTTAACGTCTCTTGTTAAAGGAAGGGAAAGATTTCCCCAAGTCAGAGTGGATGTAACCAATCCGACCATGAGCAGCCATTGAAGTCTTGGCAGCAGTGTGATTCTCAGCAAAAAGGGAACATGCTGACACCCTTTTTCGATAAACTAGCAGATACAATTCTTTTTTTCTTTCCAGTTTACATCCAACTATTTGGGCAGAAAAGGCGGTGAACATGGATCAATTTTCTTGGATAAGTTAAAATTATTCATTATGAAATAGAACAATGGAATGAAACAATATGGAGAAGGGATGCTGAAATAATAATATGAAAATTCAACAATTGATTTTAAAAAATCGAC
Source organism: Oryx dammah (assembly GCF_014754425.2). Lineage (NCBI taxonomy): Eukaryota > Metazoa > Chordata > Mammalia > Artiodactyla > Bovidae > Oryx > Oryx dammah. The sequence goes on from NW_024080475.1 coordinate 3,306,388, forward strand.
TGTATGATAGAATATTAAAAAAGAATTTGGGAACAAGGTAAAGGAAGCATTGTGCATTAAATAACTGGATCCCATGGAAATGTTCCCAGGTAGTGGAGTATCACTGGGTATGTTTCCAGAGAAAGACTTACAGAGCGCTGTCAACAAAGTCAGGTTAGAGACTAAAGCCCAGGACTGAGCACTAAGTCAGAAGTGTGGAATATAACATAGGTTCAACCACAGCATGACGGACTTAGAAAGGACCAGTAGAACTCAATTAAAAAAAAAAAAATCAATCCTTTGTGATAGCTAGGATCCAATGAGTAAACAGAAGCTGGTGATCTAATATGACGCAGAAGATCATGGACCATCAGTAAATCTCTCAGAAAAATAAATGGTGCTATTAAGCACAACCCCTTTAAAAGACTGTGACACTTGTTTACAACCCAGAAACTATCCTAGCGTCTAAAACATGCAATCGTGAAGGATGTCAGATATTTTAGGAAGGACCTGACTTTAAACAACAGAGAATGTAGAGGAAAATGTAAGCTGATGTACAAGGAAAGACAGGAAAAAAAAAAAAAAGAATATTTTTTATTGTGTACCTCTTTACTGGATATTTGCTAAGCACTCTATGTAATTATATCTTTTCATTTTTGTGAAAATGAGACTGGCATAATTATGCTCATTTTATATTTGACAAAACTGAATTGGTACGCTCAAGTAACTTACCTAAGTGGACAGCCAGTAAGTACTAAACCAGATTTCAGATCTTGTATTTACAGGATCTAGGAACATAATTCATGGTTTGTTTGTTTTTTTTTTCTTTTTTCTTTCTAATGTCTCTCCTATTTCTCTGAAAACAAACACTTAATATTTTAAATGTTTTACTTCACTCCAAACTATAAAATAACTTTTGACAATGCTTATAATCATGTGACTGGAATTCATTTTTATCACAGTATCTGTAAGTGTCCACTTGAAAAATCTGAAGGAAAATGTACTGACCAAACATTATAACTATGGCATTAGTCTTTATGTATATATTGAGAAATATAGGAAAAAAAAAAAACTTATGTTTTTCCACATTTATTTGGAACCACAAACTATGATACTATTTGGGTAAAAAGCATGAAACTAAAAACTAAAAGAAAATGTAATTTTTCTGGAAGAAAATGGCCCCATTTGAGAAGATTGGAATTTTTACCCAATAGCTTTTATGTGACTTACCCTTCAGAGTAGCTGGTTGGATAGCAAATCAAAAGAAGTCATTTGATATTGGAGAGAGGATGGTAAATTTATGTATCCTGGAAGTGACTTAGCTATTGCATAATTTAATTAAGGTAGGAAATGGAAGTATTATCTCTGCCAAGTGATATCATCACTTCTGAATCACTGGTCCTTCTTCAATATTTTGAAGTAGGTCACGGTGCCTATCTCAGCTATGCCACTTCCTCTCAGCAGATACCTGCATAGAAGTATTGTACTCCTCAGTATCCAAGTTTCTAAGCTTCCATCTAAGGATACATTGAGGATTAAAGGAAAATTTCTATCTTGTGACGAATGCCATTTTGGAAACAAGAAAGGCAGTTGATATATTCAAAGTCATGAATCATTTCTTTCTTAAGTAGAACGTTGATTGGAAGAAAGGTCTCGTCACTCTGAGCTCAGATGACAAACGTGTGGTGTTGTGTATTACATCTAATTCTGCTGTGTGAATGAAGGGTACAACTCCAGATGGCTTTGTGATTCATTCTTTTCATGTGAATATCCACTGGCATCATTGCCTCTGCTAATGAGACAAAAATGCGTTTTCCCTACAGATGTGAAATCTCAACTTCACAATTAGGGTCATGAGAAAGTCCATATTAAAGAAAGCTCTAAAAACTGAAGGACAATATAAAATGAATGCTCTTGCCTAGTACGCAGATGGTCAATGGATTTTAAACAATAGGATATGTCTTAAAACTTATTTTGGGGCATAAATATTACTTGTTTTATGAAAAGATTGCTTAATTTCAGAAAAATTCAAGATGAAAGATTTATTTTAGTGCTTTTCTGTCTTAGATCTTTATAACCACATTTATGAGATCCATCGTTCCTTTTTTAAGACTCCGAGGTCACCATTATGGATGCTGTTAAAACAGCTATCTGGTCTTTTCCATGGTGCCACTCTGGAAGAGGAGAAACAGAGCTCAATTATGCAAACTTTGCAAAGCTGGAAAAAGCACTTCTTCAAGAGGGAATTGATAACTACAAAGTCTTGTCAATTTCTCTGTGGACAGAAATCTCCAGATACCCTAAAACAAAGAGCACTTTAAAATACTTCCTTTAGAATTGAAATGTGAATTCATAATGCCTTGCTAATAGAGACAGCATCCATAATACAGCCCCTAACCAAATTGAGTTTAGCACTAAGGATACAGGAAAAAGGAAACGTTCTGACATTAATTCAAAATAGTCAGGAAGAATTCTGGCATAATTTGATACAATTCTACCTTCATCAGAAAAAATAAGTATGAAAGTTCCAAGTATATATGAAGTGATACTCATTTGTGAGTCAGGGTTTGTGTTTCCAAGGTCATGAAACATGAAAAATAGCATAATCGTTTATGTTGATTTCTATAAATAGGAGGAGGTCCTTAGTTTCAGTGAAATATCCAAGGAAACTGTTACCCAAAGTATTGAACTGTTCAGCATGATGATGTCTCAATTAAAAATAATAAAATTTCATGCAATTATAAAAATAATATGCATGTTTATATCATTTTATGATTCATGATAAAATATTCTTATGAGTTCTGATGCCAACATTTTAAATATAAGAAATAAGTAACTAAGAGAGGTTACTTGACTTGTTTAGGGTAACACAATTGGTAAATGCCAGATCTAGGATTTGAATACTTTTTTTTTTCCCTCCAGAGCATGCACTGTGCTGTTCTCTTGAAGGAGAAGTAAAGAGGGGTTCACATAGCATGAACGGAAGGATTAATTCTAACTGGTTCTTTAGAGAAGATTTTAAAGAAAGTTGGCGTTCGAATTGGGGCTTGAAACAAGAATAGAATTTAATAGGAAAGGAAAAGCATCCATTTCATTGCACAAAAATGCACAGAGACTACAAGGTATACCCAAAAGGACAGACGGAGTTGCCTGATGCGGCTCTTCATATGAGATTTTGAAAAAGCGTGATTATGTTCATCTCCCTTTGGGAAATGAGGAAAGAAAGAGAAGATAGACTTGGGCTGTGGAATTTCCTAATTAACTAAGTTTGGATAAAAGGAGAGATTAGAGGGAATATGGTTAGGTTGTAGACATCTTTATTTTACAATGTTCTATAAATCAAAGATAATTTGTAAAAATGAGAAATGCTAAATTTTTGAATATGATTAAGGTGTTTCAGTTTAATTATGTTGGTTTTAAGTTGATAATAATTAAGCCCTCATTTTCTCTGAGTTGTGTCTTTAATAGTTATGGCTGAGAGACCTCCAGTGGTTCAGTTTTCCTTATATGTTAGCAGAACCTAAGCTCTTTCATTTGCTTTTTTCTCTAGCTGAGATTCAGAGGTTCATCCTCATTTGGTTAAGCCAATCATTTAGGTCTCCAACCTCTCTAGAGCTATTTTTCTTTTTTCTGGCATCAGTATTTAGTGCAATTTTAACAATACCCCACCCCCAACATGCAGACATACAAGAAGAAATTTCTCCAACCAAATTGTTGTATGTCAACCAACATACTTTGAAACTTGGTCTGTTGAGGACATGGATCCACTAAAGTACTCCTCAAACCACACCATTCAGTGGTTCTTATTTGTTGAGCTGAAAATATATTTCTTATTTTTTAAGGTGTTTGACTTGAGGTTTTCTGTGGCTTATAATGGAAAGTATCCTATATACCACCTTAGTATAACTAATGAGAATTCAGCCTTTTCTTCTGATGAGAGTATTAAAGAAGATTATCATTATCTAGTTAAATCAGAAAGTTTATAATAGAATCCAAAACATAAGATGCATAATATGTTGTAACAATAAATTAAGGAGAAAAGTAAATACTTTTGATAAAAAAGAGGGTAATGCAATGACGGTAATTACAATGGTAATTGCAAAGGAGGGTAATTACAATGGTAATGAAGGGTTTTCAATAATAGAATACTACTCATTTTAGGAAGACAATTTGGACAGAATTTCTGTAGAAAAGTAAAAAAAAAAAATGATGGAGAAATGTAAGATATATCAGACATGTGAGATTAGAGATGGCCACAGATTCTAACAGCCACAGGAAAGACAGCGGGCTCAGATGGCTGCCCACTTGTGACACCTTCCCCATTGTGAGTATGGGGTTTATTGCCCCTCCACCTGAAGCTGAGCTGGCATATAACGACCTTTGACCAAAATACTATGGCAGATGCTGTGACAATGCTGTGTCACAGTGGCAGTCCTGCGTCTGGTCTTCAGAAAGGCTGGTTGCTTCCTTCTTGCTCTCTTGGAGGATCCAAAGTTGTCATATCAGTAATCCACTCTACTACTGAGACCACATAAGGAAAAGGAATCCTTGGCATTAACCTTGAAGAGGGAGGGTAGTCAAAATGAGCCCATTATTCCAGCTGTCCCAAACATCAAGCATATGAGTGAAGCAATCCTGGACCTTCCAGAATAACTCAATATCTAGTCCAATAGCATCAAGTAATCCCAGACGATGCCACAAGGAACAGAATTGCCCAAATTCCTGAATAGCAAAATGGTGAGATAAAATGATCGTTGCTGGATGCTTCTAAGTTTTTGGATAGGATTTATTGTTGTTGTTTTTAATCACATCAGTAGGTAAATGGAACAGGCATAGCTGGTGATTCTGAGGTTTTTGTGGTAATTAAGACCCAGGGTACCAATGGACTAAATTAAAGCATTAAGTTAAAATAGGCATATACTCAGGAGAAAGTGAAAATTGATAGAAATTTATGACAAATTAAATTGTGAGAGGCAAGTGTAAGAGAGGCCCTAGAAGATAATTGATGACAGCCTGGAAGGCAGGGTTTTATCAATTGTTTTAACCTATATCTGGAATTGACTAGAAAGAACACATTTATAGGAAAGAGATGTACAATAAGTTTTAAGAAAAACATTGTAGGATTTGAGAGCTCAGAAGATGAAGAAAGCTGGAAAGAACATTTGGAAGTCACAGGTATGGCAAACTGTTCAAACCATCGGAGTAGTTGGTAATGTGAGGGAGTGCAGATTGAAAAGAAGAGAAGTATGTGCAATTTAGAGGACGTTCAATTTCAAGGGAATGTAGGAGTCAAAAAGCTGATTATAATATTTTTCCTTATTAAGATAAAGTTTTGCTGTCTCTTACTATAACCAGGTCATAATTTATTTCAAGTCAAAACTTTTCCTTATAGGGGTTATAAAGACCATCATTTTTCTAAGGTCTAGCAGAGCCTTACAGAAATCCCTAGACCCTGGAAAATCTGAAATGATATGAATAAATTTGGCTTCCAGGATGAACCAAAAATACTAGATTAATTATCGAAGCATTCATTCAGATGATATCATCACAAAACAGTTGAACTGTTTTGCAATAAGAATAAATATAAATATCAATAACAAAACTGGCCATTACTCAACATTTGTTTTCTCTATGTACAAGGATGTTACCAAGCTACAGACACCCAATGTGTAGAGACAATCAAGTGTTAAATTCTGTTTTAATGAACGTATACATGGACAGCTGGAGAACTTGTTGCTCTAGTTCATTCACATACAGTGTTAATTTTAGTCTATTTTGTTGGATTCCGCTCAAATTCCCAGAAAAATTCAATCTCTTTAAGCCAATTTATTGTAAAGATAATAGCTTTCTTATTTATCCTGTTGGAAATCAGCTAAAAACAGTGGAATTTTGTTGTTTTTTGTGCTTATTTACCTAAAAAAAAACTATATGCTTTATATAATAAAAAGTCAACTATATAACCTAAGTGATTTCTCAATTGAACTGCACTTGCCTTAGAAACGTATGTCTTTAATTTAGGCTTTGATTTAAAATATAAAAATGTGTCAAATCCATAATTTTATGTTTTATTTTATTTCATTTTTATAATTTGATGTATTTTCTACAATATTTAAAATTCCCCTAAAGTATTTCAAAATACCTTTAAAAATAGCTGATACATAGCTTGTCCAAGAATATTTGAATTCTTTTTCCAAAAATAATTTCAGACAAAAGTTTTAGTCTATTTCTATCAATATTCTTTAATGGAAATAAATCATATTACTGGACATATTCTCCCACTGAAGTGAGTTATCACTTCAGGGTGTCCTTGAAGCCTCAGAAATTTGATGGCCATATCTATGGCTGAATAAATAAGATTTTACAAATAATTTTGATTATGATGCAGTCAGTGTGAATGGCAAGTCCAACAATAAACACTATACGTCTAGAGGGGAAATAACAGTGTCATCAGTGGAACCCTCTTATAGCACTAACAAACTGATATTTCTGGCAAAAATGTCTATATCACATTTCGTAAGAGTAACATCAGATTTAAAGATATTGTTGTTGTTCAGTCACTAAATTGTGTTTGATTCTGCAACCCCATGGACTATAGCATACCCGGCTTCCCTGTCCCTCACTGTCTCCTGGAGTTTGCTTAGATTCATGTTCATTGAGTTGGTGATGCTATCTAACATCTCATCTTCTTCATGGATCACAACCTTGTTGTAGTGAAAGGGCTTGCATAACTCACTGAAGCTATGAGCCATGCCATGCAGGGTCACACATTACAGACAGATCATAGTGAACAATTCTGACAAAACATGGTCTATCTGCAGGAGGGAATGGCAGACCACTCCAGTATGCTTGCAGTGAGAACGTCATGAACAGTGTGAAAAGGCATAAAGCTATTATACCAGATTAAATTTAAGAATTTCCCACTTTTCTGATCACTCATGAATGACTATTAAGTGAAGTGAAGTCACTCAGTGATGTCTGACTCTTTGCGACCCCATGGACTGCAGCCTCCCAAGCTCCTCCATCCATGGTATTTTCCAGGCAAGAGTACTGGAGTGGGTTGCCATTGCCTTCTCCAGGGGGTCTTCCCGACTCAGGGATTGAACCCGGGTCTCCTGCATTGTAGGCAGACGCTTTACCCTCTAAGCAACCAGGGAAGCCCTATGAATGCCAATAATTATACTTAACACTGAAGACTTCCATCCAGTGGTCTTTCTGCATAAGATTTCTGCTATTAATTTATTTTTTTTTTGTCTTCACATACAAATGTGTACACACACAGTCTAATGACAAAAACGTGACAAGACTTACTTCATAATATATAGTCATTAAAAAGCTAATAAAATTGATGTTATATGCATAGGTGGAAATGTATAACATAATTATATTGTCACTATAATATAATTATATCTAGTTTTACATAATTTGAATTTTGCTGATTTGAATAAGCAAAAGGAAGTGTATATACATACATTTTCATCAATTCATAGTAATAGTCATATATATATTTTTCACCTCAGTCATTAACATATACTGATTGTGGATAATCATCTGCAAATGAAAATTTCCACTGCCAAATTTTAAACCATTTATATAAAATAATTCATCTTGAAATAATATGAGATATTTTCTCCCTTCTATCACAAAATTACATGACAAGCAGTTACATACCTATAAAACAGAAAATAATATAAAAAGTTGAATATGTGATTCAATGTGCAACTTTATATGACTAAGCCATCTTAAATGTTCCTTTTATAATTTCTTATGTAGATTCAGACCAGGACCTCTTCTCTAGGTCTTAAACTCAAGCACTGTCTGGACTGACTGCCATTAGAGGGTATTGTTACACCAAATGGTAAAAAGAAGGGTAGTTGCCTTCCTTACCTTACGTGTCAACTTGACTGGACTATCGGATACCCAGATAGCAGGTGAAATATTGTTTCTGAGTTTGCTGCAAGGTGGTCTCCAGAAGAGATTAGCACTTGGATTAGTAGATGGAGTAAAGGAAATTGTCCTCACCAACGCAGGTGGGCATCACCCAAATTCTTGAGGGCCTGACTAGAACAAAAATAGTTTGTTCTCACTAGAACTAAAAGGGAGAGAAAGAGCTAATTGGCACTCTCTGATTGAGTTGAGACATTTATCTCCCATCTACTTGGCTCTCATATTTTCAGAATAAGCATGGTACTTATACAATCAGCTTCCCAATTCTCTGTATAATCGTTAGGGATTTGAGTAAGGTAATACCTGAATGATCTAAAACTTTCCCCTACTTTATTCAATTTAAGTCTGAATTTGACAATAAGAAGTTCATGATCTGAGCCACAGTCAGCTCCTAATCTTGTTTTTGCTGACTGTATAGAGCTTCTCCAACTCTGGCTACAAAGAATATCTGCTCAGTTCTGTCACTCAGTCATGTTTGATCTTTGCAACTCCATGAATCACGTAGCACATCATATCTCCCTGTCCATCACCAACTCCCGGAATTTACTCAGACTCATGTCCATCAAATCGGTAATGCCATCCAGCAATCTCATCCTCTGTTGTTCCCTTCTCCTCCTGCCCTCAATCCCTCCTAGCATCAGAGTCTTTTCCAATGAGTCAACTCTTCGCATGAGGTGGCCAGAATATTGGAGTTTCAGCTTCAGCATCAGCCTTTCCAATGAACACACAGGACTGATCTCCTTTAGAATGGACTGGTTGGATTTCCTTGCAGTCCAAGGGACTCTCAAGAGTCTTCTCCAACACCACACTTCAAAAGCATCAATTCTTCAGCACTCAGTTTCTTCACAGTCCAACACTCACATCCATACATGACCACAGGAAAAACCATAGCCTTGACTAGACGGACCTTTGTTGGCAAAGTAATGTCTCTGCTTTTGAATATGCTATCTAAGTTGGTCATAACTTTTCTTCCAAGGAGTAAGCATCTTTTAATTTCAAAGCTGCAATCACCATCTGCAGTGATTTTGGAGACCCCAAAATAAAAGGCTGCCACTGTTTCCATTGTTTCCTCGTCTATTTCCCATGAAGTGAAGGACCAGATGCCATGATCTTCATTTTCTGAATGTTGAGCTTTAAGCCAACTTTTTCACTCTCCTCTTTCACTTTTATCAAGAGGCTTTTTAGTTCCTCTTCACTTTGTGCCATAAGGGTGGTGTCATCTGCATATCTGAGGTTATTGATATTTCTCCCGGCAATCTTGATTCCAGCTTGTGTTTCTTCCAGTCCAGCGTTTCTCATGATGTACTCTGCATAGAAGTTAAATAAGCCTGGTGACAATATACAGACTTGACATACTCCTTTTCCTATTTGGAAACAGTCTGTTGTTCCATGTACAGCTCTAACTATTGCTTCCTGACCTGCATACAGATTTTTCAAGAGGCAGGTCAGGTAGTCTGGTATTCCCATCTCTTTCAGAATTTTCCACAGTTTATTGTGATCAACACAGTCAAAGGCTTTGACATAGTCAGTAAAGCAGAAATAGATGTTTTCTGGAACCCTCTTGCTTTTTCCATGATCCAGTGGATGTTGGCAATTTGATCTCTGGTTCCTCTGCCTTTTCTAAAACCAGATTGAATATCTGGAAGTTCATGGTTCATGTATTGCTGAAGCCTGGCTTGGAGAATTTTGAGCATTACTTTACTAGTGTGTGAGATGAGTGCAACTGTGTGGTAGTTTGAGCATTCTTTGGCATTGCCTTTCTTTGGGATTGGAATGAAAACTGACCTTTTCCAGTCCTGTGGCCACTGCTGAGTTTTCCAAACTTGCTGGCATATTGAGTGCAGCACTTTCACAGCATCATCTTTCAGGATTTGAAATAGCTCCACTGAAATTCCATCACCTCCACTAGCTTTGTTCGTAGTGATGCTTTCTAAGGCCCACTTGACTTCACATTGCAGGATGTCTGGCTCTAGATTAGTGATCACACCATCGTGATTATCTTGGTCATGAAGATCTTTTTTGTACAGTTCTTCTGTGTATTCTTGCCACCTCTTCTTAATATCTTCTGCTTCTGTTAGGCCCGTACCATTTCTGTCCTTTATCGAGCCTATCTTTGCATGAAATGTTCCCTTGGTATCTCCAATTTTCTTGAAGAGATCTCTAGTCTTTCCTATGCTATTGTTTTCCTCTATTTTTTTGCATTGGTCACTGAGGAAGTCTTTCTTATCTCTCCTTGCTATTCTTTGGAACTCTGCATTCAGATGCTTATATCTTTCCTTTTCTCCTTTGCCTTTCACCTCTCTTCTTTTCACAGCTATTTGTAGGGCCTCCCCAGACAGCCATTTTGCTTTTTTGCATTTCTTTTCCACGGGGATGGTCTTGATCCTTGTCTTCTGTACAATGTCACAAACTTCTGTCCATAGTTCCTCAAGCACTCTGTCTATCAGATCTAATCCCTTAAATCTATTTCTCACTTCCACTGTATAATCATAAGGGATTTGATTTAGGTCATACCTGAATGGTCTAGTGGTTTTCCCTACTTTCTCAATTTAAGTCTGAATTTGGCAATAAGGAGTTCATGGTCTGAGCTACAGACAGCTCCCGATCTTGTTTTTGCTGACTGTATAGAGTTTCTCCATCTTTGGCTGCATAGAATATAATCAATCTGATTTTGGTGTTGACCATCTGGTGATGTCCATGTGTTGTCTTCTCTTGTGTTGCTGGAAGAGGGTGTTTGCTATGACCAGTGCGTTCTCTTGGCAAAACTCTATAAGCCTTTGCCCTGCTTCATTCCATATTCCAAGGTCAAATTTGCCTGTTACCCCAGGTGTTTCTTGACTTCCCACTTTTGCATTCCAGTCCCTTATAATGAAAAGTACATTTTTTGTGTGTGTGTTCGTTCTAAAAGGTTTTGTAGGTCTTCATAGAACCATTCAATTTCAGCTTCTTCAGCATTACTGGTCAGGGCATAGTATTGGATTACCGTGATTTTGAATGGTTTGCCTTGGAAAAAACAAAGATCATTCTGTCGTTTTTGAGACTTCATCCAAGTACTGCATTTGGGACTTTTTTGTTGACTATGATGGCTACTCCATTTCTTCTATGGGATTCTTGCCCACTGTAGTAGATATAATGGTCATCTGAGTTAAATTCACCCATTCCAATCCATTTTAATTCCCTGATTCCTAAAATGTTGACGTTCACTCTTGCCATCTCCTATTTGATCACTTCCAATTTACCTGAATTCATGGACCTAACATTCCAGGTTCCTATGCATTATTGCTCTTTGTCGGGGTCCAGCCCCGGTGGATCCAGGGTGATTCGAAGGCGGGGGGACGGCGTCGGCGTCTTTGGAAAAATACATATTTAATTACAGATATATAGAGAGATTAGAAATGGATAGTGTAGTAAGAGAATTAGTGGAGAAAAGAGGCTGAATTCAGCCAGAGAAACGGGCACAAGAAAGAAGCGACATGGTGGAATCAGTCTTTCCGGAAACTGATCCGATTTCTTTATTTGGGGGTTTGCTTATATACCTTTTGTTACACATAGGGATGAATACAGAGTCACGCGGGGGTCTTAGGGATATTACATCATCTTCTGGCCATGAGTGAGACCTGCTGACATTCTATGGTCCTTTCTTTCTGATAACCAAAAACCTTATTTCTTCCAAGGGTGTTTTTTCTTAAACCAGGCACCACCCTCCAGATAAAGTTGCATTTCTATAGGGTGAGGGTGTAGTGAGTTACAATCAAGAGAGGAATTTATTTAACCCAAGGTTAACAGGATTAATCTTAAAGGTTAATACCTTTCTCTTCTATATGTTAGTTATATTCATTATAAGGGTAGGGAATATGGAGATTTAGCAGCAAACATCAGCCCAACAAATGAAAAACCCTTCACCAGTATAATTCCTAACCAACGCACTATACTAATAATTTCTAACTCCCCAAAAGAATTTGCCTTTAGTAAGTCTAAAACATCTCATGCCTCTCAGATTGGGAGGCTGTAAACAATCACATGTGGCCTATACAGGTGGGTTAGATAACCTTCAGAGGAGTCCATAAGCTGAAACACTCTTGTCACGCCCAGGAATTTTTATTGCCTTGGAGCTGCACGTTTACTCCTTCTCCGAGAGAAACGGTTATGGGGGAGAGCCCCCCGTAAAGTCAGAGGTGTAGGCGAGAGCATAAATCAGACTCTGGTTTTGGGGTAGATGCTCGGGAACAGGGGGTTTCCTGAGGCTTGATCACGCCTTTGCGTATGCCAAGCTTCCTTCCTCATGACCTTTGCCATGGGCGGAGTTCCTCACGCTGGCCCCCAACAGCTCTTCACAGCATCAGACTTTGCTTCCATCACCAGTCACATCCACAACTGGGTATTGTTTCTGCTTTGCCTCCATCTCTTCATTCTTTCTGGAATTATTTCTCCACTGATCTTCAGTAGTATATTGGGCACCTACCGACCTGGGGATTTCATTTTTCAGCGTCTTATCCTTTTGCCTTTTCATACTGTTCATGGAGTTCTCAAGGCAAGAATACTGAAGTGGTTTGACATTCCCTTCTCCAGTGGGCCACAGTTAGTCAGAACTCCACCATGACCCGTCTGTCTTGGGTGGCCCTATACAGCATGGCTCATAGCTTCATAGAGTTAGACAAGGCTGTGATCCACAGTGTCAGAATATATTTTGAGGGGATCCAAAATCACTGGAGATGGTGATTGCAGCCATGATATTATAAGACACTTACTCCTTGGAAAAGATCTGTGTATTCTTGCCACCTCTTCTTAATATCTTCTGCTTTTGTTAGGTCCATACCATTTCTGTCCTTTATCGAGCCCATCTTTGCAGGAAATGTTCCCTTGGTATCTCTAATTTTCTTGAAGAGATCTCTAGTCTTTACCATTCTGTTGTTTTCCTCTATTTCTTTGCATTGATCGCTGAAAAAGGCTTTCTTATCTCTTCTTGCTATTCTTTGGAACTCTGCATTCAGATGCTTATATCTTTCCTTTTTACCTGGGGTCAAACTATGGAGGAAGTAATGAAGATAATGGTGAACTCCCTCAGAAAATCCCAGGCATGTACAGCTACTGTCTGTGCCCTCAACCTGGACATGGAACTAGACATGGAACAACAGACTGGTTCCAAATAGGAAAAGGAGTACATCAAGGCTGTATATTGTCACCCTGCTTATTTAACTTACATGCAGAGTACATCATGAGAAATGCTCGGCTGGATGAAGCACAAGCTGAAATCAAAATTGCCAGGAGAAATACCAATAACATCAGATAAGCAGATGACACCACCCTTATGGGAGAAAGTGCAGAAAAAGTATTGAGCCTCCTGATGAAAGTGAAAGAGGAGACTGAAAAAGTTGGCTTAAAACTCAACATGCAGAAAACTAAGATCATGGCATCTGGTCCCATCACATCATGGCAAATAGATGGAGAAACTGTGGAAACAGTGGCAGACTATTTTGGGGGGAGTGGGCTCCAAAATCACTGTAAATGGTGACTGCAGCCATGAAATTAAAAGTCCTCTTACTCCTTAGAAGAAAAGTTATGACCAACCTAGACAGCATATTAAAAAGCAGAAACATTACTTTGCCAACAAATGTCCATCAAGTCAAGGCAATGGTTTTTCCAGTAGTCATGTATTGATATGAGAGTTGGAATATAAATAAAGCTGAGCGCTCCATAATTGATGCTTTTGAACTGTGTTGTTGGAGGAGACTTTTGAGAGTCCCTTGGACTGCAAGGAAATCCAACCAGTCAATCCATTTTAAAGGAAATCAGTCCTGGGTGTTCAGAAGGACTGATGTTGAAGCTGAAACAGCAATAATAGGGCCACCTGATGCAAAGAGCTTACTCATTTGAAAAGACCCCATTGCTGGGAAAGATTGAAGGCAGGAGGAGAAGAGGACAACAGAGGATGAGATGGTTCAATGGCATCACCGACTCAATGGACAGGAGTTTGGATAATCTTTGGGAGCTGGTGACAAATTGGGAGGCCTGGCGTGCTGCAGTCCATAGGGTCACAAAGAGTCAGACACAACTGAGCAACTGAACTGAACTGAACTCCCAGTTCTCAGGCCTCTAGACTCAGCCTGAATTACATCACTGGTTTTCTGGGTTCTATAGCTTCCATATAGCAGATTGAGGGATTTCTCAACTTTCATAATCACATGAACAAATTCCTAGAGTAAATCCCCTTTTATGTATCTCCATATATCTAGTAGTTCTGTTTCTCTGGAGAAATCAGACTGAAAAAGCAGTCCCAAAAACTATTCCAAGATTTCCAAGGAGTTGAAGATTACTATCAAATGATAGGTCAATACTATCAAATGTGTTTCCATCACCCCCTCCCCCAACTCCCTGGGAATATTACTATGTTAATAAGATATTAATATAAATATACAATATAAATTATATGACATAATTTGCCTGGTTTCCCAAGGCCAGAGGGGCTTCCTGGACAAAGGAATTTCTGTTTTAAAACAGGGAAAGCATGAGGAAAGTTGGGAAAAGTTGGTTGCCTTATATTACACAAGTGCTTAAAGAGAAAACACAACTTTGAAAAGGGCTTGGGTAAAGACATTTGCAAACTGAGCTTCCAGATTTGACTAGATTTAAGGGCTGAGATAACTGGGTACTTTCTATACTACTAGGAGACCAGTAATCACTGGCCCTCTGGAGTTGCAGAAAATCTTTAGGATTCAGAGTGACAAGAAACATATGGACAGTAGCTATTGAATGTAATTTGGACTAATACATAAAGAAATGGAATTCACTATTAATGACCTTGATTGATATTCTTAGTGAGGCAGAGAGATACTGCAGGGCCAGTGAAAGACAAGGAATAAAATTTATGAGAAAGTGGGCATTTTCTAATTGTCAGGCATATGCCCAGTGTTTTATATGTGTTATTTCATTTAAGCCTCAGAGCAATCCTATGAGGTAAAAACAATTATTTACTATTACAGCTTCCCTGGTGGCTCAGAGGTTAAAGCGTCTGCCTCCAATGTGGGAAACCCGGGTTCGATCCCTGGGTTGGGAAGATCCCCTGGAGAAGGAAATGGCAACCCACTCCAGTATTCTTGCCTGGAGAATCCCATGGATAGAGGAGCTTGGTAGGCTACAGTCCACGGGGTCACAAAGAGTCAGACACGACTGAGTGACTTCACTTTCACTTTCACACACTACAGATAAGGAAATCTGATCTTAGAGATTTTAAATTCCTTGCCTTAAGACACACTAGAGAAAGAACATGAACCCAAATAGTCTTTCTCAAGTCTACATTTACAACAGTGAGGTGAAAGTCTTGGTTCCACTGTTCATGAGATAGTTTATGAGATGGCTAGATAGCATTACCAACTGAATGGACATGAGTTTGAGCAAACTCCAGGAGATGGTAAAGGACAGGGAAGCCTGGTGTACTGCAGTCCATGGGGTTGCAAGTAGTCAGACATTACTTATCTTGAGCATGAACAACAATCTTGGGCAAGTAATTTAACCTCCTGAGCTTCAATTTTCTCTTCTATAAAAGGAAATAAGCATAGTAACCAAAAGAGTTTTCATGAGTATTAAGTGTAAGTAGTTTTGAGAATTCTATGGAAATAAAGGACAAGTAAATGCATAAAATACCTATGATACAGAGTTTAGCATATAGTGGACAATTATCAAGTGTCTTCTACTAATGCATTGTTAACACATAGGTACATATATATGTGAGCTTCCCAGGTAGGGCTAGTGGTAAAGAACTCGCCTGCCAATGCAGGAGACATACGAGACATGGGGGTTTGATCCCTGGGTCAGGAAGATCCCTTGGAGGAGGGCATGGCAACCCACTCCAGTATTCTTGCCCAGAGAATCCCCAAAACAGAGGAGCCCAGTACACTACAGTCCACAGTGTTACAAAGGGTTGGACACAACTGAAGCAGCTTAGCACTCATGCACACACACAAACACACACATATATGTATATATGTAAATAGATTGATTGCTAAAGTTTTTTGGCCTGAAGGTTTTGGACAACTGGATCATCGAATAACAATGAAATGCCAAGGTTTCCTGCAGGGGATATCAAGGAATCCTAAGTTGCTTACTGTTTAGTGACTACTAGGTTCATTATGATCATATTGAGATAGCATAGATCATATTTATAGTCTCTTTTTGAATTTTCCTATTTTATATGAAGTACTAATTCCATCCATATGTATGAAATTCTAACTGTTGTGTTTTATAAGATGGCCTGAGAAAAAGGGATCACTTTTTAAACTATAGGCTGTGAAATTGCCATTATCCTGTACTTGACCCTAGAATGATTATTTTTTTAATTAGATAAATTTCAGAGGAACTGCAGTGATGATGATATGAATTTATATATATATATTGAAAGGATTCAGAGAAGAAGGAACTGAGGAAATTAGCAATTCTATGATAATTCTAAATATCATTTTTTCAGATCCTGTACTTGATTTGCTTGATTGAAGAATAAGCTTAGTTCATAGAACATAACAAAAGGAGAATAAAATTTGTTCTTTAAAAGTTCAGTTTATGAAAGCTACCTCCATTTAGGAGAAGGCCTTAATATATTTAAAGTACATATATATACTTTAATATATTTAAAGTACAAAACAGATACAATTGATTTGGTCATATAAATGAAAGCAACATCACCATTTTGTGGGTATTTGAAATATTTGAACACATTTGATTTTATATTCATAATAGTTCAGACAGTTTTTTTCAAATAATCTCTTACTCAACTGATTCATAGGACCTGAACAAATATCCTTGATCACTTTTTAAATGAAAAATAGGTCTAGAGAATGATATTTAAATCAAAACAACTTGCAGGACTAGGAGCTTTAAAGAAGTATGATAAATCAACATCAGCATGATCTTTCCTCATTTCATTCAAGTTTTGCTTGCTGTTCATTATCCAAACTCTGCTGCCTTGGTAATTATTTATGCTGTGATTTATTGTCATACTGTTAAATACAGTTTTGAAAATGACAAGACCAATATTTTTTATTTATCATCAACCAATC
Organism: Oryx dammah; assembly: GCF_014754425.2. Taxonomy (NCBI): domain Eukaryota; kingdom Metazoa; phylum Chordata; class Mammalia; order Artiodactyla; family Bovidae; genus Oryx; species Oryx dammah. The sequence goes on from NW_024080475.1 coordinate 3,323,361, forward strand.
ATCCTGCCTAGAACCAACAAAAGTAAATTATATTTCTGTTAAGCCTTTATTGAAAACATTGCATATTATCACTATACTTCTTAGATGAGGGGAGTCAAAGTGAATCAAACAACCAGAATTCCTTTTTCTCGAATACTCTTTAAAATATGTATGAAATGACTTAAAACTAACATGCCATGCCACTACAATAAGAAACAATAAATGAATTTCTGAACTTCATTCACATAAGCTTGTAACTCCATCCCTTCCTTTGGCTTCTGCCACCCTGCCATCCATTCTCGACCTGGCAGCCACAGTGGACACCATTAAAACAAAACCCTTCAGCTCAACACCCTGCAGTGACTTCTGTGCTCTGTGATATCCCATCAAAAGTCAAACTAAAAGTCTACAAGTTAAGTGCAAGTGTTAGTCACTCAGTCATGTCCAACTGTTTGCGACCCCATGGACTGTAGTCCACCAGCTGTCTCTGGCCATGGAATTCTCCAGGCAAGAATACTGGGAGTGGGTTGCCATTTTCCAGGGGACCTTCCCAACCCAGGGATTAAGCCTGGGTCTTTCATATTGCAGGTAGATTCTTTACTGTCTGAGCCACCAGAGAAACCCTAAAAGTCTACAAGATTACAGTAACTTCCACCCCAACCCTTTCTCTCCCTTAGAAAAGCATTCACTTTTACGTCATGGTTCTTTCTCTCCTTGAAATCAGTGAGAACTTCCTGCTTTCTTCACTTCTTCACACATAGGGTTTCTTCCTTTGAAGTCCTCACTGAATCTTGCATATTCCATGCTCTCACACATACAACACACACACACACACACACACACACATCTTCCTACTCTGTCTAAGCACTTCATGCTTCATTTTTCCTTGTAGCACTTTATCATCATTTAGCTTATTACAATTATACTTATTTTTAAGAAGATCTTTCTCTCTCTCTCTCATAACTGATATGTAAGCTACTCTTGTCTGTTTTATTCATTAATGAATGTCCAGAACCTAGACTAGTGCCTGACACAGAATATACATTCATTATATGTTGAAATAAATCCATGTGTGGCTGAAAAATTAGAAAGTTCTACCCAGGACAGTAATCAGAGTAACTAGTGTCACTTTCCTCCATGAAGCTACAAACTTATCTATATCTGGACTCAACTGCCCCTTCTATGTCTATTATAACTTTTCTTCATTCAAAAGCAAATCCCTCCAACCTTGCTGTGCCCAGAATGAGCAAGTATGTACCTGAATCCAAGTTTTCTTCTTCTGACTAAATACTTTTCTATCTACTAAACTCTCATGTTAGTTCTACTCTCCCTTATCAAGTCTGCATTACAGAATCTACTTTAGTTAACCTTTTGTCTATCTCAGCTAACTTCTCTGCCTCTCTGTCTTTTTATTAAATCCATTTAACAAAACAAACCTAGATTCACCAATTCCACAACAGATTTCCTCCAGGCTTAAATCTAGTCATTATTGGAGAATCTGGGCACAGTCTTACTGACAATTCTACAACATGACTCTGGTCAATTATGGTCAGTTCTGTCCTTGATATTTCTATTTGCAAGTCTGAAAACACTCAAACATGTAAATGAGAGCAAGCAATTAGGAAAGACTTAAGATATTTCTAGTGAAGGCCAGTAAAGGATTTGGAATTAATTAGAAGTAACAATTGAACAGAGTCCAAATAGACTTTAAGGATACCTAGAAAAAAAAAAAAACTTTAACATGTCCCTTGCATGTCATCTTTCAAGGTCTTCTGTTAAGAACTTATTTAGTGGTGAAACTGAAATTTCACAGTTGGTAGCCTTTTACTATGAAACACCACTGGTAAAAATAATCTCAAAACAAATACACTAGTGATACAGCTTATAATGCAATTTAATAAAAGAATAAAAACTAAATTTAAACCAGTTTATTAGTATCCAATCACAAAATTCAGAGAATGTGTGTTCATTAAATTCTTAGGAGTTAAATTATGCCTTAAATATTTCTATGGCTACAGCTGAGTTTTTTCTTCCTTTGTAAGGTATTTTATATTTCATAACTCACCAATCTTCCTCAGTGCCAGGTCTTAGGGACTTAACCCTAGAACAGAGGCAGTCTCATAAAAATTAAAGGCCAAGAGCACACTGCACTCCAATTTTCTACCACATCCCCCAGATACCCATGAGTTTATTTCTCAAACCCCCTGCTCATTTTGTTTTTATTGTCAGTATCTCATGTGATAAGAGAAAACAAATGTAATCAATAAAATCAGTAAACTTTGATACATCAGACCATCAGAATAGCAAATGGAAATAAAAGCAACAACCTTAAACACAAGTTTAAATTTGAATGGAACCTTACTAACTATATAATAAAATCAGATCAAAAGAATTGAATTATACTAGATAGTATAGATATTATTTGATAAAATAGTTAATAGATTAAAAATCTACTGGACTTCTTCAAACTTAGTCTAATTGATATTTTTCAAACCCATCTTTAAATAGCTCAGGCTTTCAGATCTCTGTTACTCAATTAACAATTTGATCAATAGAGTAAGTTACATAAAACACTAAACCTTCCATTACCTTTCAATTTGTTTAATATTGTATTTTTGAAACTTCCTACAGAGATGGTAAAATACGTTTTTACTAATAATTGTATATTGTAAAAATACAGTGTAGTTCATCAAAATAAAGAGGAAATTTTTCTGATCTTAATAGAAATATGGAAAATCATACTTTCCTCAGTCAACTGAGAAAAAATTCCATCTTATTATACATAACAAAAATTTTAAAGACATATTTCAGTTCAGTTCACTTCAGTTACTCAAGCATGTCCGAGTCTTTGCAGCCCCATTGAGTGCAGCACACCAACTCCCAGAGCTTACTCAGACTCACATCCACTGCGTCAGGGATGTCATCCAACAATCTCATCCTCTGTCGTCCCCTTATCCTCCCACCTTCAATCTTTCCCAGCATCAGGGTTTTTTCCAATGAGTTGGTTTTTTGCATCAGGTGCCAAAGGATTGGAGATTCATCTTCACTATCAGTCATTCCAATGAATATTCAAGACTGATTTCCTTTAGGATTGACTGGTTGGATATCCTTGAAGTCCAAGGGACTCTCAAGAGTATTCTCCAACACCATATTTCAAAAGCATCCATTCTTCATGGCTCAGCTTACTTAATAGTCCAACTATCAATCCATACATGACTAAAGGAAACACGATAACTTTGACTAAACAGACCTTTGTTGGCAAAGTAATGTCTCTGCTTTGTAATATGTTAGGTTGGTCATACTTTTTCTACCAAGGAGCAAGTGTTTTTTGTTTTTGTTTTTGTTTTTAATTTCATGGCTACAGTCACCATCTACAGTGATTATGGAGCCCCTCAAAATAAAGTCTCTCGCTGTTTCCATTGTTTCCCCATCTATTTGCCATGAAGTGAAGGGACCAGATGCCATGATCTTAGTTTTCTGAATGTTGAGCTTTAAGCCAACTTTTTCACTCTCTTCTTTCACTTTCATCAAGAGACTCTTTAGTTCTTCTTCACTTTCTGCCATAAGGGTGGTGTCATCTGCATATCTGAGATTATTGATATTTCTCCTGGAAATCTTGATTCCAGCTTTTGCTACATCCAGCCTGACATTTTACATGATGTACTCTGCATATAAGTTAAATAAGCAGGGTGACAATATACAGCCTTGACATACTCCTTTCCCTATTTGGAACCAGTCTGTTGTTCCATGTCCAATTCTAACTGTTGCTTCTTGACCACATACAGATTTCTCAGAAGCAGGCCAGGTGGTCTGATATTCCCATCTCTTTCAGAATTTTCCACAGTTTATTGTGATCCACACAGTCAAAGGATTTGGCTTATTCAATAAAGCAAAACTAGATGTTTTTTCTGGATCTTTCTTGCTTTTTCGATGATTCAGGGGATGTTGGAAATTTGAACTCTGGTTCCTCTGCCTTTTCTAAATTCAGCTTGAACATCTGAAGTTTCACAGCTCACATACTGTTGAAGCCTGGCTTGGAGAATTTTGAGCATTACTTTACTAGTTGTGAGATGAGTGCAATTGTGTGGTAGTTTGAACATTCTTTGGAATTGTCTTTCTTTGGGATTGGAATGAAAACTGACCTTTTCCAGTCCCATGATCACTGCTGAGTTTTCCAGATTTGCTGGCATATTGAGTGCAGCACTGTCACGGAATCATCTTTTAGAATTTGAAATAACTGGAATTCCATCCCCTCCACTAGCTGTGTTCTTAATGATGCTTCCTAAGGCCCACTTGACTTCATATTCCAAGATATCTGGCTCTAGGTGAGTGATCACACCATCATGGTTATTTGATCATGAAGATCTTTTTTGTGTAGTTCTTCTGTGTATTCTTGCCACATCATGTTAATACCTTCTACTTCTGTTAGGTCCATTCCATTTCTGTCATTTATTGAGCTCATTTTTGCATGGAATGCTCCCTCGGTATCCCTAATTTTCTTGAAGAGATCTCTAGTCTTTCCCATTCTATTGTTTTACTCTATTTCTTTGCATTGATCACTGATGGAAGTTTTCTTACTTCTCCCTGCTATTCTTTGGAACTCTACATTCAAATGGGTATATCTTTCCTTTTCTCCTTTGCCTTTAGCGTCTCTTCTTTTCTCAGCTATTTGTAAGGCCTTGTCAGACAACCATTTTGCCTTTTAGCATTTCTTTTTCTTGGGGATGGTCTTGATCAATGCATCCTGTACAATGTCATGAACCTCCATCCATTCTTCCAGCAGTGTATCAGATCTAATCCCTTGAATCTATTTGTCCCTTTCACTGTATAATTGTAAGGGATTTGATTTAGGTTATACCTGTATGGTTTAGTGTTTTTTCCTACTTTCTTCAATTGAAGTCTGAATTTGGCAATAAGGAGTTCATGATCTGAGCCACAGTCAGCTCCTGGTCTTGTTTTTGCTGACTGTATAGAGCTTCTCCATCTTTGGCTGCAAAGAATATAATCAATCTGATTTCAGTGTTGTCCATCTGGTGATGTCCATGTGTAGAGTCTTCTCTTGTGTTGTTGGAAGAGGGTGTTTGCTATGACCAGTGCATTCTCTTGGCAAAACTCTGTTAGCCTTTGCCCAGTTTCATTCCATATTCCAAGGCCAAATTTGTCTGCCAGGTGTTTCTTGACTTCCTACTTTTGGATTCCAGTCCCCTATAATGAAAAGGACATCTTTTTTGTGTGTTAGTTCTAAAAGGTCTTGTAGGTCTTCACAGAACCGTTCAACTTCAGCTTCTTCAGCGTTACTGGTTGGGGCACAGGCTTAGATTACTGTGATATTGAATGGTTTGCCTTAGAAACAGAGATCATTCTGTGGTTTTTGAGGTTGCATCCAACTACTGGATTTTGGACTCTTTTGTTGACCATGATGGCTACTCCATTTCTTCTGAGGGATTCCTGCCTGCAGTAGTAGATATAATGGTTATCTGAGTTAAATTCACCCATTCCAGTCCATTTTAGTTCGCTGACTCCTAAAATGTCAGTGTTCACTCTTGCCATCTCTTGTTTGACCACTTCCAATTTGCCTTGATTCATGGACCTAATATTCCAGGTTCTTATGCAATATTGCTCTTTACAGCATCAGACTTAACTTCCATCACCAGTCACAACCACAACTGGGTGTTGTTTTTGCTTTGGCTCTGTCTCCTAAGTCTTTCTGGAATCATTTCTCCAGTAGAATATTGGGCACCTACCAACCTGGGGAGTTCATCTTTCAGTGTCATAGCTTTTTGCCTTTTCATACTGTTCATGGGGTTCTCAAGGCAAGCATTCTGAAGTGGTTTGCCATTCTCTTCTCCAGTGGACCATATTTTGTCAGAACTCTCTGTCATGATCCACCCATCTTGGGTGGCCCTACACGAATGGCTCATAGTTTCACTGAGTTAGACAAGGCTGTGGCCCACTTGATCAGTTTGGTTAGTTTTCTGTGATTTTGGTTTTCAGTCTGTCTGCCCTCTGATGGATAAGGGTAAAAGGCTTTGGAAGCCTCCTGATGGGTGAGACTGATTGAGGGGGAAACTGAGTCTTGTTCTGATGGGCTGTGTTCAGTAAATCTTTAATCCAATTGTCTGTTGATGGGCGGGGCTGTGTTCCTTCTCTGTTGCTTGACCTGAGGCCAAACTATGGTGGAGGTAATGAAGATAGTGGCAACCTTCTTCAAAAGGTCCCATGCATGCTCTGCTACACTCAGTGCCTCAGACCCTGAAGCAGGCCACCACCAACCCATGCCTCCACCAAAGACTCCTGGACAATCACGGGCAAGTCTAGGTCAATTTCCTGTGGGGTCACTGCTCCTTTCTCCTAGATCCTGGTGTGCACAGGGTTCTGTTCATGCCCTCCTAGAGTCTGTTTCCCCAGTCCTGGGTCAGTTCTGGGGGCTCTATGGTGGGGTTAGTGATGACTTCCTTCAAGAAGGGAGGCTTATGCCCTACCCAGGTCTGCCTCAGCCAGAGCCCCTGTGGCAGGCCACTGCTGACCCATACTTCCACAGGAGACACTCAGACATTGTTCTGGCTCCGTCTCTGTGGGTTGGGAGGGTGTGTTGTGCCCTTCCCAGGTCTGAGAAACTCAGGAGACAGGGGCTCGGTGAGCTCCCTGTCCCAGGAGGGCCGTGAGTCGATCACCTCCCCCGTTGCGGCTGCATGGTTTCCCAGGCGCACCACAAGGGCACTGTCGCAGGTGTGCCACATGTCTCCTCTGGAGACTTGATCTCAGATGGCAACCCTCCTGGCAGGTGTCAATCATCCAGGATCTCAAGACATGGTTAGCTTCTGGGAGCCTGCTCACAGTTTGGTGGAAGACGCCATTTCTGGGGCTGCGATTGCAGCATCCCCTTGCCTTCTGGCTCTGGCTTTCAGAAGCCTGCCTCTCTCCCTCTGGGCGGGGAGGGACTGGTACACAGCAGGCAAGCTCTCCTTTGGTATTCTCTGAATCCTTTGTTCTGTGAGCTGGCCAGGCTGCCATTAGGTTGCTAGGTTAGAGCCTATATACCCATTTTATAGATGGGTTTCCCAAGAACCTCACTTGGTAAAAAATCTGCCTGCAATGCAAGAGACCCCGGTTCCATTGCTGGGTCAGGAAGATCTGCTAGAGAAGGGATAGGCTACCCACTCCAGTATTCTTGGGCTTCCATGTGGCTCAGCTGATAAAGAATTCACCTGCAATGCGAGAGATCTGGGTTTGATCCCTGGATTGGGAAGATCCCCTGGAGAAGTGAAAGGCTACCCACTCCAGTATTCTGGCCTGGAGAATTCCATGGACTATACAGTCCATGGGGTCACAAAGAGTCAGACACAACTGAGTGATTTAAAAATATGTATGTGTATATATATATATATATACACGTACTGTTCATATTGGTGAGAGTATTTAACTGGCACATGTATATATATTCTTACTATATATAGCTGTTTCTTTTTACTCTCCTTTCTCTGGCACTAACCCAATATCTATAAAAGATGAGTTTCTTATATATCTAGTAAATTCTTATTGCTGATCTGACCTAGATTAGAAATTCACAAGTAGTTCAAACCCTAAATATCATCACATAATTATAACTCTTAATCAGTCTCCCTTCCTTAAGTATGTTCCCTCAAACTACATCAGATATTATCTAAAACTGACATAAAATCATATATGTATGTGATTAGGTGATTCTAAAAACAAAAATGAAACCTTAACAGATGTTTCAGTAATTATATCTTTAGGTAAATATTTTAATTTTTCCATAAAGTCAAGAATAACTTAATATTGTACAAAAGTTTTAAGCAAGTTTAAGCACTTATTGACTTAATGCCCAGTATTATATATAAGGGTCAACATTGTATTTTATACCAAGAACAAAAACTTCTTTAGTCTTATCCTAAAACAACTATTTTTAGAAAATTTATTTGCATCAATTTACTTTAAGATTTAAATAGAAAAAGCAAAAGAATTCTAGAAAAACATCTATTTCTGCTTTATTAACTATGCCAAAGTCTTTGACTGTGTGAATCACCATAAACTGTGGAAAATTCTGAAAGAGATGGGAATACAAGACCATCTGACCTGAGTCTTGAGAAATCTGTATGCAGGTCAGGAAGCAACAGTTAGAACTGGACATGGAACAACAGACTGGTTCCAAATAGGAAAAGGAGTACATCAAGGCTGTATATTGTCACCCTGCTTATTTAACTTCTATGCAGAGTACATCATGAGAAACGCTGGGCTGGATGAAGCACAAGCTGGAATCAAGATTGCCAGGAGAAATGCCAATAACGTCAGATATGCAGATGACACCACCCTTATGGCAGAAAGTGAAGAGGAACTAAAAAGCCTCTTGATGAAAGTGAGAGAGGAGAGTGAAAAAGTTGGTTTAAAGCTCAACATTCAGAAAACGAAGATCATGGCATCTGGTCCCATCACTGCATGACAAATAGATGGGGAAACACTTGACAGGTTTTATTTTGTGGGGCTCCAAAATCACTGCAGATGGTGACTTCAGCCAGGAAATAAAAGGCCTCTTACTCCTTGGAAGAAAAGTTATGACCAACCTAGATAGCATATTAAAAAACAGAGACATTACTTTGTCACCAAAGTTCATCTAGTCAAGGCTACAGTGTTTCCAGTAGTCATGTATGGATGTGAGAGTTGGGCTATAAAGAAAGCTGAGCACCGAAGAATTGATGCTTTTGAAATGTGTTGCTGGAGAAGACTCTTGAGAGTCCCTTGGACTGCAAGGAAATCCAACCAATCCATCTTAACAGAAATCAGTCCTGAATATTCATTGGAAGGACTGATGTTGAAGCTGAAACTCCAATACTTTGGCCACCTGATGCAAAGAACTGACTCATTTGAAAAGACCCTGTGGAAGATTGAAGGCAGGGAGGAGAAGGGGATGACAGAGGATGAGATGCTTGAATGGCATCACTGACTCAATGGACATGAGTTTGAGTCTACCCCAGAAGTTGGTGATGGACAGGGAGACCTGGCGTGCTGCAGTCCATGGGGTAGCAACGAGTCAGACACGGCTGAGTGACTGAACTGAACTGAACTTTAAGATTTGATGTTTTGCTTTTTCCACCTATAAACATTTTCCATAGCACTGAGTGTATATATCCTTCTTCAGAATTATGTTCAGTTCAGTTCAGTTCAGTCGCTCAATCATATTCGACTCTTTGTGACCCATCAAGTGGGCCTTAGAAAGCATCACTATGAACAAAGCTAGTGGAGGTGATGGAATTCCAGTGGAGCTATTTCAAATCCTGAAAGATGATGCTGTGAAAGTGCTACACTCAATATGCCAGCAAATTTGGAAAACTCAGCAGTGGCCACAGGACTGGAAAAGGTCAGTTTTCATTCCAATCCCCAAAAAAAGGCAATGCCAAAGAATGCTCAAACTACCACACAATTGTACTCATCTCACATGCTAGTAACTGCTGCTGCTAAGTCACTTTAGTCGTGTCCGACTCTATGTGACCCCATAGATGGCAGCCCACCAGGCTCCCTCGTCCTTGGGATTCTCCAGGCAAGAACACTAGAGTGGGTTGCCATTTCCTTCTCCAATGTATGAAAGTGAAAAGTGAAAGTGAAGTCACTCAGTCGTGTCTGAACCTTAGCGACCCCATGGACTGCAGCCCACCAGGCTCCTCCGTCCATGGGATTTTCCAGGCAAGAGTACTGGAGTGGGGTGCCATTGCCTTCTCCGCACATGCTAGTAAAGTAATGCTCAAAATTCTCCAATCCAGGCTTCAGCAATACATGAACCATGAACTTCTAGATGTTCAAGCTGGTTTTAGAAAAGGCAGAGGAACCAGAGATCAAATTGCTAACATGCACTGGATCATCGAAAAAGCAAAAGAGTTCCAGAAAACATCTACTTCTTCTTTATTGACTACGCCAGAGCCTTTGACTGTGTGGATCACAATAAACTGGAAAATTCTGAAAGAGATGGGAATATAAGACCACGTGACCTGCCTCTTGAGAAATCTATATGCAGGTCAGGAAGCAACAGTTAAAACTGGACATGGAACAACAGACTGGTTCCAAATAGGAAAAGGAGTACCTCAAGGCTGTATATTGTCACCCTGCTTATTTAACTTACATGCCGAGTACATCATGAGAAATGCTGGGCTGGAAGAAACACAAGCTGGAATCAAGATTGCCGGAAGAAATATCAATAACCTCAGATATGCAAATGACACCATCCTTATGAAAGAAAGTGAAGAGGAAATAAAAAGACTCTTGATAAAAGTGAAAGAGGAGATTGAAAAAGTTGGCTTAAATCTCAACATTCAGAAAACAAAGATCATGGCATCAAGTCCCATCACTTCATGGGAAATAGATGGGGAAACAGTGGAAACAGAATTGTTACTCATATTAAATATAATTATTTTTTAAGTGACATATCTGTCAGAAGCTCAAAATCAAAACAAAGCCTTAAAATATAATAGAACTTACTTTCCTCTATATGCCTGTTCTGTAAGTTTCTCCATGCTTCCTACAGATAATCACGGGATGTTTAATGTAAAGAACTCCTGATCTATATGCTTGAGAGGAAAGAAATGACTAATGATAGGGTTGTCTCCTGCAAAGCATCCAAACCAGCCACACTAGACTACTTAAAACCATCAATTCTGACACATCTGGGTCCAGATATAGTTAATTAAGTTACCTGTCAGACAGATACTATCTGTTGCCACCACAAGGCTTGGACTCCAGCCTCCAGAATCAGCTCATGAGAGGGGCTCTACTCCCCCAGCTTCAGGAATATTGAGACAGTAGATCAAACATCTACAGCAGCAAAGCTCAGGTCACTCAGGGGGGTGGAATGATGCTCGTCCTCCTGCAAAAGATAAGCTAGCAAAATTGGGCTAGAAAGTATTTGCTGTTGAATCCCAGGCCTACTGCTTCTTCAGGCTCATAACTTAAGTCCCTTCTCTCACTTCCCAAGATGATGTCTGTCCTAGCTGGGTCCCTGTGCCTTGAATAAGGATGCAATGCATACCAGGATAATTGCGTGTCACTTATGTCCCCTGATTCTGTGGGTTTGTCTTAGTGAACATGCCAGTAGGCTTAATGTGCGAAATAGCTTTCATTTTTAGTTATTAAGTGACAACAGTGTGAGTTTCAGTAGAGAAGGCTGTGCATTACTTATAGATCTTGGACCTTGATATGTATGAATTAACAAGACTGTCTTTTGGTTATAATTCTGAGGAAGGCAGAGAAAGAGTTCCAAGTGTGAGAATAGGAGTGGACACAGATTTTTTTGAGAGCCAGAGGATGGGCTATAATAAACTGGTTCACAAAATTTCACTTTCACCTTTTCTGTTAAAGAGAATAGCAGTCAGGAAGTAGATGCTCATCTAAGACCTACTCATCGCATTACCATTTGTAGCTAAGTGTGGCTACGGGAATAATCTTTTCAAGGGGATACAAACAAAAGTAATGCATGCTTCTCCCAGGCAAAGGGTTTAGGATGCAAGAGAGCCTGCTCAATCTATCTTCTCACTTGGCCTCTTAAAAGCATTCAATAATGAAGTGCTCAGAGATGGTGGATTCATATAAATGAAGTCTGGCCCACTGAAAGATCACATGGAGAAGAGTTGTCCCTCTACCCTACCTCCCGAAAAGTTATGTAAGCAAAAAAGAAATTTCTGTGGTGTGTGTCTTTAACTATTGTATTTCTATTTCAATCTAATTAATCCTAACATATTCAGTACTATCTTTTTCCCTGTAATATATGTTGAATTCATTAATACTCTGTATTCAAAAACCAGAAAGCATCATCTGCATGTAAGGATAAGAAAATAAATCTGGGAACAAATTAATCAAAAGAATCTTCTTAAAGGGGAAACATTTATACTATTAAAATACTTGTTAGGAGACCAGATGACCCTAACAGATATGAGATTCACAAATATGAGAAGAGCAGCCTTAAGTTGGGCAAAGCAGGAAAACATTTGGCATAACCCAAGGATACAGATCATAGAAAAAAAGGTTAAAAATGAGGGTTAGTATTAAAGCAATTGTTCAGTTTCTAAGTCATATCAAACTCTTTGCAACCCCATGGACAGCTGTACACCAGGCTTCCCTATCCATCAGCGTCTCCTGGAGTTTGCTCAAGCTCATGTCCATTGAGTTAGTGATGGTATTCAACCATCTCATCCTCTGCCATCCCCTTCTCCTGCCCTCAATCTTTCCTACCAAAGAGGAAACTGATTCTAGAAAGGTAAATCCTATTAATTGATATTTTGATTTTCCAATACATTAGTTAGTAACAATGTCTAATGATGAAATAATATAGCTAATTTCAATATGAGGTGTACTTTAATATGTGTGCCATCATAAGTCATCAGTTCATTAGTTCTCTCTAATATGCTAGACTTTAAAGTCTTCAATTAGAAGGCAGTCTAGGATAGTTAATGTGTCTTTCCCCCCATCCTATTTTTTTTTTTTTTTGGTAATACTTTCCCTTATTGGGAACTAAGGTGTATGTGTGTCACATTTATGAAATATTTTTCAAGTATTTCTAATTCACTAATTTTTTTTACTGTGATAAGAACACTTAACAGGGCTTCCACCCTTTCAACAAATTTTTAAGTACACAATACAATATTGTTAACTGTAGTCACAGTGTTGTACAAGCAGATCTATAGAACTTATTCACCTTCATCTGAAATGTTCCATCCATTGAACTTAATTCATTATTTTTCATATCAACTTTTTCTTCTCTTCTGTTTTCATAAGATAATTTATTTTCCTTTTTTATAAATACTATTTTCACTTATTCTGAAGACCTTGAACATGTATGTTTCATAATCATTTTTAGATTGCTTTACTCTTTTCCTTTTATTTTAGTGAATTTGTCTCCTAGTTTTTTTGTTGGCTGACTTGAACTTATCCTCATACATTTTGGAGCTTTGTTTGAAGACTTGAATGAAGAGAATTTACTCTCTCTGCTTTAGTAATGTTGCTTGTTTGTTTCTTCTTTATGACCCCTGAGTCCCTAACGCTGGACCGTGTTTGCAGTTGTATTAACTGCAGCAATATTGTGGACTCAGAAGCTAAGTCAGCTACCTGGTATGGATGAAGTCTCAGGAAGAAGCTGAAACTAGTCAGCTTTTTCCTACATTCCCAGGTAAACAGATTCATAGAAGCCCTCATTACAAACAGGGCTCAGGAGTAGAACTCTTCATCTTCCTTTCAACATCAGAGGGATTCCACACTATGTCTTTATTTCAGGCAGTGCATCTGGCTCCAGTTATACTAGTCACATTGGTTGATTTAGATTCTCATTGTCCTTAGAGGATGAAACCTCAGACCACCTATCCTTGCTTCCATTCCAAGAACAAGGTTGCTGATCTAGGATCATTTATTTTGCTTGTTTCTGCTCTGTTTCTTGTTCATGTAAATTTTTATTTTTTGACAGTATATTTTTATTCTATTCATTTTTGCTATATATTGGAATCAGAGAAAGAACTCTAAACTGTGAACCTGTAATGCCATCTAGATTAAGAGTTTCCTTAGCACCTTAGCATAGAAATTTTATACAAGATGACAGCACTAGTTTTGTCTTTGCTCTTTACACAGAAATGATAATAATTACTCAAATAGCTTTTGACAGTGATTCAGACCTCATGATTTTATTTCAAAGAGCCTCACCATTTGAAAAGAATGAGCATTAAGTTGGTTTTTTACTGCACATATCTTTTCTACTACTTTTTTTAAAAAATGCAAAAACAGTGGGATGGTAAAAACTAGTTATTAGAGAATGACATTCAGGAAAAAATCCAATAGTTATTAACTTATTAACCTATTATTTGTTACAGTTCTGTTCTAAATATAAAATTCTTGTCAAGGTTTCATAAGTTTCATATTAGATGTCTTACACTGTTTTACACGTGATTCTTCCTTAACTCAAAAATGCTAAAAGTGACCTTAAAGTGACTCCATCTATGTTCTCTGGCTTTGTTTGTTTGAATAGCCTCAGGATTTGTGCTCGTTGGAGACTTTGACAGCTTTAATTATTCTTACATTTAACTGGTGAGAATTTAATTATTCTAGTGTTCCCAGAGGGTTGATGACATAGGTGAGATATTAAAAAATAATAAATAAATGAAGGTATGTGCAATCTGTGATGCCATCAATTTGTGGCCAAGATTATTTTAGACCCCACAGAATATATCTTTTAAAATCTCCATTTAGCAGTTCTTTAATTTTAGTATTTTTCAGATTAGTATCTGAAGATAGGTAGCTGAATACAATATATATGTGTGTGTACTATATAAATATAGATTATTTTATTTGCATTATTTATTAAGATTACATATATATGTATAGTTTTTAAATATATAATTTCAAATAAATTTTAATTTTGAATTAATCTTGGATTTATAGAAAATTCACAAGTATAATAGAAACACTTTTTCTATATCACTTCGTTCACTTAGATTTCTCAATTGTTATGTGACATTTTAAAGTATGTTGCTTTTGCTATGTATTTTTATCTTTAAATACTTAAAATTAGATTTTCATAAATATAAGAACAGCTTTATTACTTAGTCATGGTACAATTATAAAAGTCATAAAATTAACATTAATAAAGATACAATTATCTATTCTGTATTCCTCATCCAAATTGTGCTAATTATTCCACTAATATCCGTTATAACAAATATGGGATTTCTTTTTCTGGTCTAGGATTCAACCCACATGTAGCAAATGGCCTGTTAATGCCCTTGAATATGGAACAGCTCTTCAATCTTCTTTGTCTTTCATACTTTTGACTTTTAAAATAGAGAACAGGCTTGTTGTTTTGTTGAATGTCCTTGATTTGGCTTTCCCTGATATTTCCTCATGATTGCATTACACATTTTTGGCAAGAATACACAAAATTAATGTTGCATGAATCTTTCTCAATGCATTATAGCACCAGTTACATAATGCTTAATCTTCCCTTTATTGGTAAGGTTAACTTTGATTATTTGGTTAAGTTGGTTTCTTCATTTTAAATTTCTGTTTTCTCTTTGTAATTAATAATATATTATGGGGCGATACTTTGACACTATGTAAATATCACATCCCACATATTTCATCCACTGAATTAGCATCAATATAATTTTTTCCTGTAACAATGATTACTGTGACGCTGTTGGTTCAAAAGTAAGATTAAGAAAAATACCCAGAAATTAGATTTCATCAGTAAAGTTAGTACTAATGCCAACTACATCTCATTTTCTAAAACCTCCAAAACATGTGCATTTACCTTAAAAGACCTTAAAACAAAATTGTAAAACATGGAAAAAACTTTTATTCTTATATAGAATGACTCAGCATCATATAAATGTCAGCTTGCACAATTGTGTTGTAAATGTAATATAATTACAATTTTAAAACTTGATAATGAAGTGTAATATAATGTAATCCCAATAAAAATTTGATAATGAAGTTTATAGGGAAAAAACAAATATGCAGAAATAGTCAGGAAATCATGGAAAAGGAAAAGCTATATGAGAAGGAATTGACACTACATATTTTAATATACAAATTATTATTTGCAGTTATGAACTATTAAAAAAAATTTGAATATTCTCCAATGGATTTTTTTGAACATGTTTTTTTGTTTCCATTAGATATTCATCTAGAAATGACATTACCAGGTAATGGAGCAAGTAGGTATTTAGTTTATAGGAAATGTTCTGAAGTGTTTCTCAAGTGATGGTATTATTTAATCCACATTCTCTGTCATTAATTGGTCAGTCTATTTTATTTTTAGTTATTCTGGTGGGCATATTAGGGCATCTCATTTTTATTTTAATTTACATGTCCATAATGATAAATAATCCAAGCAATTTCCATCTGTGTAATGGTCATTTGTATATCTTCTATTTCAAAGTATCTGTTTTTTCTTTTATTTTCTAGATGCAGGAGATATGTGTACATTCTCTACAAAAGACTTTTTTCAGATATATATTTTATGAATATTTTCTTTTAGACATATTTTTCTATATATTTTTCAAAGATTTCTCTTCATGACAATTTTAAATTTTTAAATAAAATCTAATTAACCACTTTTCCTTTTATAGTTACAAGTGTCTGGAATCTAAGGAAATTTTTCTTGTCCTCAAATCGCTGAAGTTTCTCTCATGTTTCTAAGGTTTATAGTTTTGTCTTTTATTTTTAGGAATATAAATGTATTTATATATTTGAATTAATAAGTTCCTAGCATGCAAGATGTGAGTGATGGTGTTTTTTCTTTTTCTGTATGGGTATTGAAATATTTTCTAACCATTCTAAAACCATTATTATACAAATCATATGGCTTTTGTACTTTTGTAGTAAATTCAGTGCCCTTATATAAGTAGATCTATTTCTGAATTATTTTTCTGTTGATCTAGTTTTTGATACTTATGCCAAAGCCACACTGTTTTGACTATTCTAGATAGTAATCCACTGTGTCTGCTCTATTCACTAATATTTCTAAATAGTATGGTATAGTGTCTTTCTAATGTAGATATTCAGTTCAGTTTAGTTCAGTCGCTTAGTCATGTCTGACTCTGCGACCCCATGAATCACAGCACGCCAGGCCTCCCTGTCCATCACCAACTCCCGGAGTTCACTCAGACTCATGTCCATCGAGTCAGTGATGCCATCCAGCCATCTCATCCTCTGTTGTCCCCTTCTCCTCCTGCCCCCAATCCCTCCCAGCATCAGAGTCTTTTCCAATGAGTCAACTCTTCACATGAGGTGGCCAAAGTACTGGATTTTCAGCTTTAGCATCACTCCTTCCAAAGAATACCCAGAACTGATCTCCTTTAGAATGGCTATTCAGTTAACCAAATAAATGAATTGTTGATAAGAAATGGGATAGTTCTCATTTTAGAAATGTTGATCATTTGAAAAGATGAAAATCTACTCAGAACAATTAAGTGCTAATTGCCATCTGTAAAAGAGTCTTATTGTGAGGTACAACCGGAATTTGAATAAGAAAAATAGAAATATAACTACTTCTAGTCTTCACAATAATCTGCAACTGAGGCATGACACTGGAGAAGAATTTTAAAGGTGTCAGTTACTGTCAACAAAAGGGTTCCCTTTTATCCAAAATCAAATCTTAAAACACAGTTCCTACCAAATCATTTTATTTTGTTTCAAACAAATGTTTGGAGTTAGTATTTATTCATTCAACAAGATGTGCTAAGCATGCTTTTGAGAGTTTAGAAAATACAACTGAACAAAGCAGAGCTTTGGTTATATAGAGCTAGAAGGATGAATATTGAAAAGCACCTGAGCAGACAGTTGAAGGAGGCATGCTTTCATTTGAAATTCATTTTCTGTTCTTTCCTTTAAAGACTCACCATATACTCTGGCTACATAAGATAATTCAAAGTCCTGACATCTTCCGTATTTCCCACCTCTGTCTTATTTTCACTTTTTTTTCCTCACCTAGAAGGAAATGGCAACCCACTCCAGTGTTCTTGCCTGGAGAATCCCAGGGACGGGGGAGCCTGGTGGGCTGCCATCTCTGGGGTCGCACAGAGTCAGACACGACTGAAGTGACTTAGCTTAGCTTAGCTTAGAATTGATTTTACTTCTTCTCTGTCTCTGCTGCCATTCTGTTGTAGCTATTATTACTTCTTAACTTTTTACTTGGTCTCCTGCAAAATAGCCTCTCCTTATCCTATACTCCTTTAGACATTATCTACAGGTAAGTCAAAAATGTATTTATTAATGATCATGTGATTCATACATTTAAAGTTCTTCAAAAACTCATCTTTGTTCTGAAAATAAAAGAATATAAACATGGCTTACCCTCCGTGCTCATGTGCCACTGACCATCCGATTGCCTATCCCTCATTATCTGTCTTTTACCACCTTGTTACTACTTTAGCTTTCAAGTTTTTAACCTATTATGGTCTTTCCTGCATCAGAGCCATAGCAGATGCTACCACTTTGCCCCAACTATTCTTCTCTCACCCCATCCAACCATCTTCACAGATAGTCACCACTCATACTGCAGAGTGGGCTCACAGCTCATTTCCTAAATAAACTCTTCCCTTATCATCATCCCTGACCTGTCTTTGGGGAACAGATCTATTCTATTACATGAGCTCAAGGTACTCTGAATTTCTCTTTGTAGCATAGTATTAAATAACTGCTTATCAGTAATTCAGTGTTTGTCTTGCTTTCTATATTACAGAGGACAAGGACTGTTTTTGTCTTGTTCACTGCTACAAATACTTTCCTTAGCACAATTTATTTCACAGAGAAGATATTTAATAAACATTTATGAAAAATGACCAAGC
Organism: Oryx dammah; assembly: GCF_014754425.2. Classification (NCBI taxonomy): domain Eukaryota; kingdom Metazoa; phylum Chordata; class Mammalia; order Artiodactyla; family Bovidae; genus Oryx; species Oryx dammah. The sequence continues at coordinate 3,341,675 of NW_024080475.1, forward strand.
TTCTCTTTGAACATCAAACTTCTAGTTCTAGATGCCCTAGCTTATGATTTTATGTTAGTATGTCTCTAGTCCTGCATCTTTGTGTCATAAATCTGGTAAATAGGCATGATTGTGATAGGAGTATTTTGTAAACCACTTCCTATCCATAGCTACTACAGAACAGCACACAGAGTGATCTTGAATCCCATAAATAAATCTCAATAATCCTGAGTGAAATCTGTTCTCAACTCAATAACTTCTTAGCCAAATCCTTAAAATAGTCTTTAAGCCCTGCAATGCTCTCTTGGAGGAAAGGAAGAAAGAGTTCAGTTCAATAGTTGCTCAGTTGTGTCTGACTCTTTGCGACCCCATGAATGGCAGCACATCAGGCCTCCCTGTTCATCACCATCTCCCAGAGTTCACTCAGACTCACATCCATCGAGTCGGTGATGCCATCCAGCCATCTCATCCTCTGTTGTCCCCTTCTTCTCCTGCCCCCAATCCCTCCAAGCATCAGAGTCTTTTCCAATGAGTTAACTCTTCGCATGAGGTGGCCAAAGTACTGGAGCTTCAGCTTTAGCATCAGTCCTTCCAAAGAACACTTTAGAATGGACTGGTTGGATCTCCTTGCAGTCCAAGGGACTCTCAAGAGTCTTCTCCAACACCACACTTCAAAAGTATCAATTCTTCAGCGATCAGCTATGTTCAGAGTCCAACTCTCACATCCATACTTGACCCGGGAAAAACCATAGCATGACAAGATGGACCTTAGTCAGCAAAGTAATGTCTCTGCTTTTGAATATGCTATCTAGGTTGGTCATAACTTTCCTTCCAAGGAGTAAACATCTTTTAATTTCATGGCTGCAATCACCATCTACAGTGATTTTGGAGCCCCCAAAAATAAAGTCTGACACTGTTTCCACTGTTTCCCCATCTATTTGCCATGAAGTGATGGGACCAGATGCCATGATCTTCGTTTTCTGAATGTTGAGCTTTAAGCCAACTTTTTCACTCTCCTCTTTCACTTTCATCAAGAGGCTTTTTAGTTCCCCTTCACTTTCTGCCATAAGGGTGGTGTCATCTGCATACCTGAGGATATTGATATTTCTCCCGGCAATCTTGATTCCAGCTTGTTCTTCTTCCAGTCCAGCGTTTCTCATGATGTACTCTGCATAGAAGTTAAATAAGCACGATCTAATATACAGCCTTGAATTACTCCTCTCCCTATTTGGAACCAGTCTGTTGTTCCATGTTCAGTTCTAACTGTTACTTCCTGACCTGCATACAGATTTCTCAAGAGGCAGGTCAGGTGGTCTGGTATTCCCATCTCTTTCAGAATTTTCCACAGTTTCTTGTGATCCACACAGTCAAAGGCTTTGGCATAGTCAATAAAGCAGAAATAGATGTTTTTCTAGAATTCTCTTGCTTTTTCCATGATCCAGCGGATGTTGGCAATTTGATCTCTGCTTCCTCTGCCTTTTCTAAAACCAGCTTGAACATATGGAAGTTCACGGTTCACATATTGCTGAAGCCTGCTTTGGAGAATTTTGAGCATTACTTTACTAGCATGTGAGATGAGTGCAATTGTGCGGTAGTTTGAGCATTCTTTTGCATTGCCTTTCTTTGGGATTGGAATGAAAACTGACCTTTTCCAGTCCTGTGGCCACTGCTGAGTTTTCCAAATTTGCTGGCATATTGAGTGCAGCACTTTCACAGCATCATCTTTCAGGATTTGAAACAACTCAACTGGAATTCCATCACCTCCGCTAGCTTTGTTCGTAGTGATGTTTTCTAAGGCCCACTTGACTTCACATTCCAGGATGTCTGGCTCTAGGTGAGCAAGGAATGATCACAGCATCGTAATTATCTGGGTTGTGAAGCTCTTTTTTGTACAGTTCTTCTGTGTATTCTTGCTACCTCTTCTTAATATCTTCTGCTTCTGTTAGGTCCATACCATTTCTGTCCTTTATCAAGCCTATCTTTGCATGAAATATTCCCTTGCTATATCTAATGTTCTTGAAGAGATCTCTAGTCTTTCCCATTCTGTTCCTTTCCTCTATTTCTTTGCACTGATCACTGAGAAAGGCTTTCTTATCTCTCCTTGCTATTCTTTAGAACTCTGCATTCAGATGCTTATATCTTTCCTTTTCTCCTTTGTTTTTCACTTCTCTTCTTTTCACAGCTACTTGTTAGGCCTCCCTAGACAGCCATTTTGCTTTTTTGCATTTCTTTTCCATGGGGATGGTCTTGATCCCTGTCTCCTGTTCAATGTCACGATCCTCCGTCCATAGTTTATTAGGCACTCTATCTATCAGATCTAGTCCCTTAAATCTATTTCTCACTTCCACTGTATAATCATAAGGGATTTGATATAGGTCATTCCTGAAAAAAGTTGGCTTAAAGCTCAGCATTCAGAAAATGAAGATCATGGCATCCGATCCCATTACTCCATGGGAAATAGATGGGGAAACAGTAGAAACAGTGTCAGACTTTATTTTGGGGGCTCTAAAATCACTGCAGATGGTGACTGCAGCCATGAAATTAAAAGACGCTTACTCCTTGGAAGAAAAGTTATGACCAACCTAGATAGTATATTCAAAAGCAGAGACATTACTTTGCCGACTAAGGTCCGTCTAGTCAAGGCTATGGTTTTTCCTGCAGTCATGTGTGGATGTGAGAGTTGGACTGTGAAGAAGGCTGAGCGCCGAAGAATTGATGCTTTTGAAGTGCGGTGTTGGAGAAGACTCTTGAGAGTTCCTTGGACTGCAAGGAGATCCAACCAGTCCATTCTGAAGGAGATCAGCCCTGGGATTTCTTTGGAAGGAATGATGCTAAAGCTGAAACGCCAGTACTTTGGGCACCTCATGCGAAGAGTTGACTCATTGGAAAAGACTCTGATGCTTGGAGGGATTGGGGGCAGGAGGAGAAGGGGACGACAGAGGATGAGATAGCTGGATGGCATCATTGACTCGATGGACGTGAGTCTGAGTGAACTCCGGGAGATGGTGATGGACAGGGAGGCCTGGCATGCTGCGATTCATGGGGTCACAAAGAGTCAGACATGACTGAGCGACTGAACTGAACTGAAGTGAATGGTCTAGTGGTTTTCCCTAGTTTCTTCAATTTAAGTCTTAATTTGGCAATAAGGTGTTCATGATCTGAGCCACAGTCAGCTCCCATCTTGTTTTTTGCTGACTGTATAGAGCTTCTCCATCTTTGGCTGCAAAGAATATAATCAATCTGATTCAGTTTTGACCATCTTATGATGTCCATGTGTAGAGTCTTCTCTTGAGTTGTTGGAAGAGGGTGTTTGCTATGACCAGTGTGTTCTCTTGGCAAAACTCTATTAATCTTGAAGAAAGAGTACAAAATGACAATACTCGTAATGTATAATGGTTAAAATATCTCTCCTTTCAGAAAAATTTAAGCATATTGCTATGTACATGCATTTTTAGGACCCCTCACTGACTTCGCAAGAATTTTACTTTGGAATGAAAATTGCTGAAACTTAATCATCTTTAGCTTTACAATAAATCTATGTCAAGTAAATTATTTGGGATATATTTTTCTGCTGTCTCACTCAAACATTACAAAACTAGCTCAAGTTTTTGTTATCTAGAATTTCCCAACTTTATGATAGGTAGATTTTATTACTTTGGTTTGCTTCCTTTTTTCTTCCCAGTGGGCCCATTTCTGTATTTCTTACCAAATGCAGGGGAAGAATTAGTCACTAAAATTTTGTTTTTTTCCCTTCTTTTTCATTTGCTTTTCTGTAAGTCTTCCTCCCCAACCTCTCCCTCCCCACCCCCCACCGTTTTTGTTTTGTTGTTGGTTTTTTTTCTGCTTTCCTCTCTTGCTCTTTGCTTTTACTAAGGTTACAAAGACTGCTTACTCTCATGAGTGTAGCTACCACCCCCTTGAGTTAGCAGTCCCATCCAGTCTCTAAATTAGGAATTGTTGCTGGGGTCCCACAGTCTTCCATCATGAGATGTAAAGAAAGTGATATTTCTAGGGCAAGAGCCTGCAGAAAGCACTTGACAAGTTTAAGAAAAAAATTTGCAGGAAAAATGACCATTTTTTAGGTGAATAGACTTTCTGATGGCCTTCAGAGGGTGTAGCTGCTTTGCTCTCATTTTCACAGCCTTGGAACTGTGCCTGTTGATGTTTCCAATAATGGTGGTAACAGAAAAACTGTCTAAACTCAGGGCTTTTACCATCAGTCTCTTAATGAGGTTCTTTTTTTTTTTTTTTTTCCATCTTTATTTCTTTCTTTATTTTTATTGTTTAGGATTTTTGCACCTTTTCACATGAAAAATACCAGTCTCTTTCTTTTTTTATACTGTCTTTGTCATGATTTTTATCAGTTTTGTTAGCTTGATTTAGCAAGTAAGGAAATGTTCCCTGCTTGTCTAGTGTGTAAAATATTAAAACTATAGATCAAAAGGTTTGTGTCCTCCCCAAATCCATGTGTTAAATTTTGAAGCCTCAAGGTGATGGTAGTGAGGCCTTTGGAAGGTGATTAGGTCATAAGGGTGAAGCCCTCCTACATAAGATTGGTGCCCTTATAAAACAGGCTCCAGATATCTCCCTTTCACACTGTGAGAACACAGCAGAAAGAAGGCTTTCTATGAAAAAAGAAGGGTATATGAAAGAGATTCCAAATCCATCAGCCCTCTGGATCTTGGATTTCCCAGCTTCCATAACTTGGAGAAATAAGTCTTGCTTGGAAGCTACCTATTCTATGGTATATTGTTACCATCTCAGACATACTAAGACAATGAAGGATGAGTTTTAATAATAAAAAATTCCTTATATTTTGTGCTAGCATATTATAGGTGTCAATAAGTGATTATAGATTTAAATTCTTGCCAAACTGCTTGGCTTTCCTTAGGATTTCATCCTTTCCAAGTTTATACCTTTTATCAGTGCAATCACCTGTCTCAAATTTTAGAGCCACTGTAATGGACTTTCAGGAAGGAATTCCCTAATTTTCACAACAATGTCATCTAAATGGGTGATATGGCTTAGCATGTTTTCTTTTCCATAATTGTCTGAATTTTATCAAGGGCAATGGAACACTGTTCTAATCTATAACTTCCAAAATTATATGTAATCAGTGGGGAAGAATATAAGTACATTTATGCCTATGTTTATATATAAGGAAGTGGATTTTTAATTGTATACCTCTCTGATAACCACACTGGGGGTTAGATGATAAATCACACCATTTATTCATGAACCTGGCCCCATATATTCCCACAAACATAAACATGGCAAATAACCCAACTAGGATAACAAAGCTGGAGTGAAGTCTGATATAGAAGGGATGAAGAAAAGGTATAGAAAAGGCTTTCCTTTCTTACAGATTGAACAGCGCCTTTTCTCCTTGAACCTTTGTGAGACCTCCAGAAGATGAAGCCTGTATTTACAGACAATGTAGGAGGGAAATGTATGATTTACCTTCTATTTCCAAAGAAGCTCAAATACTAGCACTATGCAGATAAAGTCGGAGCAGAAGTAACCAATAGAAGGATTAATAGGGACATAAGCAGATGCAGAATTGAGAGCAAAGAGCGTAATTTTATCATTTCTAATGTATGTTAAAACAGGATAACCTACAACCTAATGTGTTATTTTTGTATTAGAAAAAGGTTTTATTAATTAAGCATCTTATAGTGTGTATTATTATGAAGAACACACAAATAAGCAAAAGTGGGCAAGCATTTGATTATGTAAGCACAAACAGATGTTTGGCAAACCTACTATTTCTAAAAGGATTTTGTCATCTTTCCTTGGGAGAGTGACTTATGGGCACTTTACATAATTATGATAAAATAGTATATTTATGCTTTTTCTTACATATCATTAATAAAAATTATTTCACTTAAAAACTGACTATATAACATTCATGATTCTTTTATTTATCATAATGATGTATCATGTGTCTTATCCAGATTGTAAATTCTTTAAATTCTTATAATCATTTCTATTTATTATGATGCTAATTATATAGTAAGTACCAGATAAATATTTGAAAACTTATGTTGAATCAAGTCAGGCAGATTTTTCCCATCCAGAAAACAGTTTTATTCTTAGTTCCATAATATTTTGATCATGCACTTTTATCTACTAAAAACTCCCCAATCTTTAAAGGAATAGAATAGAAAATTTAGGCTCAATTTAAAGTTGAGAACAAGGATTGCAAATGTTTTCTGGTTAGGACCAAATTTACTGGACTCTACTATTGTCCTTTAAATTTGGTCCTAACCAGAAAACATTTGCAATATATCAATATATCAATAACATTTGCAATATATAAATAACCTCAGATATGCAGATGACACTACCCTTATGGCAGAAAGTGAAGAGGAACTAAAAAGCCTCTTGATGAAAGTGAAAGAGGAGAGCGAAAAAGTTGGCTTAAAGCTCAACATTCAGAAAATGAAGATCATGGCATCTGGTCCCATCACTTCATGGCAAATAGATAGGGAAACAGTAGAAATAGTGTCAGACTTTATTTTGGGGGGCTCCAAAATCACTGCAGATGGTGACTGCAGCCATGAAATTAAAAGATGCTTACTCCTTGGAAGAAAAGTTATGACCAACCTAGATAGTATATTCAAAAGCAGAGACATTACTTTGCCGACTAAGGTCCGTCTAGTCAAGGCTATGGTTTTTCCTGTGGTCATGTATGGACGTGAGAGTTGGATTGTGAAGAAGGCTGAGCGCCGAAGAATTGATGCTTTTGAAGTGTGGTGTTGGAGAAGATTCTTGAGAGTCCCTTGGACTGCAAGGAGATCCAACCAGTCCATTCTGAAGGAGATCAGCCCTGGGATTTCTTTGGAATGAATGATGCTAAAGCTGAAGCTCCAGTACTTTGGCCACCTCATGTGAAGAGTTGACTCATTGGAAAAGACTCTGATGCTGGGAGGGATTGGGGGCAGGAGGAGAAGGGGATGACCGAGGATGAAATGGCTGGATGGCATCATTGACTCGATGGACGTGAGTCTGAGTGAACTCCGAGAGATGGTGATGGACAGGGAGGCCTGGCGTGCTGATTCATGGCGTTGCAAGAGTCGGACATGACTGAGCGACTGAACTGAACTGAACTATTGTCCTGTGAAAGCAGCTACAGCAATGTCAGTTAGGTGTCTATTAGGTGGGGTTGTGTTTCCACAAGTTTTACTGACAAAACAGGAAACAGGCTAAATGTGGCCATTATTCACCAACTTCTGGGGCATAATATTAAACATTTAGCTAAATGACTAAACGCTAAAGCCCATCCAATTGCAAAAATTCCTACTCCCTCATTCCTGTTTTGTTTTTTGTTTTTCTTTCTCAGGGTCAGTTTCCAGTTATGCTTGCTTGATTAAACATTACTTCAGTGTTTCATTACGTGTAATGCAGTTATGCACAGAGTTAGCTATGTTATTCCCATGTTTATGAATTCTACCTAGGAAACCTCTAGAAGTGTAACCTTTATATGCTGGTTGTAATTAATTTATTATATATACAAAAGTCTTCTTAAGCTTTATTACAGCTTCACAATCTGTGGAATAAAACTTACTAGCAACTCTTCCTACAGAGTGGCAGCAGAGCATGCTGGTTTGCTTTGTTTAAATTTATCATGAAAAGCATCAATTAATTCAACATCAGCTTGTCATTTGCACCTGTTTCTCCCTCTCTCATTCCTGATAGCCATATAATTTATTTTGAAAGGTATCTGCTTTGTAGTTTCTATCTCATTGAAGTCATTTCCACATCCACTGCCATAGGGTACAACTTTTTAATACACTTTCAGTTTAAAAAATGCCACACATAATAAAAATATGTATTTTTTAATTTGTGGAAATTATTTACTGTATTGTGTCATTTTTAAATTATTCTGAGTTGGGAAACTTGAAATACTATTAAATTTTAAATATAATTTAAAAATATGAGCTGTTGGTCATTGCTATTGATAAAACTTGTTACTAGGAATTGTTCAAAGCAGAGTTAATACATTTATATTCGCATGTTTTTGTTCAGTCACCCAGTCATGTCTGACTCTGTGATCCTATGGACCACAGGACCCCAGGCCTCCCTGTCCATTACTATTTCCTGTAGTTTGTCTAAGTTCATGTCCATTGCATCAGTGATGCCATTCAGCTATCTATTCTCTGATGCCCTGATAGCTTTATATTTGCATATTTCTAGGTTAATAGAAAGCTGTGATATGGAAGTGTAGCTTTTTCTCTTCTGGGATTTTTTATTTTTTCCAAAACCTCGTATTGATTGGATACCTACCTCCATGGAACTGTTACTTAGTGTTTGCATCATAGCATGTAATTTTGCCTCAAACACAGTAAGATTTCATTTGTATTTAGGGGCTTCCCAGGTGGCTCAGTTGTAAAGAATCTACCTGCCAAGAAAGAGATGCAAGTTTGATCCCTGGGTCTAGAAGATCCCTTGGAGAAGGCAATGATGATCCACTCCAGTATTCTTGCCTGGGAAATCCCACAAACAGAGGAGCTTTGCAGGCTATGATTTGTGGGGACAAAAAAGAGTCGAACATAACTTAGCTACCAAACAATAATAAATTTCTGATAGAATGTAAAAGACTATAACCCCTCACTTAGCCTTGATTTCTTTTTGTTGTTGTTATTTAGTCTCTAAGTCACGTCCAGCTCTTTTGTTACCCAATGGACTGTAGCCTGCCAGGCTCCTCTGTCCATGGGATTTCCTGGGCAAGAAGACTGGAGTGGGTCGCCATTTCCTTCTCCAGATGATCTTGCTGACCCAGGGATCACCTGTGACTCCTGCTTGGCAGACCAGACCACTGAGCCACATTAAAAGAATTTAACTAAGTAAGGTTTAGAATAATTAAATGGATTAATTCTGGTATTATTATAGCCTATTTCTGAATAATTCATCATTTGGTAAGACATGCATATTCAAGCTATCATTAGAGACATCTACAGTAAGTATTTAAAATGAGTGATATTAAAATGTAAGAAAACTGCTGCTGCTGCTGCTGCTGCTGCTGCTAAGTCGCTTCAGTCGTGTCCGACTCTGTGCGACCCCAGCGACGGCAGCCCACCAGGCTCCCCCATCCCTGGGATTCTCCAGGCAAGAACACTGGAGTGGGTTGCCATTTCTTTCTCCAGTGCATGAAAGTGAAAAGTGAAAGTGAAGTCACTGAGTCGTGTCCAACTCTTAGTGACCCCATGGACTGCAGCCTACCAGGCTCCTCCGTCCATGGGATTTTCCAGGCAAGAGTGCTGGAGTGGGGTGCCGTTACCTTCTCCGGTAAGAAAACTAGTTAGGCAAATAAAATCAAACCTGCCTTCAAATTCATACTGTATAGATTCAGAATGAGAGATTGAGTTTTTCTTTTCCTTAGCATATATTTTCATGAAGATTTTCAATTATAATGTCTATGGTAACTGTTGAAATTTTAGAAGATAAACATTATATTCTTTCAAAAGTATGGATGAAAAATAAAAGTAATGAAATCAAAATGTTTTGCAAAGATGTAAGTATCATTTCAGGAGAAAAAACCTTTTGATTAAATATGAAAACTGTAAGATTCAATTATAAGCTGCAAAAATAAAGCTGTCTCATTTACTAATGTCAACAATTCTTTGGATGTATAAGAATAAATATTTTAATGTTTTTATGTTCATCTTAGAAAATATTTATAATTTGTAATATATTACTGTAGTAATAGCTTTACTTGTTAATTTAGTACTTGTACCTTTGACAAAGGTACAAGACCACCTGATCTGCTTCCTGAGAAACCTATATGCAGGTCAGGAAGCAACAGTTAGAACTGAACATCAACAACAGACTGGTTCCAAATAGGAAAAGGAACATGTCAAGGCTGTATATTGTCACCTTGCTTATTTAACTTATATGCAGAGTACATCATGAGAAATGCTGGTCTGGATGAAGCACAAGCTGGAATCAAGATTGCCAGGAGAAATATCAATAAGCTCAAATATGCAGATGACACCACCTTTATGGCAGAAAGTGAATAAGAACTAAAGAGCCTCTTGATGAAAGTGAAAGAGGAGAGTGAAAAAGCTGACTTAAAACTCAACATTCAGAAAACTAAGATCATGGCATCTGGTCCCATCACTTCATGGGAAATAGATGAGGAAACAGTGGAAACAGTGAGAGACGTTATTTTGGGGGGCTCCAAAATCACTGCAGATGGTGACTGCAGCCATGAAATTAAAAGATGCTTACTGCTTGGAAGGAAAGTTATGACCAACCTAAATAGTATATTCAAAAGCAGAGACATTACTTTGCCAACAAAGGTCCATCTAATTAAGGCTATGGTTTTTCCTGTAGTCATATATGGATGTGAGAGTTGGACTATAAAGAAAGCTGACAACCAAAGAACCGATGCTTTTGAACTGTGGTGTTGGAGAAGACTCTTGAGAGTCTCTTGGACTGCAAGGAAATCCAACCAGTCCATACTAAAGGAGATCAGTTCTGGGTGTTCATTGGAAGGTCTGATGTTGAAGCTGAAACTCCAATAATTTGGCCACCCGATGCGAAGAGTTGACTCATTTGAAAAGACCCTGATGCTGGGAAAGATTGAGGGCAGGAGGAGAAGGGGACGACAGAGGATGAGATGGTTGGATGGCATCACCGACTCAATGGACATGACTTTGGGTAGGCTCTGAGAGTTGGTGTTGGACAGGGAGGCCTGGAGTGCTGCAGCTCATGGGGTTGCAAAGTGTCAGACATGACTGAGCGACTGAACTGAACCTTTGATAATAAAATTATCTTTAAAGGAATATTTTGATATTACTTTCCACAGTTTCTTTTTAAAGCAAATTACTTCATCATTAAAAGTTTATATCATGTTCCTTGAAATGTCCTTTGTTTTGCAAGACATTGAGGCATCCTGTAAGCAATAACATTAGCATTCCTCTTAAATATTTGCATTCCATTCCATTCAAAGACTAACTGTTTAGCCAAATATTTAATTTTGCTTACATATATCTTATGGTCCTTTTGATCCCATATATTATCACAGCCATTTTGGGTTACTATTAATTAGTATAATTATGGTCATTGCTAGTGTGAACAATAAGAGCTGATTATTAAATCCTATCTCCAGTGAATCCTCATGTGGCACAATTTCCAAAGTCTTGTACTTTGTATTGGTTAATTGGTCTATTTTTCTCCTCCTGGAACACCATGTATATGTGTTGAATTACATTTTCCAGAAGAGATATGTTGCTGTCTTAACATTAAGTATCTGTGAATTAGACTTTGTTTGGAAATAAGGTCTTTGATGATGCAATCAATTTTAGATGAGCTCATTCTGGATCACAGTGGGCCCTAGTTCGATATTTCTGGCGTAAGAAGAGAAGAGACACAGTGACAGACGTACAAGGAGGACACCATATGGCAACAGATGCAGAGAGTGATGTTTACAAATGGAGAACACAAGGAAAGTTTTTATAAAGAACTAAGGTACTGAGAGTGATATCAAACAGTCTAACCCATGGGCAACTAAACTCTTTTGGACCAAAGAAAGGCAATGTGGCAGGGAAAAAAAAAAGTCATTTTTATAGGAATAATGGCAGGAAATTTGCCAATTTGGTGAGAAACATAAATTGGCAGATTTCAGGAGTTCACAAAATAACTGGCAGGATAAAAAAGAAAAAAAAAAAGCATGCCTAGGCAAAGCATAAGCTAGAACTAAATTCAAAGAAAATATTTTCAAAGCACTGAAAGAGTATGATACTTTCAATAAGGTAAACGACAGTTCTGAAACATGTTGACAACATATTGAAATTGTGCAGGCAGTGTAATGGCATCTTTAAATTGCTGAAAAAAAAATAACCAAATAACCTTTGAACCAAGAATTGTGTTTTCAGCAAGCTAAAATGAAGACATTTTACAGTATAAAAATTAATAATAATAGCCAACAGATTTCATCACCAGCAGATTTGCAATATAGGATATGCTAAAGGAATTTCTTTAGGCTTATGGGAAATGAAACTAGTTGGAGCTCATCCAAAATGCATGTAATACAGCTCAGACAGCACTGACAGACCAATTTATGGCTTTACATAATTATATAAGAATAGTATACAGGTCTGAAATGTAAAATGTCGAAATTGTCACATTTAAAAGGCAGAAAAAGATAATTAAAGCAAATATGCCTAGTAAATAGTACTAATGTGAGTGAAGTAGCTCAATCCTGTCCGACTCTTTGTGACCCCATGGACTATAGCTTACCAGGCTCCTCGGTCCATGGAATTCTTCAGGCAAGAATACTGAAGTGGGTTTCTATTTCCTTCTCCAGGGGATCTTCCCTACCCAGGGATCGAACCCAGGTCTTCTGCATTGTAGGCAGATGCTTTACCATCTGAGCTACCAGGGAAGCCCAATAGTACTATCTTTTTCATGCCTACTGGATCTTTAATTATAAACATCTATCATATCTGCTATTGGTAACTGCTACTGTGTGCATTTTTCCTAATTTCTTAATCCATCTAGTTAGTGGGTTATCAATTTTGATTATTTCAAAGAATCAATACTAGTCTTTGGTAATTTTCTGTAGTGTTGCTTTTTACTGTTTTTATATATATACATATTTATTATTAATAGTAATAATACCAGAAAATTACCAAAGACCAGTATTGATTCTTTGAAATAATCAAAATTGATAATCCACTAATAAATGGATTAAGAAACTAGGAAAAAGTACACAGTATCAGTTACCAATAGCAGATATAATAGGTGTTTATAATTAAAGATCCAGTAGGCATGAAAAAGATAGTAAGGGAATGTTATAAACAACTTTATGTGAATAATTTTGAAAAAGATTCATTTCTTAAAAAAAATCCATTAACTAAAAGTGCTCCTAAAAGGAATAAGAAGATCTGAAGGTAATTTGAACAAAATAGAATACTTAGAAATAAATATAGCAAAAACATTGTATGTTTTTGATGGAGTTTTTGATGGAGAATGCTAAGTAAATTTATTAAAATTGCTGTTAAATAGCTTGGGAGACATTTCATTTATAGGTGAAAATATACAAGTACCTCAACATGGAATTTCTTTTCAAACTGATCTTTAGTTTTCAATCATAGACCCAGTATGGATGAATGAAGTTTTAATAAGCTAAAGCTAAATCCATTATAGAAAAAAAATCTGCAAAGTGGTTTTGGCATGTGTGTATTAAGTCCTTTCAGTTGTGTCCAGCTCTTTGTGACCCCATGGACTGTAGCCCGCCAGGCCCCACTGTCCATGAGATTCTCCAGATAAGAATACAGGAATGGGTTGCCATGCCCTCCTCCAGGGGATCTTCCTGAGCCAAGGATCAAACCAGTAGCTCTTGCATCTTCTGGTGGTTCTTTACCACCAGTGCCACCTGATAAGCTAATAAGTTAGTTTATGTCTCTTTGATGGCTGCTGGCAGAATATACAATATTTCTGGGTTAAAGACAAAAGATCAGTATTCATGACACAGCAAGCAGCATCAGTATCTCTTTCTTCCAAGTCTAATAAAAGGGACAAGGAGGGCTTAAAAAGATTTCTGTATATATATAGGACTGTATTATAGGAGAAGTCATCTCATTTTATAGCAAATAGCAATTAAGCCTAGAATTTGTATCCAAAGGTGAAATTCCCTCATCTCTCAAGGCTGCTGGTTGCAAATACAGCCATGAGAAATGGCTCTAAAAATGCAGGATCAGAGACGTACATTCCTGAAAATACGATCTTGAGGGAGACCCATGAAGGACTGTGTCTCCCTACAAAAGGGTGAAGTTTAACTGATCAATAGATCTGTGTGCTAAAAAGTAGATTCACCCAAATATGGAAACAACGTATTATGCCAGGTTTGGTATTGCAGTTAAAAAGCTGGAAAACAACAAATAGATGAGGCTAGCACATTGGTTATAAGGAGAAATGAATTTGGATCTTTAGTTAACATTATACTGTAAAATTAATTCAAGAGGGTATAGAGTATTCTAAATGAATAAAACTTTTAATATTTAGAAGAAATATAGTAGAAAGCTGTTATGACTGAGAAGGATAGAAAAAGATTTTGTAAACAAGACATTTCATAAAGCAATTTTGGGATGCATGGCTCTCTAAATAGAGATGCTGTGTTCACCAGAGCATAAAACGGAAATGAAAAGAATCAAAGGATTTTTCATGAATTAAGAGAATATATTCACAGCCCTTAAGCTGATAAGAATCAAAGTCTGGAAATATAATTTAATGATTTGTCATGAACAAAGATATTGAAAAGGACTTCCTAGGTGACTTAGTCGCAAAGAATCTACCTGCTAATGCAGGAGACATGAGTTCAATCCCTGGGTCAGGAAGATCCCCTGGAGAAGGACATGGCATCCCACTCCAGTATTCTTGCCTGGAGAATTCCATAGATAGAGGAGCCTGGTGGGTTATAGTCCATGGGATTGCAAAGAGTTGGACAGAACTTAGGTACCAAACAACAACAAAGATTAAAAAACAAACAAACAAACAAAAAACACTTTAAAGGGAGAGAGAACACATAGTAAAACCATGGACAGATATACAGGCATTTCATGAAGAAAAGACAATATATTTAGATAATGATCATTTGAATTAGACCTGAACTTCCTTAGTAATGAGGCATATTTTCATAGTTACCATACTTCAAAAATGAAGAAGTCAGAGACTGAAAACTTTATGGAATTAACTGTATTTAACCTATTTAATGGAAGATGCATGTAGCAGACAAAACCTTGTTTATAAACGGAAATGCATTTCAACTGTGCATAAGATTACATAAAAATGTTTTCAGCTATATTACTTCAATAGTAAAACATTGGAAGCAATTCAAATGTCCATACACAGTAAAACAAATAAATTGTTGTCTATTCAGAAAGTGGAATAATTTGCCACAGTAGAAACAAAGGGACAAATGTTACATAGCTTAATATGGATCTATCTGGGAATAAAATGAATATAAAAAGGTATAGTAACAGAAGAAATTATACAGTATGATTTTATTTGTATCATTTTCAAAAATAATGAGAGTTGATCCTTGAATAATGTAGGGGCCGGGGTGCCCAACCTATAGCAGTCAAAGATCCATGTAGATATTTATGTTTATGTAGCCCTGGCATCTGAGACTTTCCACCCACAGATTAAACCAAGGAGGAGTGTGTCTAGTATGTATTTACTGGAAAACATGCACATAGAAGTGGACCCGAAAAGCTACATACAGAGGGTCATCTGCATATCTATTATCTATCATGAAATAAAACTTCAAAGCAAAGCAAGAAAATAATTAGCACAAAGTTTTAGGCAGTAAAACCTTCAGTGGAAAGAGGGCGTTTCAGTGGTATTTGAAACTTTTTTATTCAACTTGGTATTGGTTACATGAGTGTTTCCACTGAAAACAATCATAGCAATATCATATCCCTGTGTGTTATATAGTTCCTCTTTTAGGGACGTAAATAAAAAGATAGTAAGGAAAGATTCACTGAATGCTGAGCAGGATGGGAATCATTTATAGCCATATTTCTGTGACATATTTGAACACCAAAGATAGAAAAAACAGTTTTCAGACAGTAAAACAAAATAAATCTTCAAAGTAACATGTGAGTAAAATGTAATTAAAGTCAGTTAGCCATCCTATGCATTAGAAGCTGACAGTAGAACAAAATTTTCTATGCACTAGGAAAATCACTTCAAGACCTAAAATTCTACGGTAATTAAGTGTACATTAAGAGATTGCTTACATCCTATATTCACTTTTTGATAATTTTTTTTGAGAAAATACTTAAGTAAAATAAAAATGAAGATGTTCTTTGCAATAAACTTAGAATCAACCAAGGAATGACACAAGAGAGAAATTTCTGAATAAGAGATGAGTTAGTGTTTTCATTTGACATAAATTAGAAAGGAATCATTTGGCCCAAGAAGACTACCATTAAAAATAAAAGTGGGAAGGAGAGGGTGAGCTGAATAGAGAGAGTAGCATGAAAGCAAATACCACCACCATATGTAAAATAGGTAGCCAATGGAAATTTGCTATATGACTCAGCAAACTCAAACTAGGGCTCTATAATTACCTAGAGGCATGGAAAAGTGTGGGAGGTGAGAGGGAGGTTCAAGAGGGAGGGGACATATGTACATCTACAGTTAATTCAGGTTGATGTATGGCAGAAATCAAACCAATATTATAAAGCAATTATCCTTAAATTAAACATAAATTTTAAATAAACATAAATAAATACATTAAACATAAATAAATAAATTTTAAAAAGAAAGTCCCCCAAAAAAGACTAAAAGTGGAATTATTTTTATTTAAAAGGCAGTATAAGTAAAAGCCTGGATTGATAAAGATAACAAAGAAAAAACAAAAACTGCACAGTGAAGTAATCATCTAAAATAGAAAAATAGTTAAAATATGGCATTATTTGAGCAAAGGCACCTTGTAAGAAGTAAGAGGGCATTACCCCTGAGGATAACAAAGCCATGTCACCGTAACAAAAGTCTTATCAAATTATGATGTTGATCTCAGGATGCTGCTTGTGGAGTTGTGGGAAGATTCCACAGTGAGTAATAATTTGGTGTATGTTTACTAATATTAAATCATGCCATTGCAATGTTTTCAAGCCTTGAATATAATAATTGGGGTTGTTGTTGTTTAGTTGCTAAGTTGCATCTGACTCTTTTGAGACCTCATGGACTATAGCCCATCAGGCTCCTCTCTCTCTGGGATTTTCCAGGCAAGAATACCAGAACAGATTGCCATTTCCTTCTTCAGGGTATCTTCCTGACCCAGGGATCAAACCCATATCTCAAGCATTGGAAGGAGGGTTATTTACCACTGAGACACCAGAGAAGACCCACACAATAGAATATAAAGCTTTAAATCTTGACAAGAGAAAAGTTTAAACCAGTGCATTGAAATTCTGCATGTGTAAGAAAGAAATGAATGGAGCAGGATAGTGCTAAGTTGAACCAGAGTTTTCAGTTCAGTTCGGTTCAGTCACTCAGTCGTGTGTGACTCTTTGCACCCCCATGGACAGAAGCACACCAGGCCTCCCTGTCCATCACCAACTCCTGGAGCTTACTCTAACTCATGTCCATTGAGTTGGTGATGTCATCCAACCATCTCATCTTCTGCCATCCCCTTCTTCTCCTGCCTTCAATCTTTCCCACCATCAGGTTCTTTTCAAATGAGTCAATTCTTCACATCAAGTGGCCAAAGTATTGGAGTTTCAGCTTCAGCATCAGTCATTCCAATGAATATCTAGGACTGATTTCCTTTAGGATGGACGGGTTGAAACTCCTTGCAGTCCAAGGGACTCAACACAGTTCAAAAGCATCAATTCTTCAGTGCTCAGCTTTCTTTATAGTCCAACTCTCACATCCATACCTGACTACTGGGAAAACCATAGCTTTGACTAGATGGACCTTTGTTGGCAAACTAATATCTCTGCTTTTTAATAAGCTGTCTCAGTTCAGTTCAGCTGTCTAAGTTGGTCATAACTGGAGTGTTATGAAGATATAAATGACACAATTTGGAAGGTTGTTGGAGAGTGAGGCTAACTAAAGAAAATATTGTACACTTGCCTTACAGATTGAGGAGTTAAAAAAAATACAAATGTAATTGACTAAATGTTTACCCTCCTCCCAAATTTATATGTTGAAACTCTAATCTCCAATAGGATATTTACAAATGGAGACATAGGAAGGTAATTCCAGGTAGATGTGGGCGTGAAGGTGGTGTCCTCATGAAGAGATTGAAAGTGAAAGTGAAAGTGAAGTCTCTCAGTCATGTCAGACACTATGTGACCCTGTGGACTGTAGCCCACCAGGCTCCTCTGTCCACGGGATTCTCCAGGTGAGAATACTGGAGTGGGTTGCCATTTTATTCTCCAGGGGATCTTCCCAACCCAGGGATCGAACCCGAGTCTCCTGCATTGTAGGCAGACACTTTATCCTCTGAGCCACCAGGGAAGCAAGTATCTTATAAATAGAGAAAGTTTGCTTTCTATCTCCACCCTGTAAGGACACAGAGAAAGGATGACCACCTGCAAACCAGGAACAGGGCTTCACCAGAAACTCAATGAGCCAGCTCTTGATCTTGGATTTTCCAGCTTCCAGAATTGCAAGAAATAGATTTCTATTGTTTAAGCCACCCAGTTTATAATATTTTTGTTATTGCAGCCCAAGCAGATTAAGACAATAATCTTAAGTATTTTATTTAAAATGAACAATTCAATGATTAAAAAAGCAAAGTTGACAAGAAACATGGCTAAATAATAGGAGAGAGAAGTGAAAACTGAATACATTTAAAAAATCTAGCTATTTTGTTACAGTCTATAAATGGATGATGCTTAATAGCTGGTTAACCAAAGAGCACTATAAACATGATATTTAGGCAAAGAGTTAAGAATTTGAAGAATCAGAAAAATAAATGATAGACTGAGGACTAGTCAGGGGGAAAAAGGGGGTAAGTTTATTCACTGAAATCTTTATGTATCATCTGATTTTAAACAGTTGCATGCTTCACTTTGAAACAAAAAAGGAAAACAAAACATGCAGAATGCACTGTTATCAATGGCATTGTGAGAAAAATTCTGCATAAACATGGATTATAAACCCCTGAAAGTACAAGAGCTGCATTTTTGAATTCCCCTGCATCACATCATAATACGTAACAGAGTGTTTTGCAAGTGGTGGAGTTTAACAAATGCTGTTGACTTACAAAGTTTATGTTAATAGGGAGGAAGATACTGCAGAATGCCACGCAAGAGTTGTGATCTTTGTGGTTTCCTTGGTGTAAATGCTTAGGTAAGGACAAAAAATTGATCCGTTTGTAGCATAGCTCATTAAATTAATAATGAAGGCCAGGGATATGGGGATCATAGATTCTGTCATTTCCCTTTATAAATGAGAAAAACAATAAGAATGCTTATGACTTTTGGGGAAATAAAAATATTAAAACCTAGACTTGTTTTGAGAAAGTTAACTCATCGAGCACATAAAGCCTAATCAATTTTTTAATTCTATTTCTTCTTAATTGACTTTAATTGCCAATTCTTGTCAACAAGGAGAAACAGACCTTGCATTTTAAATGAAATGATGCAAGCCCTATTAAATGGCACCTTCAAGCTTCCAAAATATTCCATATGCATAGAACAATAGCTAGGGTTGTCTTGACTTTCACAGTGAAGCAAAAAGAATTCTGCTACATTCAACATTTCTAATGTTCTCAGAAAAACCATGAACTGAAAAATGCATATTTCATAAGATAGTTGCATTGTTTCTATATGAAGTCTACCACGAGACTACAGATCAAAAACATTAAAATTATCTTAGCATCTTAATATTAGTTTTGCCTCTACTTAGCACTATATTAAAAGTCTCCATCATACATTTTGGATAATAATCATCCATTTTCAAACCAGGTGAAACAACTCTAACCTACTAGCAAAATAGAAAACCTCTGGGGCTTAGCATAAAAATGTGAGTCAAAAATTCCTTTATTTCCCATAAAATCATCTAACAGAAATATACTCCTGATTGCTTTCACTGTGTCTTTCAAATTCCAAAGATAATCTCATTGAATGCTTAGCAATCATGTTTATCAAAAACTTGTCCACAAAGAGAAATAGGAAGATTTGAATATTTGTTCATTGACTCAGATAAAAACAGTCAATTAAGAATGTATGGACTACAATCAAGCTGTAATACCAATATTAATAGCAGCTTCTTTCTAGAAAGTTTCTCTTCCCTAGCCAAGAAATCAGGAGGGAACAAAAAATCTGGTAAAACTAAGTAATTTTTCTTTCTGTCCCAATTTAGGTGAACTGGTACAGGTTCAATCTCCTATGCCCTGTCCAGAAACTAAGAGTACTTCTGTCAGTGTTTGTCTTTAAGGATTTATGGAATTTAAATGAAAACATCATACTAGTTCCACTATGTGTGGCTACAGCAAAAATAGATTTTGGAGAGTTGATACATGTCAGAAAGCTTTTCTTCTGCATCATCGTTAATGTTCTATAAATAGAATGCATTTTATCTTTAAACATATATATATATATATAATATATAAAAAGAGGCATTAACACTTTTATACTTTATTCTTTTACTAGCTATGTTTCCCTAATGCATATGCCGTTTTTTTTTTTTATGTTTTTTAATTTGTAGAAAATCTGCCTTTAAGTTTGCTTCTGTTGGTGATAGATGGAATTGTTTGAAAACTGAAGTATAGATATTCTATAAGGCCCAAACTCTACATTAAAAGGAACATTGTTCTTTGTATAAAGTTTAACTAATATCCCTGGTGCTTTTTAGTTCTTAATTCTTTCCATTTTTTCATTCATAACTATAAAATAATTATTATAAACTCATAAAAATATGTGCTTTGGTGATGACAAATCATGGTACAGTATTTTTATTTTTTTAGTTGTAACTAGAGAATTATCTTCATAAAAAGTAAGATTAGTAGTACTTGGATTATTAATATCAATAATATATATCTGTAGGTAGTAGAGAAAATTTTGGTCATGAAAAGGTAGAACTTTTTCATTATAAAGGTAGAATTTTTTCATTATAAACCTATGATGTATTTGACAATCATATTAATCACAGCACTTTGAAAAAATCTATTATTACATAGCATTAAGTAAAAAGAAATATAGACTACCAAATAGCATGGATGGCATGATTCTGACGTCGAAATATACTAACAATTATACCTGTTAAGTATAATTAATGAACAGAAATTTCACCAAAATGTTAACTATGATCGTCTCTGGATAATGATTTTTTGATAAATTTCATCATTTTAAATCATATCCTTGTTTTTCCTTGAAAATATATTATTGTCATAAGAAAAAAATGACCAAAGAAAATATTCCTCTATTGAATTTAGTAAGAATTACATAATAATGCTACCTTAAAAAGTTATAGCAGGGACAGAATTATTATTCTTCAAAATTAAGGATGTCATTTTAACTATTATTATAAGTATTGTAGAAGAATATCTTTATCTAGGGTAAGGAGTTTTATCCTTTGAAAGAACAACTATATTACTTACAAATTACTCTTATTTTACTTCCTGTAACACAATTTTTGTGTTAAACTGAAAAAAAAGGGGGCTTCAACAAGTCCTTCTGGACAAAGGAAAAGATGTAGGTCCTGCTGCTGATACTAAAGATGAATTTCTTTTCTAAGGTCAGGATGAGTAATAAGCAATTATGCCATTCAGGGTTGAGTTTAAAATTACTTGGTGTTTATATGACCTTCCATGAGTAGTTTAGTATATTTATAAATATTTGCCATTCGTTTGCCTTTTGTCATTGACTAAGGATTGACCTGTGTCCCTTGTCACTGACACCTAACACCAAAATGAATTGAAATTCTGCCTTTAGAAATAGGTTTCCTTGATACTGTGACATTTATAAATGGACCTTTAAAGACTGCACTTTTTCTTTACACTTTGTTTCAATTTCCTGTCACTCTCAAGTGGAGATTTTTATAATACTAAATTTATCACATCTCTCTCTAAGATCATTTCTCTGGCTCTAAGCGTCTGGTATACACTTCATCTCTGCAGGAATCTCTATTTACTTTCTCCCCCTTCAACTTACAATAAAGTATATATAAAAGCACTCTCAGGACAGAATATGACATACCTTTTTAAAAAAACAACTGAAATTATAATGAACCATTGGTTTTAACATCCAAGTTAATTATGAGGCTTATCATGATACAGCTTTTGAAGCTAAACCATTCTCAGAAAATGTCAACCTCAGCCTCTTTTCTTTGTTTTATGATATGGAAGTTTAGATGGAGGAAACCATTTAATTGGTTTTGTCATTATTTAAGGTACAGCTTACCTACAGTTCTTTTTTCTGTCTATCCTGTCTGGAATGGCTTTTATCCATCTTATTTTGTCTTTTTCTTTTGTGAAAGAATTTATAGCGACTTTAAGTTTTTCTCTGCTATGTGAATTATGTAGCTACTGCCATCACTTTTGCACTTTCTGCTTTTCCTGACATCTTTATAATTTTCTATAGTCAGTATTTTTCAATGAGACAGACAACTCATACTCGTCACACAATTATACAAGTTTAAGATTTTTTTTTTCAAGTCACAAATAAATCTATGATCACAGCCTTCATAACAACTCAAACTGAGGAATTAAAATATTAAAGAAAAGACAATCTCAATTTGGGAAATTGGTAACAATTTCATTTTCAAAAACTTAATATAAAATAGAATTGTTTTTTGCCTTATATGTGTTTCAATGTACTGACACTATTACTGAACAAAAATGCCATTTTCCAAAATAACTAAACCAATATAACAGCATGCTTCATTCAGTGTTTTAATTATACATTTTAGTCCATTCTTCAGTTTATTCAGTTCTTTTAATATGTATAGTACAGCACTATCAACACAAGAAGATAACGTTTGGAACTTAAATGTCCTTTGGGCACAACTATAGGCATTTTTCCTCAACTGAGGTCGTGAACCCAATTAATCCTCATTGCAGAAAGGATAAAGGAAATACCAGTGATCATACACACTAAATGTTATCCAAATCTAATCTGACAGTCATTGCTGATTGAACTTGGTACATACCCTGCAGCCTAAGAAAAGAGTCTTAGCTGACATATAGATTTCTCTATATTTTACTAATGGTTACTCCAAATGATTTTGAAAATCAGCAGAAGTGGAATTGTAGACTTACATGTGAGATTAATTTTTATTACAACTATACTGAGTATGAATATCTAAAAGCATTTCATGATTTTATAGGAGAACACAAAATCTCTGCTTAAAAAGCACTTGCCTGTATTTCTCTAATATTTTTATACTAAATTGATAACCCATGGAATGAAATATTAGTAAATTCATCCTAGTAGATGTTTAATATTTTTCTTTTCTATATATTCAGTAAGGAGAGATCTTAGTGATATGACTAGTTCCAGCCTTTCACGTGGCTCTTGGATCATGATTAAACTGTCTGTAAATATTTGCTGGGCTTTACATAATTATACATAAACATATACATATAGCTGTACATAATAGTTGCAATCATAATTTATATAAGTATATACCTACTATTTTATACATTTTTCATATTTTATGAATTTTTTGTAGGCATAACTTCTAGTATGACCCTCAAAACTATGCCTATTTTTTATGGTTTTCTTAACCTACACTCTGTATATTGGAATATATACTGAAACATTTTACACCTAGAATTAAATCATATACTTCATATTTAATGTGCCAAAGCTGAAATCCTTTATCACTAGAATTAACTCATCCTACTATAATTTGGTCTTGTACAGAATCTGCCCAATCATTCAAAGTGCAAATGAAAAAGTCACTTCCTTTTCCTTCCCTATTCATATCTAATCATCAGGTTTTCTCTGTTCTACTTCCCAAATATTCCTCAAATCTCTGTTCTTACATCATTTAGTGAATGCTAACTATCCTTTTCCTGGCATACTGTACCACCCTCCTTGAAATTTTTCCCATTTCCAGCCTGTTGGTCCTCTTCTCCAAAACTTTCAAATGTTTTCTAACATATTAACCATTAAGCTGTGCATGCGAGCTAAGTTGCTTTAGTTATGTCCAACTCTTTGTGACCCTATGAACTGTAGCCCTCCAGGCACCTCTATTCATGGGATTCTCTAGGAAACAATACTGGAGTGGGTTGCCATGCCCTCCTCAACCATTATGCCACCACTCGTTTGAAAGAAAAAAACTAGCTTCTTTTCTTCTGGAAGATAAAATTAAAACTTTTTAACACAGCCCAGGAGGTCCATTATTATATTATTCCTGTCCCTTTCTCTAGTTAATCTACAAACATCTCAAGATTTTTCATATATGCTCAGCAAGCTACTTATTTAGTGTCCTTCCTCCGGTGGGCAATAGAAATAGAAAACCATTGGCAAGATGTCAAATTTGTCAAATAGTCCTAGGGAAAGTATTGGTTTGGCCAAAAAATTGGATGGGTTTTCTGAATGAACTTTTTGGCCAACCCGATACTTGTGAGTCTTTGTGGGGAGCTGACAATTTTATACGTGAGGTTCACTGTTTAGTGTGTATTTTGGTTTATAGCTTTGAAGAAGGAAGATAACCAACAGAATATTAAATACATCTGGATCCACACCCATGCACAACCACAATCATCCAGTGCCAAATAGCAAAACTTCTTAAAAGAGGTTTGAATCTTTAGGGTGTTCATTTCTCAAAAGGCTCGTTTCCTATTAATTTATTGCCTGTCTTTTGTGATAGGTTTGGAGCTTCCCTGATAGCTCAATTGGTAAAGAATCTGCTTGCAATTTTGAGAGATCTGGGTTAGATTCCTGGGTTGGGAAGGTCCTCTGGAGAAGGGAAAGGCTATCCACTCCAGTATTCTTGCCTGGAGGATTCCATGGACTATATAGTCCATGGGGTAACAAAGAGCGGGACAGGACTGAGCAACTTTCCCTTTTCTGATCTCCTTCGTAAAGCCTCTTCTCCATGGAAGTGAGAACCCTTTGTTTTTTTCTAAACTTCTTTATGAAACCAAATAATAACAAAATGGCACAACCAGTCTTCCTTACTGCAATGGTTGACTTCATTAAACACTGATAACATGCAGAGAGAAAGTTGTGGATATGACTGGTGATAGAAGCAAGATCCGATGCTGTAAAGAGCAATACTGCATAAGAACCTGGAATGTCAGGTCCATGAATCAAGGCAAATTGGAAGTGGTCAAACAAGAGATGGCAAGGGTGAACGTCAACATTCTAGGAATCAGCGAACTAAAATGGAGTGGAATGGGTGAATTTAACTCAGATGACCATTATATCTACTACTGTGGGCAGGAATCCCTCAGAAGAAATGGAGTAGCCATTGTGGTCAACAAAAGAGTCTGAAATGCAATACTTGGATGCAATCTCAAAAATGACAGAATGACCTCAGTTCGTTTCCAAGGCAAACAATTCAATATCACAGTAACCGAAGTCTGTGCCCCAACCAGTAACGCTGAAGAAACTGAAGCTGAATGATTTTATGAAGACCTACAAGACCTTTTAGAACTAACACCCCCAAAAGATGTCCTTTTCATTATAGGGGACTGGAATGCAAAAGTAGGAAGTCAAGAAACACCTGGAGTAACAGGGAAATTTGGCCTTGGAGTACAGAATGAAGCAGGGCAAAGGCTGATAGGATTTTGCCAAGAAAATGCACTGGTCACAGCAAACACCCTCTTCCAACAACACAAGAGAAGACTCTACACATGAACATCACCAGATGGTCAACACCGAAATCAGACTGATGATATTCTACGCAGCCAAAGATGGAGAAGCGCTATACACTCAACAAAAACAAGACCAGGAGCTGACTGTGGCTCAGATCATGAACTCCTTGTTGCCAAATTCAGACTTAAATTGAAGAAAGTAGGGAAAACCACTAGACCATTCAGGTATGACCTAAATCAACTCCCTTATGATTATACAGTGGAAGTGAGAAATAGATTTAAGGGCCTAGATCTGATAGATAGAGTTCCTGATGAACTATGGAATGAGGTTCATGACATTGTACAGGAGACAGGGATCAAGACCATGCCCATGGAAAAGAAGTGCAAAAAAACAAAATGGTTGTCTGGGGAGTTCTTACAAATAGCTGTGAAAAGAAGAGAGGTGAAAAGCAAAGGAGAAAAGGAAAGATATAAGCATCTGAATGCAGAGTTCCAAAGAATAGCAAGAAGAGATAAGAAAGCCTTCTTCAGCAATCAATGCAAAGAAATAGAGGAAAACAACAGAATGGGAAAGACTAGAGATCTCTTCAAGAAAATTAGAGATACCAAGGGAACATTTCATGCAAAGATGGGCTCGATAAAGGACAGAAATGGTAGGGACCTAACAGAAGCAGAAGATATTAAGAAGAGGTGGCAAGAATACATGGAAGTACTGTACAAAAAAGATCTTCACGACCCAGATAATCATGATGATGTGATCACTCATCTAGAGCCAGACATCTTGGAATGTAAAGTCAAGTGAGCCTTGCACTCAATATGCCAGCAAGTTTGGAAAACTCAGCAGTGGCCACAGGACTGGAAAAGGTCAGTTTTCATTCCAATTCCAAAGAAAGGCAATGCAAAAGAATGCTCAAACTACCGCACAATTGTACTCATCTCACATGCTAGTAAAGTAATGCTCAAAATTCCCCAAGCCAGGCTTCAGCAATACGTGAACCATGAAATCCCTGATGTTCAAGCTGGTTTTAGAAAAGGCAGAGGAAGCAGAGATCAAATTGCCAACATCCGCTGGATCATCAAAAAAGCAAGAGAGTTCCAGAAAAACATCTATCTCTGCTTTATTGACTATGCCAAAGCCTTTGATTGTGTGGATCACAATAAACTGTGGAAAATTCTGAAAGAGATGGGAATACCAGACCACCTAACCTGCCTCTTGAGAAATCTATATGCAGGTCAGGAAGCAACAGTTAGAACTGGACATGGAACAACAGACTGGTTCCAAATAGGAAAAGGAGTACGTCAAGGCTGTATATGGTCACCCTGCTTATTTAACTTATATGCAGAGTACATCATGAGAAACGCTGGACTGGAAGAAACACAAGCTGGGATCAAGATTGCTGGGGGAAATATCAATAACCTCAGATATGCAGATGACACCACCCTATGGCAGAAAGTGAAGAGGAGCTAAAAAGCCTCTTGATGAAAGTGAAAGAGGAGAGCAAAAAAGTTGGCTTAAAGCTCAGCATTCAGAAAACGAAGATCATGGCATCTGGTCCCATCATTTCATGGGAAATAGATGGTGAAACAGTAGAAACAGTGTCAGACTTTATTTTGGAGGGCTCCAAAATCACTGTAGAAGATGACTGCAGCCATGAAATTAAAAGACGCTTACTCCTTGGAAGAAAAGTTATGACCAACCTAGATAGCATATTCAAAAGCAGAGACATTACTTTGCCGACTAAGGTCCATCTAGTCAAGGCCATGGTTTTTCCTGTGGTCATGTATGGATGTGAGAGTTGGACTGTGAAGAAGGCTGAGGGCCGAAGAATTGATGTGTTTGAACTGTGGTGTTGGAGAAGACTCTTGAGAGTCCCTTGGACTGCAAGGAGATCCAACCAGTCCATTCTGAAGGAGATCAACCCTGGGATTTCTTTGGAAGGAATGATGCTAAAGCTGAAGCTCCAGTACTTTGGCCACCTCATGCAAAGAGTTGACTCATTGGAAAAGACTCTGATGCTGGGAGGGATTGGGGGCAGGAGGAGAAGGGAATGACAGAGGATGAGATGGCTGGATGGCATCATGGACTCGATGGATGTGAGTCTGAGTGAATTCCAGGAGATGATGATGAACAGGGAGGCCTGGCATGCTGCGATTCATGGGGTTGCAAAGAGTCGGACAGGACTGAGCGACTGAACTGAACTGAACTGGTACTAACTGAAGAACAAATGAGTGGTCATTTTTCTAAGTACTTTTTTAGTTTGTTTTTAATTTAGAGATCTTAAATCCTCACCAAAGAGGTTGGTGGGATGGCAGAATCATATAAATCAATACAGTGGTGATGATGATGCCCGTTTGTTGAATCCTGCATTGCCCTAGCCACATAAGATTTGGTGATTAAATAGAAGCAGTACAATCCCTCCTTCCTTCCTGCCTTCCTCTGAGGTGTACTAATGTTGTCCTCATTTTATAGATGAGGAAACAAAGTGCCAAAGAGGTGAAGTAGCTTACTTGGACTGCACAGAATGTAAGTACCTTACTTAATTAAGTAAACTAATTTACATAAGGGTAAAGACTTACAGCCTGTATCATAGAGGTTTTTATAATACCATCTGCCATCTGAACAATATTTATAGTATTAATGTTTGTATGAAACACAATGATTGAAAAAAGTTGTTATATTAAAATATAAAATGAAAAGGAGTTTTATAAGCTTATATGATATGTTGAATAATTAATGTGATTTACATATTTGACTTTCCATGTCACATGAATGATAAATGAAGGTTAATCATAACAAAAAGTTAAAAGTTTGGTGCCTATGTTTTTACTTGTACAACATCAATTTATCTGAACGTGTTGTTTTCTTTGTGAATACTATATCTTACTCTATAAGATTCCTGGACTTGAGATTCTGTTGCCTTTGTAAAATGACTAGAGGGCACAAAGGGGTGGAATGGAGTTTACACAAAGAGGTTGTTATACTTTAGACTATATGTCTTCCAAGTTGAATATAAAAAAATATTTAATCATGAAATATCTCCTAGTAAAATTTCCAAAAGTTAATATATTTTAAGACTTGCATCTATGATTGATCTGGCTAAGATTTAAAACAAACCATTTAAAATATATATTGCTTTATATTATAAAATTGTATATAACAATACACTTAATCATTTTAGGATTATTCATATTTTCTAAGAAGACTAAAATCGTATGGAGTAGTCAGTTGTATGGAGAGGCTATAACTAAAAGTAATAAAAATACAATGACATTTCTACTTTCAACATAATTTAATTTTGATAAACTTGACCTTATTAGATAGAGAAAAAGAGAATGTGGACTCATACTCAGTCTTGCTAAGATTTCAGATTTTAGAGGCAGAAAAATGATATGTGGAGGATGACTTGATGAAATTAGCATAGTCATAGTTTCTGCTGTCACTGAAATATGATAGAAAAGGGCAAGTTGAGTGTGAATGTGTGCACATAGGCTTGGCAAGAACTCTAGATACCTTATCTGTTTAAAATGTGAGAGGTTAAATGTGAAGTTAGTTACCAAAGCATCAGAAATCCTGAGTCCAAGAGGGAAAGAGAAGACAAAAGTGCATGCTTGCTGGGGACAGCTGTGATAGAAACTCAGCCAGAGTCCCGACACCCCCAGATCTGAGTGCCCCTCTGTCTGCATGTGCACAACTCAAGTATAACCAAGCTGATCCTTCAGTTAGAAAGCAAAGTTGTACCAGGTCTGAGGGAGCAGAAAAACTGGCTTCTTCTTCAGAAAAAAAATAAATAAATAAAAGACAAATGAAGAAAGGAGAATATAGAGTCAGATAGAAACTGCCTCAAAAGCACCTCCATCACTACAGTCTAATTTTATAGCATTTTTATAAGCCAATAGTCATTAGGCTCCACCAAGCCCTAGTTGCCAGCAACTTCTGATCTATTTTCTGTCCCTATAGATTTGCCAATTCTGGGCATTTCATATCAATGAAATTATGGTATATATGGTCTGTGAATTGTAAACTGTAAAGGGGAAAATTATATAATATGTGGATTACATCTTAATGCATCTCTTTAAAAAATGGAGTATCTCATAGGGAAGTGGCTCTTGTTCATTCAAAGACAAGCTTATGGTGCTCTGGCTTCCTCATTTGGGAGACTAGCTACCCTCTGAGATAGTTTGAAGTACAAGAATTGGGACGTTCAGGAACACTCAAGTAGTAGACGCTTCCTTATCTGAATGTAATTGTCAGTTGGGAATGCAAAATGGTAAACTCAAATATTATCAAATCAAAATAGTTAACAGAAATTATGTTCCTAGGGATCTTATGAGCAGAAATCACTCAGTCTTTAGAAATAAATTATGTATACATTAGATCTAAACAAAACATTAAATGCCTCATCATCCTGTTCAGAATTTTATAAAACTATAGCTCTCACCTGGGGAGTTTATTAGATCCCATCCACAGACAACTCAAAGAAGTGACCTTGTTTTCTTCTCTTCAGTGATCCTACATTCAACATAGAATGACAAATTGGTAGTCAGGAGATTTAGGATGTGAGGTGAATATTTTCATACTAGAAAAATTTGGATATTTGATCCAACTCTTTGTATTGGTAACTTACTGAGTTCTAAGTTTGTTTTATGTGAAACTAAAAACCTCTGAAAGGCAGACAACAAAAATGAAAAATATTTATAAATGCATTTGGAACACCCTAAAGGACATGTAAAAATAAGTTTCAACTAAAATGTATAAATCAAAATGTGATGGTTTCCTCTATCAATTGGTTCTTACAGAACTTAGACACTGTGGAAAAATTATACAACTGCTAAAATTATTCCACTTTAAGACTTCCCTCAAGTTTAGAAGTCTCTCATGATTTCTGATATTAATTTTATTATATGTACTTTGGGGCTCCAAAATCACTGCAGATGGTGATTGCAGCCATGAAATTAAAAGACGCTTACTCCTTGGAAGGAAAGTTATGACCAACCAAGACAGCATATTAAAAAGCAGAGACATTATTTGCCAACAAAGGTCCATCTAGTCAAGGCTATGGTTTTTCCTGTGGTCATGTATGGATGTGAGAGTTGGACTATAAAGAAAGCTGACCACCGAAGAAATGATGCTTTTGAACTGTGGTGTTGGAGAAGACTCTTGAGAGTCCCTTGGACTGCCAGGAGATCCAACCAGTCCATTCTAAAGGAGATCAGTCCTGGGTGTTCTTTGGAAGGACCGATGCTGAAGCTGAAACTCAGTATTTTGGCCACCTCATGCGAAGAGGTGACTCATTGGAAAAGACTCTGATGCTGGGAAAGATTGAGGGCAAGAGGAAAAGGGGATGACAGAGGATGAGATGGCTGGATGGCATCACTGACTCAATGGACATGGGTTTTGGTAGACTCCGGCAGTTGGTGATGGATAGGGAGGCCTGGCATGCTGCAATTCATGGGGTTGCAAAGAGTTGGACACGACTGAGTAACTGAACTGAACTGAACATGTACTGATATTTTTAAATTAGATTTTAACAGTCAGAATACTTCAATAGAGAAACCTTTGTATACATATATAAAATTTTTGAGTTTTTAAATTGGATCCTAACCCTAGCTAATGGTGATAATATATAAATAATGTTATTAGTGCCTCTAAAAATAGTTAAATGAGATTTCTAAGCAAACCTCAAAGGTCTGGTTTTGCCTCTGTAGTTTTATTCATTACAGCTTTTTAATACATATGTAAAATACTATCTAAGCTATTGAGTGTGTTATGTGTTTTTTAGTGTAGTTCCTCCAATTATATCTTTTAAGATAAATAATACTATGGGCACATACTAATTGTGATATAGTTTGAACCGATTTGCTAGTAATTTAATTCCAAACATTTGGATAAAAACTCAGTATAGGTAATTACTAATGAGAGTTTAAGTCAAGGACAAGATCTTATTTTTATCTTCTCCTCTATTTAACTTTTTCACATTAGAAATAAGCATTTCTTTCCCAATTTGAACCATCCGGTGGGTACTTAACAAATTAATAAGACTGGGCCTCAAATCAGAAAGTAGGGTTATGAAGAAATTGCCGGTTTCTTGGTTAGCATTCCATTTTTCATTTTTGTGGGCTTTTTATGGTTTGTGTTTCATCTAGGTAATGGATGCTGAGCGGTGGTGAATGACTACTTGGCCCTCCGTTCATGCTTCCCCATATTTACCACATACTTCATTCTATGCCTCAGATTATCACCTAATGCAAGTTCATGTATCCAGGGCACAGTGAAGCCAAACAATACAAAAGCCTCAGAATGTGAAACAGAGAAAGTTTAACAGTGGCCCGGCATGGGACCAAAGGCATGGTAACCTCCTTGGCTCAGGCTTGCACGCTCCATGAGACATATGCCAGCCACAACAGTCCCACGCAGCAGTTGCTCGGGGCACCGCAGTGCACCCGCAACCTCTCATCCAAGTGAGCGACTGTCAGCCAGCAACAGCACTGCTCTGCCGCTGGTCAGTACCACTGAAAGCCCCTTCCCCATGCCTATGGTATATAAAAGGACCCTGAATTCTTTTTCTTTTTCTTTTTTTTTTTTGGAGATGGTTTTTGGAGACTCTAGTCTACCATCTCGGTCTGCCAGCCTTCCGATTAAAGTAAGCATTCCTTGCTCCAACAGCTCCTCTCTCAATTTATTGGCAGGTCATGCTGTGAGCAGAATGAGCTTGGACTCCGTAACAAAAAGTTTATTGAGGGCCATGCAAAGAGACAGGTGGCTCAGGCCTTAAACACCTGACTCCCCTGAGAGCTCTCAGCAATGCCCTTTTCTAGGAAGTGAGGGAGGGGTGTGGTGAGTTGTTGCAAACTTCTTGGTGTCAGAGCCTTTGTCCTTCAGTCAGGTCATGATCAGGCAACCATGTTCCCGTAAATCTCTATCAAACAAGTGTTATTCTCTGTCTGATAAGAAAGAGCCAGGTCCCAAAGGCACAAGTGTAATCCTCCGAAGTTCAGGTCCTGATAAGATGAGGCAGATCTCAACTGGCGGCTCACTCAGGGCTGGGTCCTCAGACCCTGTCCAGCCGTAATCCTTGAGGGAGCCAGGCTCCCAAAATCCAGCTGGCACTCAGGCTCCTCAGGCCACCCAGATGGCAGGGCAGTTCCCACAGACAGCCATATTAGGTCACAGAGCAGAGGGAGAATCGTGGAGAGGGTCACCGCCACCTTGGCCCGGCCAGTGGGTGACCTTAGCAAGGGCTCTGGAATCCTGCAGGACACAGCTCACGACTTGTTCCCTGGGCTTCCAGCTCACCCACTGACCAGAGGCCAGATTAACTGGAGGGCCCCAGGGAGAAGGCCGGAATCCGGTTCTTACCTCACTTTCTGCTTTAGGACCACCACTCCACTGACAATTGGCTGATTAGCCCACCAACAGTTGCTCAGAGACGGTTGCTCCACTTGTGGGAGGGGTCCACTGCTGCATCAACCAATGCGTGAGCAGAACCACCAACGTTCACTCTTTGACAGTTGGTGGCTTGGGGGAGGAGCTTACTGCAGCCCTGACCAATGGAGAGCAGGATCATTAATGGTCTTGGGGCAACTGTTGCCTGTTACGTGTGGGGAAGAAGGGGGAGGCGCAAGGCTAACCAACACTGCATTGGCTTTGCTAAGGGCTGCAGCAGTGCCTTGCAGTCTACAAGATGAGCAAGTACAGAAGATAATCCAGGTTAAAAGCAACTTTGTTGTGCTACGTTTTCAGACATGGCTCAGGCAACTACTTCCAACAGCGCTTGAAAAAAAGTTCAAAATCCTAGACTTACTGCTGCTAAGTAGCTTCAGTCGTGTCCGGCTCTGTGCGACCCCAGAGACGGCAGCCCACCAGGCTCCCCCGTCCATGGGATTCTCCAGGCAAGAACGCTGGAGTGGGTTGCCATTTCCTTCTCCAATGAATGAAAGTGAAAAGTGAAAGTGAAGTTGCTCAGTCGTGTCTGACTCTTAGTGACCCCATGGACTGCAGCCCACCAGGCTCCTCCGTCTATGGGATTTTCCCGGCAAGAGTACTGGAGTAGGGTGCCATTGCCTTCTCCGCCTAGACTTACTAGTACTTAGGAAAAAAACAAAACAAAATAAAAAAACCTAGAGCAATGATGCCTAAAGGGAAAAATAACAGAAAACACAACCACATATGTAGTTTCATATATTTGGTGGTCATATTTTTTTAAAAAAGTCTACAGAAACAGGTGAAAGTAATTTTTTAAAATCTATTTAACCCAGGAACAACCAGCAATGGAATGAGCTGCCCCGCACAGCATTGGAAGCGCAGGGCTGTGAGGCTACGCGTCGCCAGTCAGTCCTCCTAGGGCACATTTGTCCTCTCAGTCAGGGTTGCGGATGGGGGACCTGGACGGCATTTTTCTCCAACCTCCCTGGGCAAGGTATGCCTGGCGGAGAGGGAACAGATTCCTCACTCCTCATGCTGGGCGGCTTCCAGGCACAGGCATGCGCTTCCATCCAAGGTTGATCGCAGGCTGGCCTCAGCCACCCAAGTACATGGAGAAATTTTCGCCATCTCTTTACGTCAGTATCACATTTGTGCATGCATTGTGAAGACAGTTTTGTTTTTCCCCCTCACTGCTCTTGCAGCAAAGGGGACATCCAGCAACTAGACAAATAAAAATGAGTGCCATGTGCTCAGACGCCCAGTCGTGTCCCATTCGTTGCAACCCATGAACTGTAGACCACCAGACTCCTTCCTCTGTCCATGGGATTCTCCATGCATATTTTCTCAAAGAAAATCCAACCCAAGAAATGAAAAATATTATCTCTTTAGAATGTTATTGATATAAAAATTGTTGATATTTTACCCTCATTTTTTCCAAACTAATTCTTCCAAATCGGATTTGAACTAGGCACATTTCAAGCTGGACAAGGCATTTGTTGCTTTTTCATCACTGTACTTGCAAGGACAAATTTTGCCATGGATGTGTTGTCTTCTTGGGAATTGTATATTTGTAGTGAATATGCCTGTGTGCTCAGTCACGTGTGACTCTTTGAGACTTCATGGCTTGTAGCCTGCAGGCTCCTCTGTCCATGGGATTTTTCAGGCAAGAATATTGGAGTGGGTTGCCATTTCCTCCTCTAGGGATTTTCTTGACCCAGGCCTGAACCTGTATCTCCTGCAGCTCCTGAATTGCCTGGTGGATTCTTTACCACTAAGCCACCTGGGAAGTACCTCACTTACAGTGAATATAGGTTTTTCAAAAAGTGAAATTAATGGGGATGGATGTTATTGGGAAATAAAGTATCTTTCAGTTACTTAGAAACATCTTTTCCTTAATTTTTTGCACTCACAAAACATATCTGAGGCTCAGTTTTCCCAAATGAAAATAAGGAGTCTGTTTTTTACAGATTATTAAAGACTGAATATGGTAATATAACTTGAATTGAATTCATGAAAGTTATTTTATTGAATTAATGAAAATTTAAGTAATTATGAATACTGTATACTTTTTGTTGTTTTCTATTGAAGGCATATATACTTTTTCTCAGTACCCCAATTAAAGGATCTTAATTAGAAATTGTTTGTACTAGCAATCATAAATCTATGTGGACTTCTCCAAGCATCTGATCATTGGACTAAAGCCCAGAAAAAAAGATGAAGTATTCATCATTTCAAAGACCTGAACACCTTCTCCTTGGACAGAAAGAGGAATGCATTGAATATGCCGATGGTGTGTCAAATACATGAAGTTATTTTGTTAAATGTGGTAAAATCCAAATATTTAAAATACACATATTTTTGTTGTCTGTATGTGAAATATATAAGGTGTATTCATCTGATATTTGACTTGCCATAAGGAATTCTCAACTCATTATTCCCTACCCATTGGGAATGCTACTTAGCTGATAACAGAAGGAAAAAGGAAAACTAGTTTTTGTCAGAATGACAGTTAATATTGAAGGAGATGGTATGTTTTCTTATGAAACCAAGTTTCTAAATATGACTGAAATTTTTCTAAGCATTGCTCAGCAACTGAAAACATATCTAATCAATATGTGTTAGTTGTTCAGTCGGGTCTGACACTTTTGTGACCTCATGGACTGTAACCCACCAGTCTCCTGTATCCATGGAATTCTCTAGGGAAGAATATGAGTGGGTTGCCATTTCCTTCTCCAGGGGAATCTTCCTGACCCAGGGATGGAACCCAGATTTCCCACACTGCAAGCAGATTCTTTACTGTCTGAGCCACCAGGGAAGCCCTGTCTAATCAGAGTGCTGAGCTGTACAAGAATATTATTTGAAAAAAAAATGTTACCCTATCTACTGTATACTCCAGGCAACATTAATTTGACTGGAGTGCTAGCAATTGTAATTTTTCTTGCAATAAAGTAACATTGATACCCAAAACAGTATTATTTTTTCTACTTAATTAACAACAAAAACAAAAATCATTTATTAGCATCCTCAATACTTGGTAACATATAATTATATTTAATAACCATTTCAATATACTAAGCTCTTTTTAAAAAATTCTTGGCTACTCTTGTCCTAAGAGATGGTACTCTATACTAAAATATAAGAGACAGGGCTTCCCTGGTAGCTCAGTGGTAAAGAATCCACTTGCCAGTGCAGGAGACATAGGTGTGATCCCTGCTCTGGAAAGATCCCACATGCTGTCGAGCAACTAAGCCTATGGGCCACAACTATGGAACCTGTGCTCCAGAGCCCAGGAGCCACAACTAGTGAGCCCACATGCTGCAGCTACGAAAGCCCGTGCTCCCTAGAGCACATGCTCCACAAGAGAAGCCGCTGCAACAAGAAGACTGCCAACCGCAATTAGAAAGAAGCCCTTACTCCCCACAACTAGACAAAAGCCTGCATGCAGCAATGAAGACCCAAAACAGCCATAAATAAATAAATATTTTTTTAATTTAATAAACAAATTTGGAAATATTAACTGAATTCTAAATAACAGTTGTTTTCTTTTTTTTTCCCCCTAAGACTTTGACCTGAACATTATGCTAATCACAAAACCAAGCAATCTTTTGGTTTACTCAAGGTTATTATCTATACTGAATTCTAGAAATATGTCAAAGGAGAACATGCCTGTGGCTGACAATTTGAGAACTTTTACCTGATGGCTCAGCTGAAAAGAATTCTCCTGCCAAAGCGGGAGAGGCGGGTTCTATTTGTGGGTTGGAAGGATCCCCTAGAGAAGGAAATTGGCAACCAAATTCAGTATTTTTGCCTGGGAAACCCCATGGACAGAGTAGCCTGGTGGAATACAGTCCACAAAATTGCAAAAGAGTTGGACATGACTTAGTGACTAATCAACAACAATAACAACAAATGCATCCTTAAGTGAGAGTTAACGATACCGAGGCAAAAAATCTGTTAAATTATCTAATCAGATCACCAAAACTAGACTTTTTGCTTTATAATCTTATGAGAAAAATGTTCCATCCTCTTAATATACAAAGTAGGACAATTCACCAAAAATGATAAAATATTGGTTTACTTTATTTTTCATAAATGCTGTAAGAAATTCAGCTTAAATCATGAATAATTAAAAATAAAACACAATCAAAATGTTTATTTCATACCCTGAGAAACGAAAATCAGTGTTCTGTTTATATTCAGCTATTCTTTAGGTGACACAAAAATAATACTTACAAGTTGACTTTTCATGGTGTGCCATAAACTTTATTAGCTTTAAACATAAAATTAAAGTTTCATAATAGCCTAATTGCTGCAAAAGTAATACCAGTACCTACATTAGTTTTTATCTTCTTTACAGCTAGTTCTTACCATCTTTTTCCCAATAGAGTACTCAAGTACTTTCAAGTTTTTTCTCTAAATCTTTTCTTTGTTTATTGATTACTTATACTCAGAATACTCTTCAATAGCTTTTAAATCCAAATAGCCAAAGGAAATGCTGCATATTTGTCTCAAGTGACATTTCAATGACTAATAATGTAAAAGTTAACATTTGTGGTGTCATGACTTCACTTTCACTTTTCACTTTCATGCATTGGAGAAGGAAATGGCAACCCACTCCAGTGTTCTTGCCTGGAGAATCCCAGGGACGGGGGAGCCTGGTGGGCTGCCGTCTCTGGGGTCGCACAGAGTCGGACACGACTGAAGCGACTTAGCAGCAGCAGCAGTACATATAAATACTAAAGGTATTTCATTAGTACATGATAAATACTCAAATATTAAGCCTCTATTGCTAAACTATTATGCAAACTATTAATAATGTATTAGAGTTTTAATAATATTACTTTTTAGAAATTAATTACTGGGACATGATATCATATTATAATAGTAATACATTTCCATATAAGAAAACTCAATTGGATGATAATTTTCTCACAGATTCAAGCATGCATGAAACTGGATAAGTTAAGAAACTGGACAGGTAATGAAGTTCATAATCACTTTCTCAATTTCTAAAGTTTTAGAAAAACTGGCACTTGCTGGGTAACTCTCTTGAATGGTGATGCAGGCTAGTTACACAAAGAATATTTAATGGCAACAATTGTTCATATTAGTGGGTATCAATCAGAAATATCTTGTTAATTTCATTTGAGATAGAGGATTGATTTCTTGCAAAACTAGCAAGTTTTTAATTGGCCTTGATCTCTCTACTGACTGCTTCCAGTTAAGAAACCACATTGAAATGATTTCCCTGGTACATTTTTTCATTCTATGGGGGGGAAAAAATGAAAACTGTATTTCCTTCTGTTTGAGAAAAAGTTGACCAAATCATTATATCGCTTGGTAAGCCACTCTATTCAGACAGTTTCACTCTGTTCTTCCTTTCTTATAAATAAATAATTTGCATTAAATAATTTTCTTTAAATCTCCTCTTGGTTGTTATCAGAGTTTCCTATAACAAAACCCTCTCTTTTACTGCCATTTTTAACTTTTTTAAAAAATTAAATTTTGATCATACAGAAATCTTGAAAGAATTTTACAGTGTGAACCCAGATAATAGCAATAGATTCTACTAGTGGCATGTATGGTACACACTAGGTGATTTAGCACATAGTATTCCATGCATATTATTTTTGATGCAATAAAAGTATATTGCAGAAACAAAACACTTCCACCAAATACTTCACTTTCATAACACCAACTATAAGTCAGTATTGTTTAGATTTGTTTCCTTGATGAAAACATTTGTACAATAAAATGCACAAACTTTAAATGTACATTTGCCAAATTATGACAAATACATACATCTTTGTTAGCAAGATATAAAACATTACAATCACCTAAAATAGTTTCATTTTGATTTATCCCAGGAGATAACCACTGCAATGTAATAGATTTGGATCAATTTTGGTAAAATGAAAAACTAAAAAATGAAGAGATATCACTCACTTTAAATAAAAGACAATTGAGTAAAGAGTTCATGACATTTATTAGCCTCTCAGTCCTTGGATTGATCAGAAGAATATTTTCTGTGAAAAACAACAATAAGTCAGAGATACTTTTATTCTGCATTATTAATATTCATTTTCTATTTGCTTCTTTCATAAAGTGAAAGAAACCTAACCTTGAGAAATCATTCTTAAATGGTAATATTATGCCATCTTTAAACAAATTTGCTACACTATATTCCATAGACAAATCTTTACAATAGGGTTGAGAACAGATTTTATTGCTGTACTAAATGGCTACTGCAACAAAAAACATGTACTTTGCTTTTAAATCTTTTATAATGTTCTCT
This sequence comes from Oryx dammah, assembly GCF_014754425.2. Lineage (NCBI taxonomy): Eukaryota > Metazoa > Chordata > Mammalia > Artiodactyla > Bovidae > Oryx > Oryx dammah. Next base: position 3,380,603 of record NW_024080475.1, read on the forward strand.
TTCTTGCTTCTACAACTAGGGTTTGCTTATTCGTTTTTTAAAATGCTGGTCCCTTTATTGACTCAAAGATTACTATCAGATGTCACCTACATCACGTAACCATATATCATAATGCCCATTAAACTACGTGCCTATGAACATATGGAAATAACACTAAATAATGTGGGCACAGAGGCTCAGTGCACCCATGAATCAGAATAAGTCATAAAATGTTGTTTACTGACTAGAGATGTGGTACTTCAAGACAGGGTTACAAAAGGACCCCCGAGCCCTCTTTAAGAGAATATGTCAAATGATATCATTGAATATCATTTTCATGTAAGCTAACAAAACAAGAGCTATACCTAAGCTATAGCAATTCATCATCTAGAGAGAATCACTTGAGTTTAGGAATTTGCTAAGACCCTAATGGTGTCATTCTGTCTTTCTCAAGTAGTGACACAGCTGGGTGCAGGGCTTAACTGCACATATCAGTTCAGTTCAGTTGCTCAGTTGTGTCCGACTCTGTGACCCCATGGACTGCAGCATGCCAGGCTTTCCTGTCCATCACCAATTCCTGGAGTCCACTCAAACTCATGTCCATCGAGTCAGTGATGCCATCCAACCATCTCATCCTCTGTCGTCCCCTTCTCCTCCTACCCCCAGTCTTTCCCAGCATTAGGGTCTTTTCAAATGAGTCAGTTCTTCAAATCAGGTGGACAAAGTACTGAAGCTTTAGCTTCAGTTATCAGTCCTTCCAATGAATATTCAGGACTGATTTCCTTTAGGATTGACCGGTTTGATCTCCTTGCTGTCCAAGGAACATTCGAGTATTCAACACTACAGTTCAAAAGCATCAATTCTTCAGCACTCAAATTTCTTGATGGTCCAACTCTTATATCCATATGTGACTACTAGAAAAACCATAACTTTTAACTATGTGGACCTTTGCCGTCAAAGTGAAGTCTTTTTTTTTTTTTTTTAAATATTCTCTCTATGTTTGTCATAGCTTTTCTTCCAAGGAGCAAGCATCCTCTATTTTCATGGCTGCACTCACTATCCACAGTGATTTTGGAACCCAAGAAAATAACTGTTTCCACTATTTCCCCATCTATTTGCCATGAAGTGATGGGACCAGATGCCATGGTAAGTTTTTGAATGTTGACTTTTGAGTCAGCTTTTTAACTCTTCTCTTTTATCCTTCTCAAGAGGCTCTCTAGTTCCTCTTCACTTTCTACCATTAGAGTGGTATTATCTGCATATTGGAATACTCCAGATGAAGCTAGTGGTAAAGAGCCTGCCTGCCAATGCACAAGACATCAGAGAGAGGGGTTCGACCACTGGATCCCCTGAAGAAAGGCATGGCAACCCACTCCAGTATTGTTGCCTAGAGAATCCCATGGGCAGAGGAGACTGATGGGCTATAGTTTATGGGGTCACAAAGAGTCAGACACAACTGAAATGACTTAGTAGCATACATCTGCCTATCTGAGGTTGTTTATATTTCTCCCTGCGACCTTGATTCCAGCTCATGTTTAATCCAGCCTAGCATTTCTCATGATGCACTCTGCATATAACTTAAGTAAGTAGGATGACAATAGACTGCTTTGACATACTCTTTTCCCAATTTTGGACCAGCCCATTGTTCCATGTCTAGTTCTAACTGTTTCTTAGGAGGCAGGTAAGGTGGTCTGGTAGTCCCATCTCTTAATTTTCCACAGTTTGCTGTGATCTCCACACTCAAAGGCTTTAGTGTTGTCAACAAAGAGAAAGTAGATGTTTGTTTTTTTTTTTTTTTCTCTTGCTTTTTCTGTGATCCAGGATGTTGGCAATTTGATATCTGATTCCTCTGCCTTTTCTAAATCCAACTTACACATCTGGAAGTTGTTGGTTCACATACTGCTGAAGCCTAGCCTGAAGGATTTTGAGCATTAGTGAAATGAGCACAATTGTGCTGTAGCTTAAACATTCTCTGGTCTTGCCCTTCTTTGGGACTGAAATGAAAACTGCCTTTTCCATCCCTATGGCCATTGTTTAGTTTTCCAAATTTGCTGGCATACTGAATATAGCACTTTAACAGCATCATTTTTCAGGCTTTGAAATAGTTCAGCTGGAATTCTGTCACCTCCACTAGCTTTGTTCACAGTAATGCTTTGTAAGGCCCATTTGATTTCACACTCCAGAATGTCTGGCTCTAGGTGAGTGACCACAGCCTGGTGGTTATCCAGGTCATTAACATCTTAGTACAGTCCTCCCGTGTATTCTTTTCATCTCTTCTTAATCTCTTCTGCTTCCTTACCATTTTTGCCCTTTATTGTGACCATCTTTGCATGACATTTTCCTTTGGTATCTCCAGCTTTCTTAAAGAGATCTCTAGTCTTTCCCATTCTTTTGTTTTCCTTTATTTTTTTGCATCATTCACTTAAGAATGCTTTCTTGTTTCTCCCTGCTCTTCTCTGGAACTCTGCATTCGGATGGGTATATCTTTCCCTTTTCCTCTTTTCCTTTTCCTTCTTTTTCCTCAGCTGTCTGTAAAGCTTCCTCACACAATCACTTTGCCTTCTTCCATTTCTTTTTCTTTGGGATGGCTTTGGTCACTGCCTCCTGTACAATATTAGGAACTTTGGTCCATAGTTCTTCAGGTACCATGTCTACCAGATCTAATCCCTTGAATCTGTTTGTCACCTTCACTGTATAATCACAAGGTATTTGATTTAGGTCATACTAGAAAGCCCGAATGGTTTTCTGTATTTTCTTCAATTTGAGCCTGAATTTTGCGATAAGGAACTGATGATCTGAGCCATGATCAGAGCCAGTTCCTGGTTTTATTTTGCTGACTGACTAGAGCTTCTTCATCTTCAGCTGCAAAGGATATACAGCTGATTTTGGTATTGACCATCTGGTGATGTCCATGTGTAGAGTCATCTCTTGTATTGTTGGAAGAGGGTGTTTGCTATGACCAGTGTGTTCTCTTGACAAAACTCTGTTAGCCTTTGCATTGCTTTGTTTCGTACTCCAAGGCCAAACTTGCCTTTACTCCAGGTATCTCTTGACTTCCTACTTCTGCATTCCCATCCCCTATGACGAAAAGGACATCTTTTTTGGTGTTAGTTCTAGAAGGTCTTGTAGGTCTTCATAGAACTGATTAACCTCATCTTATTCAGCATTAGTGGTTGGAACATAGACTCAGATTACTATAATGTTGAATGGTTTGCCTTTGAAACAGAGATCATTCTGTCATTTTTGAGAATGCACCTAAATACTAAATCTTGGACTCTCTCATTGACTATGAGGGCTATTCCATTTCTTCTATGGAATTCTTGCCCACAGTAATAGATATATAATGGTCGTCTGAATTAAAGTCATCCATTCTCATCCATTTTAGTTCACTGATCCCTAAAATGTTGATGTTCACTCTTGCCATCTCCTGCTTGACCATCTCAATTTACTTGATTCATGGACCTGACATTCCAGGTTCCTATGCAATATTCTTCTTTACAGTATCAGACTTCACTTTCACCACCAGAACCCTATAAATGTACAAATCACAAGTGAGAAATAAGTCATTATCGTTTGCTGTTACAGCTAGACCCTCTTGACATATACAGCTAATGGGTGCTGCTAGAACAAAACATTATAAATGTGGCACTGTCTTAATTGTTGCTTTAGTCATTGTCATATCCAACCATCTGCGACCCCATGGATTGTAGCCAGCACGTCTCCTCTGTCAATGGGATTTCCCAGGCAAGAATACTGGACTGGGTTGCCATTTCCTTCTCCAATTGTCTTAATGGTTGATTGGAAAGTGGGAAAGGAATAGATATTGCAGGATGAGATGCTGGTAATCTCTATTGTACAATAGCAAAGAATGTGGTAAACTTTTGCCTCTCTTAACTTAGGAAAAAGGCCATTTACCTAAAGAATCAATAGCGTTCAGGAAAGAGATTGGAAAAGCAGTCTTTTACAATCTTTACAATCTTTAATAATAAAGATTGTAAAAGTCTTCTTATTAAAAAAAAAGACTACATTTGGAGCATGGGGTATAAAAAAAAGAGGCAGTCTAAGAAAGAAGGAGAAATAGCAGGAATAAAAGAGAGTAAAATGCAGAAAGCTGGCTACTTGCAAGGTTAGAAAGGGAAAGCGTTCCTCAATCTCAGGTAATAAATGATAAAATGAAAAGTTACTGGAGAGTCAAGGCCAATTGCAACTCAGCCTGGTGGCAAATATTGAATCCATGCTCTAGCCATCAGACCTATTGTTAAAATATCTAAATAAACTAAGATGCCTCAAAGCTGAGACATTTATGGCTGTGTGACCCAGTAAATCCTACAGATTTGAGAAGTGACTTGGAGAAAGACTCAATATAAGACTCTTAAATCTCAGTCTTATAAAGTCAACATAACTACAATTAGCTTATGATGAAGGGAATGGGGTCATGAATGTAATATGTGTAGCAAATCTAAGAGCTGTCTAGAAATAGCTTTGGATATAGCTTTTAGTTCTTGGAGATCTACAGAATAAAATAGCTAAGAAGCCATGCAAGTTTTAATAGAACTTTCCTATTAAATGAATGCATGAAGAAATAAACCCATAAGCCTTAACTAAGAATATAACTTGGAAGGCTTCCCTGGTGGCTCAGCAGCAAAGAATGTGCCTGCAGGAGACACGGTTTGATCCCTGGGTCAGGAAGACCCTCTGGAGAAGGAAACAGCAACTCACTTCAGTTTTTTTGCCTAGGAAATCCCACACATAGTGGAGCCTGGTGGGCTACAGCCTATGGGGTTGCCAAAGAGTCAGACATGACTTAGCAACTAACCAACGACAATGAAGATTTTGAACTTTACACTTTAATGATAAGGAAGTAATTCATTCCTTTGGAATGAAAAAATAAGTAAAAACCCCATTATTTATTTTCAAAAAATACAGGGGGTGAAGTGGAGAGGGAAGAGGGAAATTATTTACTTTAATGGTAAAACAAAGAATGCATTTTTTTGTAATTGTAAATATAAGCCACTGTCAATAATAAACAAAAAGTAAAATGTGCATGCATTAAAACATGCTGAAAGCCAGCTATATTGAAGGATATTTCCCTCTCCAGCAATCTTCTGAATCACAAAATTTGGCAAATGATATTTGGCTATCTTGGTTATTTCCTTGAGTGAAGTTTATTGAATTTTCCTTAAAAACAAACATACTTTTATCAAAGTGTCTATAAACTTAATTTAAATGTTCTAAGCACTTTACTTTTAATTCTATTTACATGTAATTCAAAGTGAGAAAGAAAAGATAGGCTTTTTTTCTTTTAATAGTAACTTCATTTTGTATCACTCAGTTTTAGTGCATAAATAGTACATAATCTGCTTCCCCGGTGGCTCAGCAGTAAGCAATCCACGTGCAATGCAGAAGACACAGGAGACCCAGGCTCAATCCCTGGGTAGGGAAGATCCCCTGAAGAAGGAAATGGCACCCCACTCCAGTATTCTTGCCTGGAGAATCCCATGGACAGAGGAGCCTGGCGGGTGACAGTCCATAGGGTCACAGTGTCTGACCTGGCTGAAATGACAGCCTGTATGCAGTACATAAGCCAATGAACACAAGATAGTTAATAATTTGTGTTGATTATACTTAAAATATACACTGCATCAAACAAAAATAAGCTGAATTAGAAAAGGAATCAAGTATGTGTTGAGATCACTGTTTTTGTCAGTTGTTTCATATAAAAATCAATAGGAATCAATTTGAAAAAAGCATAATAGTTATATAATTACACTAAATTCAATTAACAAAATAAAGCATTTGCTTTCCAGGAAAATAATGTACTAATTAAATTTAGCATTTAGTTTTGAGGTTTTCAAGTTTTTTTTTGAAAACTTTATAAATAGGATATATAATCTTACTACACTGGTTTTAATATTTGCATTAAAAATAACTGAATAACAATTAAATTTTAAAATCCATGAGAAGGTATATTCTCACCAATTATTTTACAATGTCACCACTTTTTTTGAAAATAAAAATAACCTTAGAGGTCATATGATGAGACCAATAAACTGATGTTAAATTATTTGCCAAAAGCTACTTTGCAAATTAAAATTCAAGAGACTGACATTTAGCCACATTATCAGATGGTCAATTTACAAATTCATTAACATAAAATTTCAAAGAAGGAAGTAGTATAATTTTCCCTATTTTATCAGGAATTATGGAATTTTCCAGAACAGTGAAGGGCTTATAGATTGCAGGTCTTTATTAATATTTGTTGAAGTGAGTTGAACTGAAATAATTTAAAATAGGTTTTAGTATTTATTGTAATTTCTTTTGGAATCTTTGTGAAGGTAATGCTCTTAATTTCAATAGATAAGAATAAAATCTACTTTTATGTATGGGGATGTAGTAATCAATTATATAGCACTGATAAATAAAATCAAACATCAACTATTTCAGGAAAAGAATACAAATTATTAAGAAAAGAAAAATTAGGTACATTAAAAAAGAGAAAATTGATTTCTGGCACTAATCTTTTTTTGGTAAATTTTGTTACCATGTTTCTTTGTAATAATTTATTTACAGAAATATGTATATGTCCATATGCTATTTCATAATTTAAACTGCTATTTTAACATTGAAAAATAAGAAATTAACTTTCAATCTAGGATGTTAAAGTTTCTGTGGGAATTTTTCTGTGGAATATAGTTATAATTTTCTCCCTTCTCTGGTACTTCTTAGCTCTGTCACCTTAAGCAAATTGTTTAACCTTGGAATACCTTTCGATCCTGGATGATTTCTCAGCATGATCTGGGTGCCAGTTTGCATTACTGTTGCTTTGATGTGAACTCTCACCATTCCCACACCATATGTCCCACTCCATGCTGCTGCTGCTGCTGCTGCTAAGTCGCTTCAGTCGTGTCCAACTCTGTGCGACCCCAGAGACGGCAGCCCACCAGGCTCCCCCGTCCCTGGGATTCTCCAGGCAAGAACACTGGAGTGGGTTGCCATACTCAAGCTCAAAGTGGTTCATCTCCACCAAAGCTGGAATCCCAAGAATAGTGGCTTAAATTCTCAAAGTTTCTTTTCTTCCAAAAATCCATTTGGGGAAATTGATCCAGATAAATTATCTCCCTTAGTAATTAGAGTTGGACAATAATATAAACCAAAACATTTTTCTGGCCAGTGTTGCACATCAGGACAAATTTATTCTGTAACTTGAACATCTTAGTCCAAAATAGTCATTAGTGGATTGTCTTATCCTTCATTTATGAAGGGAGAAAATTGTAACTATATTCCAAAAAGTCAGATGCAACTTACCGACTGAAGAGCAACAGCAGTACAGTATCAGCTCTGGGCAGTGAGAATATCCTGCCTCATATGTAGTACTCTAGGTAATCGACCATACTTTTTGTCTTCCCCATTTTACACTGACCAATGGATAACCTAAACTTACCACTTAAAGAACACCAAAAGACAAAAATAACCAAAGGAAATTGGAACAAAGTGGGCTAAATTTGGTCTGTGTCAACAGGTGGCTTAGGGAAAATTATAATACTCTACAACAAAGGATAAAATACCATTCAATTTTTTCACCAATGTTACTGCCACTCTTCCATTAAAAAAATGTAGACTAAACATTTTTTTCCTTTTAATCTAAAGCCACAAGTAAACTATGAAAGAAAATACCTTTCATATAGTAATAAGCAGGCACTTAGAAACTCGGTGAAAGATCATACCTTTTCCTAGTGGACAGAGCGCTTAACTCCATTAAGGCCATAGGCTGATTAAATCACACACATTACATTTCAACGGTGTTTCAGCCAATTAAGCCAGCTCAATTCATCTCTGCTTTCTGGGGTCATAAAGACATTAGAAACAGATTTATGATCCAGCCTGTTAGTAAAATGACTGGTAGAGTTGTTTTAAAATCAGGGAGGCTAAATTAATAATAAAAAAAGTTTTAAGTGATCTGAAATAAGTAATTTTTTAAATATTTGAAGCCACCATGATACAGCCTTAATTACATTCCGAAAATACTTTTTCTTTTCTTTCTCTGAGTAGACTTAGGAAGCAGTGAACTGAGCAAACTAACCAACTGGAACAGAGAAAGAAATAAGCTGAATTCATTTTCATCAGGTGACCCTTGCTGTGGAACTATCTTCTTGTAGAGTTCAGTCCCCTTGCCTGATAATTCCAGGAGGCAGCGCATGGGAGAGGGTAGATCTGATCCCTGAAGTAACATGAATCTAGTAAATGCAGTTTAGCCAATTAGGTTGTGCAATGTCTATAACTATACAGACCCTACATCTGATACGCATGCTGGATTGACAAGCTAACCACAAAGCAACCATCTATTATCAGATCTTTAACCAAAATGCAAACAAAAAAATGACCATTATGGATTAAAGAAATTTATGTAAAATTGACAGTAACAAATGCTACATGAGTAAATTTCTATTTTATTATGCTGAAAAGAACCATGAATTTTTATTGTTCATGATACAGTTTATAAAGGGTTTAAAGATAGTTTATACTGAGCTAATTTTGACTAATTTTGAATCAGAAAAATGATTGTGCAAAATTTATCTTTCTATGATGGACTTACTATCAGAAATATGAATATGGTTAAGTATGGGTCAATCTTTAGAACATATTTCCTTTATCATGAATAAACCATTTGACTCAAGACTCAACTTGAAATCAATTTCTCTGGTAACTGGTTAGAGTATGACTCTCTTTAAAAGAGACTATCATATTAATTGTGGCTTACATAAAAAAGGATTTATTGTTGTTTAATTTCTTTGCTTTTTTTAAATCTAAAGCTTCACAGATGCAGATACAGGACTGCTATGATGGGTCTATTAGAAAAATTCATCCAGAGACCAGTCATTGTCTCACTTACTGCTCCATCTTTCTTGTGCTGTTTACCTCCATGCCATTGTGCAATAGGGTAAACCTGCCAGTTCTGCATTTCAGCCAGCAGAGAGGTAAAAAGAAAAAAGAAGAAACATTTAAGAGCACAATTCAGAAGATGTATATTTCATTTGCATGTATATGTCATTTGCATAATTTAGCCATATGGAAATACATGGCTGCTAAGGTGGATGGATAATGTTACAATGTCCTGGCCAGACCTGTACTCAGCCTAAATTCCTATTATCATGGGGAAAAAAAGGACAATGTACTAGGAGACCACTAGCAGACTCCATTACAAATACAGAATATGTAATCACCTTAAATAGATAAGAAACAAGAAAAGGTGTTCCAGGAAGTCAAAGAAGGAAGACTGCACATAATCCAGTGTGTGTGGGAGGTTTATTCCTATCTAGCCTAGTAATGAGGTGTTGAAAAGTGCATCTTCTGATAAAGCTGCAATCTGCAGTGCTCCATAGACTAACCACCAACAAATGCAAACTGACACTTCTGAAATGGATTAGTGTGCATATCAACAATCTCCTAATGGCTTTCATCCTTTCTATCACATTTGACCTTGCCTTTTGGAGGCATTTGATAAACGATTAATTATTCATTCTAGAACCTGATCCTTGAACAACTAAACTACTTCCCGGAAGCAAATATGGATGTGTATTAGAGCATCAGAATCAATCAATTATTCATTGATTGTATGCCTTGTGTTTGCCTAGTGTGTGCCAATCTCCAAGTTAGGCAGTCTGCGAGATAGAAAAATAATGGAATATGTTGTCTCTGACTTCAAAGGACTTACAATTAGAATGAAACAAATACTAAACAGGATGTGCAAGCTGGGGTTGTTATGATTGACTATTTTAGTGTCTATCTTCAGGGTCTTCCACTCAGTGCTACAAGTCTGGGCCAAATTACAACCTATTTTCAGAGAAGTTGGGGAGAAAGAAGGTTCAAGCGAAGCAAACAAAATATGTAAATGAACAACAAAAATTTGGGGGTCTTGAGTAAAAAAGAGAAATACCACATATCCAAATTTTAGATTAAAATTTTAATATTGTTTTAATATTGTTTTTCAAAGCAACTCAGTCATGTCCAACTCTTTGCAACCCCATAGATATATAATCCATAGGAATTCTCCAGGCCAGAATACTTTAGTGGCTAGCTGTTCTCTTCTCTAATGGATCTTCCCAACCCAGGGATTGAACCCAGGTCTCCTGCATTGCAGGCCAATTCTTTACCAGTTGAGCTACAAGGGAAGCACCAATAAGATAATACTATTATTACCACACAGAAAGAAAGAAAGAAACAAGCAAATACAGGACTCAGATATTAGTACCACAGTGGGTTGGTTACTGATGAGACTGTTGTTCAGTCACTCAGTCATGTCTGACTGTTTGCAACACTGTGGACTGTAGCCCTCCAGGCTCCTCTGTCCATGGGATTCTCCAGAATAATGGAGTGGGTGGCCATTTCCTTCTCCAAGGGATTTTCCCAACCCAGGGATTGAACCTGCGTCTTCTGCATTGGCAGGAAGATTCTTTAACACCGAGCCATCAGAGAAGCCCTACTGATGAGAAGGAAGAGGGAAAAATGTATAATCACACAGTGAGTGGAAGAGGGGAAAAAACATGGAATAAGGGAAAGGAAGGCTGGATGCAAAGAGTTATGTCTCAGAGAGAAGAGCACTGTTGGAACACAGGACAGCTGGGCAGAGAGTCAGTTGCAAATCAAGGCAGTGAAGCAGAGAAAAGCCCATGTTTGGACTATCTGAAGTGAAAAAGTTGCTCAGTCGTTTCCAGCTCTTTGCGACCCCATAGGCTATATAGTTGATGGAATTCTCCAGGCCAGAATATTGGAGTGGGTAGCCTTTCTCTTCTCCAGGGGATCTTCCCAACCCAGGGATTGAACCCAGGTCTTCCATATTACAGGCAGATTCTTTACTAGCTGAGCCATAGGGAAGCCCCAAAATACTGGAGTGGGTAGCCTATCCCGTCTCCAGCAGATCTTCCCAACCCAGGAATCAAACCGGGGTCCCCTGCATTGCAGGTGGATTGTTTACCAACTGTGCTATCAGAGAAGCCCCTGGACTATCTGAATTTAGAAAACTTTGACACAATGAAGGGTTCATTCTCAATGCCTGAGTTTGGTAGGACTTCCATAGGTTGGAGCTTATCAGGAGCCTCCTTATTTCCATTTCCTTTGAAGTTGCAGATGTTCTTTCACATAATTTTACATGGAACAATTATGTTAACATATCTCAGAATGCCAGGAGTTTATTTTTGAAAAGTAGTTTTCTCTGTTGTCAAGGATCAACAGCTGATCCCACTATGATATAATAATACAATGTAATAAAGGAATAAAAGGCAAATCTGTGAGGGGGTAGGTTTAGTGGGAACTTTATCACTTCCCCTTGCAAAATCGTCTTGAACTTCTCCCTTTACGGACTGCTTTACATGTGGTATTTGGCAGGATTCCTGGGAAAGCTATCACACCAATGAGTTTAAGTAAAGGCTGTTAAACCATAAGCTGGATTTTTTGTGATTTTTCAGGACAATGTTTGGAGGCAGATAAAGCCATCAGCACAGAGTAGAATTAATCATTTGAAAGAGAAGAGTATATGGTAGGGGGTAAGGAGGAAGACTTAAATTGAAAAAGTAGGGAAAACCACTACACCATTCAGGTATGACCTAAATCAAATCCCTAACAATGATACAGTGGAAGTGAGAAATAGATTTAAGGGACTAGATCTGATAGACAGACTGCCTGATGAACTATGGACGGAGGTCTGTGCCATTGTACAGGAGACAGGGATCAAGACCATCCCCATGGAAAAGAAATGCAAAAAAAGCAAAATGGCTTACAAATAGCTGTATAAAGAAGAGAAGCAAAAAGCAAAGGAGAAAAGGAAAGATATACCCTTTTGAATGCAGAGTTCCAAAGAATAGCAAGGACAGATAAGAAAGCCTTCCTCAGTGATCAATGCAAAGAAATAGAGGAAAACAATACAATGGAACAGATTAGAGATCTCTTCAAGAAAATTAGAGATACCAAGGCAACATTTCATGCAAAAATGGGCACAATTACGGACAGAAATGGTATGGACCTAACAGAAGAAGAAGATATTAAGAAGAGGTGTCAAGAATACACGGAAGAACTGTACAAAAAAGATTTTCAAGACCCAGATAATCACGATGGTGTGATCACTCACCTAGACCCAAACATCCTGGAATGTGAAGTCTACTGGGCCTTAGGAAGCATCACTATGAACAAAGCTAGTGGGGGTGATGGAAATCCAGTTGAACTATTTCAAATCTTGATAGATAATGTTGTGAAAGTGCTGTACTCATTATGGCAGCAAATTTTGAAGACTCATCAGTGGCCACAGGAAGGGAAAAGGTTAGTTTTCATTCCAATCCCAAAGAAAGGCAATGCCAAAGAATGCTCAAACTACTGCACAATTGCAGTCATCTCACATGTTAGTAAAGTAATGCTCAAAATTCTCCAAGCCAGGATTCAGCAATACATGAACCGTGAACTTCCTGATGTTCAAACTGGTTTTAGAAAAGGCAGAGGAACCAGAGATCAAATTGCCAACATCTGCTGGATCATCAAAAAAGCAAGAGAGTTCCAGAAAAACATCTATTTCTGCTTTATTGACTACACCAAATCCTTTGACTGTGTGGATCACAATCAACTGTGGAAAATTCTGAAAGAGATGGGAATACTATACCATCTGACCTGCCTCTTGAGAAACCTATATGTAGGTCAGGAAGCAACAGTTAGAACTGGACATGGAACAACAGACTGGTTCCAAATAGGAAAAGGAGTACGTCAAGGCTGTCTACTGTCACCCTGCTTATTTAACTTATATGCAGAGAACATCGTGAGAAATGCTAAGCTGGAAGAAGCACAAGCTGGAATCAAGATTACCGGGAGAAATATCAATAACCTGAGATATGCAGATGACACCACCCTTATGGCAGAAAGTGAAGATGAACTAAAAGCCTCTTGATGAAATTGAAAGAGGAGAGTGAAAAAGTTGGCTTATAGCTCAACATTCAGAAAGTGAAGATCATGGCATCTGGTCCCATCACTTCATGGCAAATAGACGGGGAAACAGTGACAGACTTTATTTTGGGGGGCTCCAAAATCAGTGCAAATGGTGATTGCAGCCATGACAAAAAGATGCTTACTCCTTGGAAGGAAAGTTTTGAGCAACCTAGATAGCATATCAAAAAGCAGAGACATTACTTTGCCAACACAGGTCCATCTAGTCACGCTATGGTTTTTTCAGTAGTCATGTATGGGTGTGAGAGTTGGACTATAAAGAAAGCTGAGGGCCAAAGAATTGATGCTTTTGGACTGTGTTGTTGGAGAAGACTCTTGAGAATCCCTTGGACTGCAAGGAGATCCAATCAGTCCATCCTAAAGGAGATCAGTCCTGAATGTTCATTTGAAGGACTGATGAAGCTGAAACTCCAATACTTTGGCCACCTGATGTGCAGACTTGACTCATTTAAAAAGACCTTGTTGCTGGGAAAGATAGAGGGCAGGAGGAGAAGGGGACAACAGAGGATAAGATAGCTGGATGGCATTGCCGACGACATGAGTTTGAGTAAACTCTGGGAGTTGGTGATGGACTGGAAGGCCTGGCGTGCTGCAGTCCATGAGGTCACAAAGAGTCAGACACGACTGAGCAGCTGAACTGAACTTAACTGAAGGAGGAAGACAGTCCTTAAACAAAACAAAACTGCTTCAGAATTTCACTACAAAATTAGCTCAACAGTCTTTCATTCTGTATCAAATCCCAGGCTTATTTGACCTATTTTCTATAAAGTCTTAGTAGATTTTTTTTTTTTGCTTCTCTTCAATATGTTAATTTGCTGCTCAATGGAAAAGTGACAGTTAGATACAAAAACTTAAGAATTCTTGCTTAAGGTTAAGTTTACCTAAGAATTTTTTTAATTTATAAGTCCTTCAAATTTTATCATCTCCCTTAAAGATTTTTGAAAAATATTTGGTCTCATATTAAGTGTTTACTTTATTAAATGCATTATGTACTTCTAAACTGTACTAACCATTTAGCACTTTATTTACATTATTAAACCACACTAAATCAGTATACCAAACCTACTGAGGCACTAACTACTTTTAAGTAATAACATGTAAGAGATATGCTTCACTTATTAAAGAGGGTAACAGAAAGATGATGAAAATGGTTCAAGTTATAGAACTCATACAAAAAGAAATGTATGATCTAAAGAGGCCTATATCTATTAAAGAAATTGAATCAATCATTAATAACCTTGCAAAAGAGAAACCATCAGGTCCAATGGGTTCATTAGTGATTTATTCCAAGAACTGAAGGAAGAATTTATGTCAAGTCTCTACAATGTTTCAGAAGATAAAAGCAGAGGGAGTATTTCCAACTTCATTCTACAAGGTCAGCATTAACCTTCTATGGATATTTCAAGAAAACTTGTAGACCAATCTCTCTCATGAGCACACATGCAAAAATTGGTAACAAAATATTAGCAAATCAAACCCAACCAAGTATATAATGAATTTTTATCCATAATCAAGTGGGATTCATCACAGACATGCAAAGTTGGCTTGACATTCAAAAATACATTAATGTAATCCATTGCATCAACAGAATAAGTAGAAAAATCACATGATCTACTAATCAATGCAGAGAACCATTTGGTAAAATCCAACACTCATTCATAAAAATTTTCAATAAACTAAAAATAAAAAGGAAAATTTTCAACCTAAGAACAGATAGATGCAATAAACCTACAGCTTACTTAATACTTAGTGGTAAATAACTCAGTTTCCCAACTGAGATCAGGAACAAGGCAAGATATTCCCCTCTCACCACTGTCCTTCAAGATTGTACTGAAAATAACAAGTAATGCAAAAAGACAAAAAAAAAAAGGGGGGGGGGTGGAAATTTAAATATACAGATTAGGAAAGGAGAAATAAAACTGTCTTTTTTTCCACAGATGATATGTTCATTTATTCAGAAAATCTGAAAGAATCTGAAAGAATCAACAGAAAAATTTCTAGACACAAGATTAATATACAAAAGTCAATCACTTTCCTATATACCAAAAATGAGTTAGTTAAGTTTGAAATTAAAAACACAATACCATTTATAACACTCAAAAAATGAAATTTTAGGTATAAATCTAACATCTATATAAAATTTGTTTCAGAAAAAACATAAAATATAATAAAAATATTAAAAAGGAAGTAAATAAATAAATAGATATGTGTTCATGGATGAGGAGACTCAATAGACAGCACAGAGTGTTTTAAGAGCAGTGAAACTATTCTATACTAATATCGTCCAGACCCACAAACTGTACAAAATCAAGGATGAGCCCTAATGTAAACTATGGACTTTCACTGGCATTGATTTGTCAATGTAGGTTCATCAGTTATAACAAATATAAAACTCTGGGTGTGGTACGCTGATACTGGGGGAGACTCTGCTTAGGTGGGGACAGGGAGTACATGAGAAACATCTGTACGTTCCACTCGATTTTACTGTGAACCTAAAACTGCTCTACAAAATAGTCTTTTTAAAAAGAAGCAAAGGAGATACAGAAGTATATAGAATCATTGAAAGGAATAAATCAGGAATGAGACTGTGAAACTATATGCAAAACTAATTAATGTACTATAGGGTAATGCAACTATAACTGTGTCTGATCTTTTCTCTTGCACAGAAACCATTTGCATATTTGTAGAACAAAATCATTTACATTGCTCTTAGACAAAAACCTATTGCACTGCTATATATTTTCAACAAGGTAACCTCTAGCCTTACAGAGTTGTAAAATGTATTAATCAACAGTAAATAATACTAAAACAAACATGTATACCTACAGAGAATGAGGTAATATTTGGATTGACTTGTTTTGCGTCAATACAAAATGACACAGCCATCTTTTGCTTATTTCCAATTTTCCAGCTTTTTTTCTTAATACTGTACTGCTCCAAATGATTTAAAATAATTTCCAAATGTCTATATTACAAAAATGTCTTGCTTTATTTTGGTTTTACTAGGTTTATTTTATACGTTCTGCTGAAGGCACTGTTTGATACACCTATAGTACAGTTAGCAAATCAAAAATCATACAGTGCTGAATAACTACTAAGAAGATAAAAGTAATTTCCATTTAAAAATTTTAATAGGAACCTAGGATTACATTTAAATATAATTTATTTTATATTCACTCTATGAACTTATTATTATTTTTATTATTGCTCTTAATATTATGAAGTGAACAAGCTGATCTATAAAGGCTTTATACTGTATATGATTCCCAAGATAGGAAATCAATAGGAATTTAAATCTCAGATATTCATGTTTGTTTTATCTTCAATATCGGTAATATGGTTACACAGTCTCTCCAAAATCAGCTAAGTCACTTACTAACAGTAGGGACTTATCTTATTACCTGTAAAGGGACACTGTTAGTTAGAGAACTGCTATCAAATGACTTTCCTAGAAGGGCTTTCTAGGTGTTGTTTTCAGACAAAATGTACAACCTCTGTTTTTAATAGTGTACCAACTGTACCTCTTTAGACAAAATTTATTTCAAATATGACAATCCAGAAAATGTAAACACTGTTTCTGTTTGAGTAATTGATTTGTTAAATTGTGTGCTGATGTTTAAAATTGGCCTACTCTTTTTGTACTATTTAAATAAATACTTTTATTGTCATTAAAAGTAAAAACAATATTCAGTAAATATGTTTGTTCCTGAACTCTGAATGACTAAAGATGACATGCAAGCAAAAAGAGAGGAAAAGCTTCTTTAAATATCTATCAATGGAAAAAAAGAGAACTTTCAAAATGATATCAGCAATATTTCAAACAAATAACCGTAATTAACTATTCTTCATCATTTCATTAATTCATACTTAATTGATTTTTCTTCCAATACATATTGTCTGTCTTATAAGCTTTCATAAAATCTTGCACATCTGAAAAAAAATAAGTCCTGAAATTCCTGACTCAGTCCCCTTGCAGATTCAGACATTTGTCTATATCATATCAACTTAGAAGCCTATACTGTCAGTCTGTCCTTGAAATACCATCACTAAAGACTAGTCGGTATATTCCGGTTTATGAAGTTGAGACTGGCCTTCTTTGTGGTAGAACACATTTCTACTTTGTCAGTTTTAACAAAACTGGAGACTGAGCAATCAGAAAATCACCTACAAATGACAAGACTTGATGGTTCTCTAACCTATTAATGATACAATAAACAAAAATACCAAGAATGGAGGAGAATAAAAATACTCTTATTGTATATGGCCAAATTTAAAAGGCTTCATTAGTATTTTCTTTGAAAGTACATAAGAGACATTCTATGAACAGAAAGGGAACTCCTTAAAGGTACACAATCTCTGCAACTTACTTGTATTAATTAAAATATACCCAAGAAAAATGAAGAAAAGAAAGATGATTTTCCCTTTTAATAAGATTTCTTCAGAAAGCCAATGCATTGTTGAGCTAGGCAAGAAATCTGGAGCCTACCAAAAAAACTATTTCTAGCATTCTACTCTTTTATATAAAAAACTGACCAATAGAAATCTTAAGGTTAGTTTAAATGGAAAGATTTTTGATTTTTTTTTAATTGAAAGATTAACCTCAGACAGACAAAATCACAAGGGTTGTCAAAGGATAGTAGTCAATGGGATTAACAGAGTAAGTTCTTGACAACAGTAAAAATTGTAGCTTGCTGTCTATAATTCGGAGTGACAGAATATATTCAAAAATACAAATATATGTACAGCAAAAAAACTAATGCAATATTTTAAATCAACTACACTACAATTATATATTACACATACATATGTATACATATATATGGAGTAACATGACCATAAGGAATCACAGATCTTTCCAAAATGAATTAATTTTAATTAATTATTCTAAGTAATAAGTATATTAAAAAGTCAGCAACACAAAGTGTAGAAAATTTGCTCTGGTGAGATATAAAATCTCTATCAACTTGAAAGTTTGTAGAAAGAAAGCTAAATTTTGCTACCTCCTATTATGAGTGGACTAGATATTGTAATATTAAGCATCCTTATAATTTTTTTAACTAAACAAAATTGTCAAAATTGGGCAAATTTGCTAAAATTTTAGCCTAATCTCTTAAGTCTTTTCAGACTCTTTATTTGTTGGTATGAAACAAGGAAAAAATATTTTCCATCTGCAAACCTTCTATGACTTTTTTAAACTATTTAAATTTTAACTTCACTATCATCTTTCACATTTTGTAAAAAGACACTTCCCTTCAAAAACTATTTGCTTTTTCCATGAAAAAATGTCTTCTTTATTCCATAACATAATACATACATGAGAAAAATTGTTTAATATAAAAAACTGTGTGGGTATTTGTGTGCTAAGTTAGGGTGGATGGGAGGATGATGTGTATTTGTCTGTGTAATGCCTAGTAACCACTGTGTTGTTAATCTCTCTTATTTAAAACTGGGAATGCAAACTAGTACAGCCACTATGGAGAACAGTATGGAGATTCCTTAAAAAATTGCAAATAGAACTGCCTTATGACCCAGCAATCCCACTGCTGGGCATACACACAGAGGAAACCAGAATTGAAAGAGACACGTGTACCCCAATGTTCATCACAGCACTGTTTCTAATAGCCAGGACATGGAAGCAACCCAGATGTCCATCAGCAGAAGAATGGATAAGAAAGCTGTGGTACATATACACAATGGAGTATTACTCAGCCATTAAAAAGAATACATTTGAATCCATTATAATGAGGTGGATGAAACTGGAGCCGATTATACAGAGTGAAGTAAGCCAGAAAGTATACCAATACAGTATACTAACACATATATTTAGAAAGATGGTAATGATGACCCTGTATGCAAGACAGCAAAAGAGACACAGATGTGTAGAGCTGACTTTTGGACTCTGAGGGAGAAGGAGAGGGTAGGATGATTTGGGAGAATGGCATTGAAACATGTATACTATCATGTAAGAAATGAATCACCAGTCTATGTTCGATGCAGGATACAGGATGCTTGGGGCTGGTGCACGGGGATGATACAGAGAGATGATATGGGGTGGGAGGTGGGAGGGGGGTTCATGTTTGGGAACTCATGTACACCCATGGCTGATTCATGTCAATGTATGGCAAAACCAATACAGTATTGTAAAGTAAAATAAAGTAAAAATAAAAATTAAAAAAAATAATAAAAAGGAAAAAATAAAATAAAATAAAATAATTCTAATTCTAATTCTAAACTAATATTAATTCTACCAGTACCAGGTTCTATGAAACCCTACATGACCTTCTAGAATTAACACCAAAAAAAAAAAAGAAGATGTCATTTTCATCAGAGGGGACTGAAATGCAAACATAGAAAGTGAAGAGATACATGGAATAACAGGAAAATTTGGCCTTGGAGTACAGAATAAAGCAGGACAAAGGCTAACAAAGTTTGGCCAAGAGAATGCACTAGTCATAGCAAACACCCTCTTCCAACAACAAAAGAAAAGACTCTATGCATGGACATTACCAGATTATTAATATCAAAACCACATTGATTATATTATTTGCAGCTGAAGATGGAGAAGCTCTATCCAGTCAGCAAACCAAGACCCAGGAGCTGACTGCAGATCAGACCATGAACTCCTTATTGCAAAATTCAGACTTTGACTGAACAATGTAGGGAAAACCACTAGGTCATTCATGCATGACCTAAATCAAATCCCTTAGGATTATACAGTGGAAGCAACAAGTAGATTCAAGGGATTAGATCTGATAGACAGAGTGTCTGAAAACTACGAGGGGAGGGTCATAACATTGTACAGGAGGTGGTGATCAAAACCATCCACAAGAAAAAGGAATGAAGAAAAGGAAAATGGTTGTCTGAGGAGGCCTTACAAATAGCTGAGAAAAGAAAAGAGGCGAAAGGCAAAGGAAAAAAGGTAAGACATACCTATCTGAATACAGAGTTCCAAAGAATAGCAAAGAGATAAGAAGCCTTCCTAAGTGATCAACACAAAGAAATAGAGGAAAACAATAGAATGGGAAAGACTATACATCTCTTCAAGAAAATTAGAAATACCAAGGGAATATTTCATGCAAAGATGGGAATAATAAAGGACAGAAATGGTATGGACCTAAGAGAAGCAAAAGATATTTTTAAAAGGTAGCAAGAATACACAGAAGAACTATGAAAAAGATATCTTAATGATCCAGATAACCACGATGGTGTGAGCACTCACCTGGAGTCAGGCATCTTGGAGTCCAAAGTCAAATGAGTCTTAGGAAGCATCATTATGAACAAAGCTAGTGGAGGTGATGGAATTAGAGCTGACTATTCCAAATCCTAAAAGATGATACTGTTAAAGTGCTGCACTCAATATGCCAGCAAATTTGGAAAATGCAGCAGTAGCCACAGAATTGGAAAAGGTCAGTTTTCATTTTAATCCCAAAGAAAGGCAATGACAAAGAATGCTCAGACTACCTCACAACTGCACTCATCTCATACAATAGCAAAGTAATGCTCAAAATTCTCCAGGTAGGATTCAAGAGTATGTGAACTGAGAGTTTCCAGGTGATCAAAGTGTATTTAGGAAAGGCAGAGAAACCAGAAATCAAATTGCCAACATCCACTGTATCATAGAAAAAGCAAGAGAATTAAAAAAAACAAAACCAAAAAAAAAGAAAAATCTACTGCTGCTTCATTGACTACGCTAAAGCCTTTGACTTTGTGGATCACAACAAACCATGGAAAATTCTTCCAGAGATAGAAATACCAGACCACCCTTCCTGCCTCCTGAGAAACCTGTAGGCAGATCAAGAAGCAACTGATAGAACCACGCATGGAACAAGAGACTGGTTCCAAATTGCAAAAGGAGGACATCAAGGCTGCATATTGTCACCCTGCTTATTTAACTTATATGCAGAGTACATCATGCAAAATGCTGGGTTGGATGAAGGACAAACTGGAATCAAGATTGCCAGGAGAAATATCAATAACCTCAGTTATGCAAATAGCACCACCCTTAGCAGTCCATAGGGTCGCTAAGAGTCGGACACGAGTGAGCGACTTCACTTTC
Organism: Oryx dammah; assembly: GCF_014754425.2. NCBI lineage: Eukaryota > Metazoa > Chordata > Mammalia > Artiodactyla > Bovidae > Oryx > Oryx dammah. The sequence goes on from NW_024080475.1 coordinate 3,401,619, forward strand.
ACTTTCACTTTCATGCATTGGAGAAGGAAGTGGCAACCCACTCGTGTTCTTGCCTGGAGAATTCCAGGGACGGGGGAGCCTGGCGGGCTCCATCTATGGGGTCGCACAGAGTCAGACACAACTGAAGCGACTTAGCAGCAGCAGCAGTAGGGAAGAAAGCAAAGAGGAACTAAAGAGCCTCTTGATGAAAGTTAAAGAAGAGAGTTAAAAGCTGGCTTAAAATTCAACATTCAAAAAACTAAGATCATGGCATCCAGTTCCATCACTTCAAGGCAAATAGATGGAGAAACAATGGAAACAGTGACAGACTTTATTTTGGGGGGGGCTCCAAAATCACTGCTGATGGTGACTGCAGTTATGAAATTAAAAGACACTTGCTCCTTCAAAGAAAAGCTATGACAAACCTAGACGACATACTAGAAAGCGGAGACATTACTTTGCCAACAAATGTCTGTCAAGTCAAAGCTATGTCCTTTCCAGTAGTCATGTATGGATATGAGAATTGGACCATAAAGAAAACTGAGTGCCAAAGAATTGATGCTTTTGAAGTGTGGTGTTGTTGAAGACTCTTGAGGGTCCCCTTGGACTGCAACGAGATCAAACCAGGCAATCCTAAAGGACAGTCCTGAATATTTATTGGAAGGACTGATGTTGAAGCTGAAACTCCAATACATTGGCCACCTCATGCAAAAAGTTGACTCATTGGAAAAGACTCTGATGCTGGGAGGGATTGGGGGCAGGAGGAGAAGGGGATGACAGAGGATGAGATGGTTGGATGGCATCACTGACACGATGAATATGAGTTTGAGTAAGCTCCAGGAGTTGGTGATGGACAGGGAGGCCTGGGATGCTGCAGTTCATGGGTTGCAAAGAGTTGGACACGACTGAGCAACTGAACTGAACTGAAGCTGGGAAAGATTGAAGTCAGGAGGAGAAGTGGATGACAAAGGATGAGATAATTGAATGGCATCATCAGCTCATTGGACATGAATTTGAGCAAGCTCTGGAAGACAGTGAAAGACAGGGAAGCCACATTTCCACTTTTATCTAAGAATCATAGAAATTATATTTCAGGTGACTTATTATATAACACAATTACTTTTGATAGTTTTTTTCAGATTTATTAACATAGTTCAAGCTTTATTAATAGCAAATTTACATTTTTCTTGATTGTAAACAAGAAATACATTTCATATGGAAACAATATAAGCTTATTTAGTCAGTAAATAGGTATAAGGAACTTTTAGAGATGTATTAGTTAGTCTTACCATAAGAAAATAAAAGCAAATTTCATTTTAAAAACTATAAATGTGTTTCTACATTGTACAACATGGATAAAATCTTGATTACCTTGGGGATTCATTTTGTTCATGAAAACCTGGATTGTTGCATAAAACTACTTTTGAGCTGATAGTTTTTTGTGAGAATAGTTTTTGTCTCCTTGAATATCTAGCATATTTTAAATATTAAAATATTAAGTTTTTAATATTTTTCTAGGAATGCTTGTTCTCGTGTGTGTGTGTGTGTGTGTGTGTGTGTGTGTGTGTGTATGTGTGCCCATGCATGCTGTCACTTCAGCTGTGTCTGACTCTTTGCAACCCTATGGATTGTAGTCCATCAGGCTCCTCTGTCCATGGGGCTTCTCCAGGCAAGAATACTCAAGTGGTTTGCCATTTCCTTCTCAAGGGGGTCGTGCCAACCCAGGGATCCAACCTGTGTTTCTTATGTCTCCTGCATTGGGAGGCAGGTTCTTTACCATTTCCCGCATGGGAAGTCTATATATATACATTTACATATGCTATTACCTCTGTAGAACAATAAAAACTATACTTTTTATTTAAGAGACTTTATAGTCTAATTTATTAAACCGTTCTAGACATAGGAAATATTTCCAATTCACAATATATGAAATAAGTTTTTTTCCTCAATTACAGACATACATACCATAGAGAGTTTTATACCTGGTTTTACAACTCCAGCCACATTTAAGGTTAAAAAGTGAAAGTGTTGGTTGCTCAGTCATGTCTGACTCTGCAACCACATGGCCTAGAGCCAACCAGGCTCCTCTGTCCATGGGATTCTCCAGTTAAGAATACTGAAGTGTGTTGCTAGTTCTTCCTCTAGGGGATTTTCCTGATCCAGGGATTGAACCTCGGTCTCCTGCAGACAGATTCTTTACCATATGACCCATGGTTAAAGTAAATACAAGCACAAAAATCACACCAGTGTAGGTTTTAAAGGAATGACATGCTCTTTATATTGAGATATAAGACTGTACACACATACAAAAATAACTAAACACCAAATCTTTTGATATTTCTCATCCAACAGAGAATAAATCCCCATCTCTACATCACAGTGGTCATCAATTGATCAGATGATAAAGCCAATTTTTCCATCATAGCCACCACCAAAGAAAAATGATGTATTGGCTATGAGGAAGTCAGACTTGGCCAATATCAGAAACAGAAGCACAAACAGAGACGGAAAAAAAAAATGATGAAAAAGAGTCAGTGAAGGTAAAGTCTATTGCTACTTGGGATTCCTTCCAGGGACACACAGAAAAAGTTCCTGAATCCAAGAATTCCATGTCTTAACCACCATAGTTTAAATGGCTTTGGCAGCTGAATCCTCTTGGGTATCTTAGTGCAATCTCCATCAGCTATCAAAGATGATTTTTAAAAAGATAAAAACATGCCACTCTGCCAAATATAACCTGAGCATCTGTCAAAGATGTATTTAATTTAGTAATGAAGGAACCAGTGATCTGGGAGAGCAAGTTGTTTAATAATTGTTTTAAATTTGATAAATCTCATGTTTAAGGATGGTGTAACTAAAGATGTTTTAGCTCTAATAATGGGCAACACCTTAGCAAAATTTTACTTAAGATTATTAATCAAATTACTGAATTCTACACTTTAAATTGTGGCTTTAGAATTGCCATTCTAATAATACCAAACTCTCTTAGACATATGGTCTGCAGCCTACCAGGCTCCTCCGTCCATGGGATTTTCCAGGCAAGAGTACTGGAGTGGGGTGCCATTGCCTTCTCCATATGTGGATATAAAAATGCCAAATACTTATATAGTTATTTAACAAAAAAAATAAATTATAACATAGTTAACGTAGCCCATAACTGTGGATTCAACCATAAACATAATATTTTTTGTCTCTTTAGATACATTTCCTACCTCCAAGATCACTTAATGCTATTTTCTTTTATATTGAGAATATATAAAATTGTCCCTTTTAAAATTCCAAGTCTAAATATATTTTTAATTTAATGGGATAATAAAGTATACAAATGTATCTCTCATCGAGTTTTAAAGACTTTAAATATTTACTAAAACTCACATACTCCCATATGAATACTATGAAAACTTAGAAATATTTCAAATGATATGCAATGTAATTTTAGTTCTATCTTTGAAATAATGTTCCAATTTTGTCTGCAGTCTACTTTAAAATATTCACCTATAGGCAGTGTTATACTAGAACTACAGTGGTCAATTTAACTTAAAGCATAGGTTCATTAGATGCTTTAATTGAAAGCTTAAATCTCACGAAAGATGAACTGATTGATTAAGGCAGTGATCCAAGGCTGACTATGACAGGCCATGTCATTTCTCTTTATCTCTGATTAACTCCAGATGGCTTGGCTTAAATCAGAACTGTTTGTTCTGCTATAATGTACCTGTGTAAAGCACATTTTTGTGTGATACAAATTAGTTTGTATCATTCTTAAGTAGGAAATGATGTCAGTTTAATGTATAGTAGATGCTGTGTTAATTCAGATGTGAAGTTTTCCAACTCGTTCATTTTAGCACCACCGAATCACATCAGCTGGACATAAGAGCACTGAGACATTTAAATGCAGCAAACTGTAGAGAAATACCATTCTGGACATGATGCCAAGTCACTTTACACTCTCCCTCTTAGCACTGTTGCCCTATGTGACGGATCCTGGAAATTCTGATTGTGTTCATTTCTCTGATTTATTGAACATAACTCATCAGCTTCAATCCCTCTTTTCACATCTTTCCATGAACTAACTCAAGTTATCCTTAATGGTATATCTAAAATTCAGTATAGTATTACAGTATTCAATGTTTCATATACTTTTATTTCACTTCCCTGATAATAAATATTCATATGTAAAGAAGAATTTGCTCTGAAGCCTCTTTCCTATATAATCTAGTAACAAGTAAGGTTAAAATGTTCTGGCTTAATTCTCCCAGTGAATTACTGCCATCATATCCTAAGATAAGTTAAAATTTGTGCCTGGTAAAATTGGTATAGATCAGTTTGAATTTTAAAATTTGTAATTTTCCATAAGGTGAGTTTTAAGAAAGGGACTTACTTTCTTGAATTTTATTTTTTAAAGGAAGAATATCTTCTGTGTAGTCACAGGTGCTATTTGTCAAATGCTGATATCCAATGAACTGCGAGCAGAAATGGTGTGCTTCACCTCCAACACAGAGCACCTAGTTGCTGATGCAAGCCCCACCTACATGCCCTCCTTTAAGACAGTTGTTATTCTGCCAGCTTGAGAACCTGAGTTATGAGCACCTTGAATCTTCAAGTTAACAACCATTAGTGATGAACGCCAAACATCCAAGATGCTGCCCAGTTGTAGTTATAAGGACCACAGATCTTATAGTTTAGATCGTCTGTCATTGACTGAAGTACGCTCACAGGGAAAAGAAACTGGGAGCACATTGTTGGCTGAAAGGTGGGTGGCTTGACTCTTCCCTCCACTTAGTAGTTTGGAATTACAAATGCTCTTTTATATCCTTATAAGAAACTTGTTTAAGGAGCTATAACTCATGGTTAATTGATCAATCATCTATGATTTCTTTCTAAGAACACTCTCTTTAGTCAGTGGTTTTCTTATAATAGCACTGTGCCCAGAGGTTTTATGTAAGACGAGAGAACCCTCAGCATATCCGTCAGGAGAGATAAAAGGAAAACAAGTAAAGAAAGCTAGCAAGCTCCGTAGGCATATATGGGTTCCTCAGTCTGTTTTTGAAACTGGCTGATACAGCTACCACCTGGCTTCTGATCATATTTCCTCCCCAAATCACTTTTCATTTTCTTTGTTTCTACAGTATAGATGGATTCTCAAAGCATGATTCCAAGACCATTTTACTAAAACTTAAAAACACTGAAGGGTAGCAGAATATTTCACACTAAAATATGACTGTAGGAGTTCAGGACATATCAGTCCCAAATATGCCTCTTTTGTATGTGGACTACTTGAACCTATCAGTTCAGTTCAGTTCATTTCAGTGGCTCAGTCATGTCCGACTCTTTGCGACCCCATGAATCACAGCACGCCAGGCCTCCCTGTCCATCACCAACTCCCGGAGTTCACTCAAACTCATGTCCATCGAGTCGTTGATGCCATCCAGCCATCTCATCCTCTGTCATCCCCTTCTCCTCCTGCCCCCAATCCCTCCCAGCATCAGAGGCTTTTCCAATGAGTCAACGTTTCACAGGAGGTGGCCAAAGTATTGGGGTTTCAGCTTTAGCATCAGTCCTTCCAATGAACACCCAGGACTGATATCCTTTAGGATAGACTGGTTGGATCTCCGTGCAGTCCAAGGGACTCTCAAGAGTCTTCTCCAACACCACAGTTCAAAAGCATCAATTCTTCGGTGCTCAGCCTTCTTCACAGTCCAACTCTCACATCTATACATGACCACAGGAAAAACCATAGCCTTGACTAGACAGACCTTTTTTGGCAAACTTGTTCCTATAGGTACTTGGAAAACAACAGATGCAGGAATCGTTCTCTGAACTCCTTTATCTGCCTGAAGACAGGTCCTCTAAAAGGAACCAATTATCACAGAGGCCCTTCCCAGGAGTTTCATCAACCAGGGAAAGCTGACTCCTGTCACAGGAGAGGACACTAGAAATGACATCACACTGAGACACACGTTGTCATAAATTATCACACCCATCCACTCTTCTAAGGGCCATTCACCAGCCTAAAAATAATTTCCTCTCCCTTAAAAGGCCCAGATCTCCCCTCCCCCTTCCCCAGCAGATGGTATTTAAGCCTGAATTTTAAGTCACCAGAGGGGTCATTTTTCCTCTGGGCATCACCCTTGCCCAGGTAGGGTACACATGTTAATACTTTCTGTTTGTTTTCTCCTGTTAATCTGCCTTTCATTACAGAGGTCTCAGCTGAGAACTCAGAAAGGTAGATGAAAAAAAATTTTTTTTTTCTCTACACCATAAATAATTCTCCTGATATAACATGACAACACAAGATTATAGCACAGTGACTGGAATCCTTAACACCATGTTTATTTGTTAGGATCAATCTGATTCATAGGAATTGACCTTTGTTGGGCCATAACTATGTGTGAGATACTGTTCTAACTATTTGACAATGTGTAAATTCACTTAACACTCATAATTCCCAAAAGAAGTAACTACTATCATAATACATTTTTCATAAATGAGAAAAGAAGTGAAATAATTTCTCCGAGTTTGCACATATAGTGAAAGGTAAGGCAACAATTCTTAACCAAGCAGTTAAACTCTAAAATCCATGATGTTACACAATGTACTATAATCTCTTTATAGTCCTTACTGGGTCACACAGAGTATTGTGAGAATGATAGGAACTCAAGAAATAGGTCTTGAATAATAATTCCTGAGGTCAAATAGGCTATTAATTAATTATATATTATTTTATTAAATCTTATAATTACTATGCATACCACTGCGCACTGTTCTTCAGAACATTAAGGATGTCTTTGTTCATTTATAAAGATAAAAATGATCTGATAATTGCATTAAGAAATACTTTTAGTTTACTATTATATCCATCTAACAAGGTAGGACCACTCAGAAAATTTTATAAAATGCCACCTCTAATTTTAAAACAACTTTAGCAATTTAAAAGGGAGTCTAGAACTCCTCTTAGAAAAAATTCTATTATCTAACTGTTTCTTACATTTTGGTAAAGTCATTTAGCCTTCTTTCAGTTTCCACTTCTAAAAAAGCAAGATAAATAACCCTTACATAAGTTCAGGAGGCAACTCACAGAGAAGTAAATAAAAGATTCCACACATTCTTAGAATTCTGGAGCTATGATTGACCTTAAGAGCCCCTTCATTCTCCTGGGAATCAGATTTCTTGTAGTTACACATTTTTTCAATGTTTTTCTGTGTAGCTTCCAATAGTACCTAAAAAATTGCTATAAAAATTAGACAAAAGGAAAATCTAGACCCTAAACCATTTACATATCCTTTTTTAAACATCGGTTCTGATTCAATATTTATCCAAGACTTACACTGACTTATTCTTATATTCCATAATCCAATGTTGAATCTTTAGTTTTGGCTTTAACATCTCGGCAGTTTTGTTTTGTTTTTCCCTCTTTCTGAGCAACCTTTCTCCCTATCATGAGACTTCCTGTCAACTCTTCATCAAGATGTAGTATATTTAAGTATTCCTTTTACATCCTCAAAAAAATAAAGTCAAAGTTCCTGTATGTAGATAGAATTAAAGTTATTTCAGGGAGCAATTCTCATCAATCAATCTGTTTTCTTAAGGTGGTATTTTCGTTAACTCGTTGCTTAATTATAAGCAGAGATAAGATGTTAAACTTGCTGCTTTTTTTTTTTATTAAGCTTGGTACTTAATTCTAATCAGAGATATGAAATTAAAGTCAGTACTTTTTACAAAAGTAACTTAGAAACTGGGTGCCTAAGTTATGACACATTTTAATAAGTTTTACCCAGTTTCTAGCTTATAAGGAATCCATATGATCTAGAGTGCTTGACTATCTAACAGAGGCTGATTCCAAGGACTGCATCCTGGGGACCCGCAGAGACAAGTCATTCCCAGATTAGTGCGGTGGGGTATTCATCCCAGGGGCACACTAGTGGTAGGAATATACCTGTCTCCCAACTTGAGTCACAGGATGGCTATGTTTCCTGAATATTAGAGTTAGATCAAGAAATCCTGGCTAGTCTTCATTTTTAAAACCTGAAATTGACCTTGCTGTTATCAAGTCATTTTCTCAACTCCAAAGTAATTCTTTTTGCCTGTGCTGTGAAAATATGGGCTTTTTAAATATGTTTCCCTTTTCAACTGGTACCAAAGGTTTCTCAGTGGAGACTGCTAGAGAAACCCTGCGGGAAGAACGTGTCATGCTAACTTGGTAGATTCCTGCAATGTGGGTGGCTTCCCCAGGTGCAGCTCCTGCACTGTGAATAACCTATCCCACATTAGGCTCTTGAAGGATGACATTTCCCCAGCATCAATTCCCTCCAGTAGAGGATGATAAGTAGCTCCTGCCTGTCAGTAACTGTCCCCACCTTCCCCCAGAGAGTTTTGCATAGGAGTACCTCCAGCTTTCCCAGGCCCTAAATGATGGATTTCCCAAAGAAATTGATGCTTTTAAACTGTGGTGTTGGAGAAGACTCTTGAGAGTCCCTTGGACTGCAATGAGATCAAACCAGTCCATCCTAAAGGAAATCAGTCCTGAATATTCATTGGAAGGACTGATGCTGAAACTCCAATATTTGGCCACCTGATGCAAAGGACTGACTCACTGGAAAAGACCCTGATGCTGGGAATGATCGAAGGCAGGAGGAGAAGGGGACACCAGAAGATGAGAGGTTGGATGGCATCACTGACTCGATGGACCTGAGTTTGATGAACCTCCCAGACCAGCTCCGGGAGTTGGTGATGGACAGGGAGACCTGGCATGCTGCAGTCCATAGGGTCGCAAAGAGTCCAGCACAACTGAGCAACTGAACTGAACTGAAATGATGAATTTCCAGCAAGTTCCAATGGCATCCATCACAGTCAGATTTCTGCCAAAATGTGAGCCATGGTGGTGTCCTTTCCAACAACTTCTGAATCTTGGCCCGTGATGGGGATGTTGCTGGTGTTCAAGTCAGTGTGAGGGCTAGTGATTGCTCCTTATTTCTAATATGCCTACACTCTTTAAAGTTCTCATCATTTTATTAGTCTATCTCTCACTATTCCATTCTCTTGTTATAGTCAATCATTCTTTATATTAAATTTTCCTTGTTCAAATTACTGCATGGTTTCTCTCTCCTGATTATACCTGTACTGATACATTTACCAAATGAGATCCTAGAATCAAATTTATGAAATTGTATTCTAGTGTGATAGAAATTGGAATATGTTCTAGTTATCATAATTAAATAGCAAAGCCTTTCCAAATCTATAAACAACATGGGTTGCAGATCTAAATGTGAAAGTTAACATAGCATAACTTTTGGAAAAATATCAGGGGACATATTTTTGGCCTTAGAAAAGATAAAAGTTTCTTACACAGAGCCACTAAACAAAAACCATTAATTATAAAGTTCAAAATATGAAAAATTGTATTATGTTCAAATAAGAATGTCCATTCATCAAAAGACATTATTAAATGACCAAAAACAGAAGTGATTTATGAAAGTCACTCATACAAATCACTACAAAAGGCTGACAACAGAATAAAAAAATGAGTAAAAGATGAAATATTTTACAAAACAAGATAGATAACCAAATGGCCAATACTTATGAAAATGTGTTCAACTTCATTAGTCACGAAGGGAGTACACAAAAATGTGATATCCATTGCCACTACAATGTCCAATAGTTAAATAATAATAATATGTAAAAAATACAGGCAACATTAAGTACCAGCAAGGATGTAGAAAGCCTGGAATGCTCACAAATTGTTAGTGAGAGTGCAAACTGGTACAACTTTCCCAAACTTTCAATATTTATTAAAATGCATATATGCATAATATATCAACCAGCAAGTATGTACACCAAAAATGTTCATAACACTGCTATATATTAAGCCCAAGATTTTGAATAACCCTACTGTTCATCAATGGAGAAGGAAATGGCAACCCACTCCAGTGTTCTTGCCTGGAGAATCTCATGGGCAGAGGAACCTGATAGGCTACAGTCAGTGGGGTCACAGAGAGTCCAACATGACTGAGTGACTAACACTTCACTTTTCATCAATAATCCAATGGGAAAATAAATTTTAGTATATTTAGTCAATCAAGTTCCCCTTTCAGTATCCTATCATTTTGCCTTTTCATACTGTTCATGGGGTTCTCAAAGCACAAATACTGAACTGGTTTGTCATTCCCTTCTCCAGTGGACCACTTCTGTCAGACCTCTCCACCATGACCCACCCATCTTGGATGGTCTCACATGGCATGGGTTAGTTTCATTGAGTTAGACAAGGCTGTGGTCTGTGTAATCAGATTGGCTAGTTTACTGTGATTATGGTTTCAATGTGTCTGCCCTCTGATGCCCCCTCACAATACCTACTATCTTACGTGTGGACGTGGGGTATCTCTTACCTTGGACGTGGGGTATCTCTTACCTTGGACATGGGGTATCTCTTCACGGCTGCTCCCTCAAAGCGCAGCTGCTGCTCCTTACCTTGGATGAGGGGTATCTCCTCCCTGGGCCGGTAGGTGCCCAATATGCTACTGGAGATCGGTGGAGAAATAACTCCAGAAAGAATGAAGGGATGGAGAAAAGCAAAAACAATACCCAGCTGTGGATGTGACTGGTGATAGAAGCAAAGTCTAATGCTGTAAAGAGCAATATTGCATAGGAATCTGGAATGTTAGGTCCACAGGTCAAGGCAAATTGGAAGTGGTCAAACAGGAGATGGCAAGAATGAATATTGACATTCTAACAAACTAAAATGGACTGGAATGGGTGAATTTAACTCAGATGACCATTATATCTACTACTGTGGTCAAGAATCCCTTAGAAGAAATGGAGTAGCCATCATGGTCAACAAAAGAGTCTGAAATGCAGTACTTGGATGCAATCTCAAAAAAGAGAATGATCTCTATTCGTTTCCAAGGCAAACCACTCAATATCATGGTAATCCAAGCCTATGCCCCAATCAGTAATGCTGAAGAAGCTGAAGTTAAATGGTTCTATGTAGATCTACAAGACCTTTTATAACTAACACCCTCAAAAGATGTCCTTTTCATTTTAGGGGACTGGAATGCAAAAGTAGGAAGTCAAGAAACACCTGGAATAACAGGAAAATTTGGCCTTGGAATGCGGAATGAAGCAGGGCAAAGGCTAATAGAGTTTTGCCAAGAGAATGTACTGGTCATAGCAAACACCTTCTCCCAACAACACAAGAGAAGACAACACATGGACATCACCAGATGGTCAGCACCGAAATCAGATTGCTAATATTCTTTGCAGCCAAAGATGGAGAAGCTCTATACAGTCAGCAAAGACAAGACTGGAAGCTGACTGTGGCTCAGATCATGAACTCCTTATTGAGAAATTCAGACTTAAATTGAAGAAAGTGGGGAAAACCAGTAGACCATTCAGGTATGACCTAAATCAAATCCCTTAAGATTATACAGTGGAAGTGAGAAATAGATTTAAGAGACTAGATCTGATAGAGTGATTGATGAACTATGGATGGAGTTTCATGACATTGTACAGGAGACAGTGATCAATACCATCCCCGTGGAAAAGAAATGCAAGAAAGCAAAATGGCTGTCTGGGGGGGGGGGGCGCTTACAAATAGCTGTGAAAAGAACAGAAGTGGAAAGCAAAGGAGAAAAGGAAAGATATAAGCATCTGAACGCAGAGTTCCAAACATTAGCAAAGAGAGATAAGACAGTCTTCCTTAGTGATCAATGAAAACAAATAGAGGAAAACAACAGAATGGGAAAGACTAGAGATCTCTTCAAGAAAACTGGAGATACCAAGGGAACATTTCATGCAAAGATGGGCTCAATAAAGACAGAAATAGTATGGACCTAACAGAAGCAGAAGATATTGAGAAGTGGCAAGAATACACAGAAGAACTGTACAAAAGAGAGCTTCACGACATAGAAAATCATGATGGTGTGATCACTCACCTAGATCCAGACATCCTGGTATGTGAAGTCAAGTGGGCCTTAGAAAGCATCACTACCAACAAATCTAGTTTAGGTGATGGAATTCCAGTTGAGCTATTTCATATCCTGAAATATGATGCTGTGAAAGTGCTGCACTCAATATGCCAGCAAATTTGCAAAACTCACCAGTGGCCACAGGACTGAAAAAGGTCAGTTTTCATCCCAATCCCAAAGAAAGGCAGTCCCAAAGAATGTTCAAACTACCACACAATTGCACTCATCTCACACACTAAGAAAGTAATGCTCAAAATTCTCCAAGCCAGGCTTCAGCAATACGTGAACCGTGAACTTCCTTTTCTAAAACCAGTTCAAACTGGTTCAAACCAGAGATCAAATTGCCAACATCGCTGGATCATGGAAAAAGCAAGAGAGTTCCAGAAAAACATCTATTTCTGCTTTATTGACTATGTCAAAGCCTTTGACTGTGGGGAACACAATAAACTGTGGAAAATTCTAAAAGAGATGGGAATACCAGACCACCTGACCTGCCTCTTGAGGAACCTATATGCAGGTCAGGAAGCAACAGTTAGAACTGGACATGGAACAACAGACTGGTTCCAAGTAGGAAAAAGAGTACTTCAAGGCTGTATATTGTCACCCTGCTTATTTAACTTATATGCAGAGTACATCATGAGAAATGCTAGACTGGAAGAAACACAAGCTGGAATCAAGATTGCTGGGAGAAATATCAATAACCTCAGATATGCAGATGACACCACCCTTATGGCAGAAAGTGAAGAGGAAGTAAAAAGCCTCTTGATGAAAGTGAAAGAGGAGAGTGAAAAAGTTGGCTTAAAGCTCAACATTCAGAAAACGAAGATCATGGCATCTGGTCCCATCACTTCATGGCAAATAGATGGGGAAACAGGGGAAACAGTGTCAGACTTTATTTGGGGGGGGCTCCAAATTCACTGCAGATGGTGATTGCAGCCATGAAATTAAAAGATGCGTACTCCTTGGAAGGAAAGTTATGACCAACCTAGAGAGTATATTGAAAAACAGAGATATTACTTTGCCAACAAAGTTTCATCTAGTCAAGGCTATGGTTTTTCCTGTGGTCATGTATGGATATGAGAGTTGGACTGTGAAAAAAGCTGAGAGCTGAAGAACTGATGCTTTTGAACTGTGGTGTTGGAGAAGACTCTTGAGAGTCCCTTGGACTGCAAGGAGATCCAATCAGCCCATTCTAAAGAGATCAGTCCTGGGTGTTCATTGGAAGGACTGATGCTGAAGCTGAAACTCCAGTAGTTTGGCCACCTCATGTGAAAAGTTGACTCATTGGAAAAGACTCTGATGCTGGGAGGGATTGGGGGCAGGAAGAGAAGGGGACAACAGAAGATGAGATGGCTGGATGGTATCATTGACTCGATGGACATGAATTTGAGTGAACTCTGGTATTGGTGATGGACAGGAAGGCCTGGAGTGCTGTAATTCGACAAAGAGTTGGACACGACTGAGCCACTGAACTGAACTGAAGCAATCAAGTACTATACTGAATGAGAAGCACTAAACTATACCACACACAAGAAGCCAGACAAAAGGCAAATAATTAGAAATTAGTCTTAATGGATGAAAGTCCACTTTTGTGGAAGAAAGTATCTGGAAGTGGATAATAGGGTTTGGAGAGATCCTGGTTATCTTCTGGTTCTCCCTTTTGGTGCTGGAATAAAAAGTATTATGCTGGCTTTTCAAATTTCACCAAGGTACACACTGATGATCTTTTTTCAATTTTCTGGATATTTGTTGCAGTGCCAGAACATGTTAAAAATAATCATCAAAGTTAGATGCTTCTTGACGAAAATGAAAAAAAGATTTTTGCACATGTATTTTATGATATGCCTGTCCAGTTCTCTCTAGCACTGAAACCCTCAGGTCACATTACTCACTGAATTATTATTAATTCCCAATTATCTTTACTGATGTTACTTCCTTAGTCTTTTAATTGACATTAGTCACTTCTTTCCAGTCTTCTTTGAGCTTATAAACTAGTCATTTAGGTACCTGATTATAGTCTGAAGCTTTCCATATCTCACAGATTTATATGATAAATAACAAAGTTATATTAGAGAAAAATTTTATTACTCTCATCAAATCCCCCAGAAAAAGGTGATTGTTGTGTAATAATAACAGCTCTTGCCTTAAACATTCACTACTCAAGCTATTCAAGATTTAAAGGCAAAGAAATAAGAATATGAATCAAGGCACAAGCAACAATCAGAGCTGACATATTTAGCTTGTAAGAATCCTCTCATTTTGCATTACTCAGTTTGCTTAGTTAGACTCTCACAGTTTACATTCTAGGGTCTTGATTCCTCGATGAAGTGCATTTTACAATTGAGATGTGTGGTGTTCAGTTGGTGGATTAATGTGTTGTGATGGTTGCTCTGCTTGCAGTCTAAAGAATGACTCACTGCTACTGTATTTATTATTTATGGATTACATAGTGGGCCAGCAGAGAGAGGGAAGAAAAGAACTTGCAAACTAAAATCAATACAAATAATAGCCTCTCACAAGAGAAATCCCAGGAGTTTAAGTTGCTCTCTCTTTCCTCTGGCCATATTTTCTCTCTCACTTTTTTCTCTTTCTCTTTTGTTCTAAAAAATATTATCTGCAGAGGAGAATTTCATTGTGTTGTTCTATTAAAATTCTTTGTAAAAACCATTAAATTTATTTTGCCTTGCATTTTTCCAAAAGATCCTAAGTTAAAATGGTAACAGGCAGAATACCCTTTGATTAATTCTGTACTCCATTATAATTTTTAGGAAATAAATGTTGAAGAGTACACACTTTTTAAGACCAGGAAAACAGTCAACTTATTAAATCATCAAATACACTAAGATATATGTATTACTCTTTCTAATAACCTTGTGTTTTGTGTGTGTGGGGGGTGCATTTTAAAAGTCTTTATTGAATTTGCTACAATATTGTTTCTGTTTTATGTTTTGATTTTTTGGTCACGAGGCAGTAGGATCTTAGCTCCCTGGCCTGGGATCAAACACTCACCCCCTGCACTGGAAGGTGAAGTTTTATCCACTGGACTGCCAAGGAAGTCCTCTCTAATAAGCTTATGAGGAACCTTTTCCTACTAATATTTTCAGAAGTGTACATAAAAAGATAAATCTAGAGACCATAGTTCATATATATGTGTATATGTGTGTACCTAATCATTTATGTTGGAGAAGGAAATGGCAACCCACTCCAGTCTTCATGCCTGGAAAATCCCATGGATGGAGGAGCCTGGTGGGCTACAGTCCACAGGGTTGCAAAGAGTCGGACACGACTGAGTGATTTCACTGCAATCATTTTTGTGTGTACATATCTATATCTATGTGTATCTATGTGATATATATGTGTATGTGTGTGTGTGTGTGTGTGTGTGTATATATAATTTTGCTCAGTGCCTCCAGATAAAATCATGAGTTTTTATTTTTCTGAATAGAACTATACTGACCATGGTTTCACATCAATGTAAATAGTATTTTAGTATTAAATATAGTTACTTCTTAAGGTAAACAATTGCTGTTAAAAATAAAGCTCTCGGAGCTATAAACTTAGTTTGCTTAGACTTAGAAGTAAGTCTCCATAATAATCCACACAAAAAAATTAAGATAATTTCCTTTGATACATTTAAAAACTAGCATTGTGCACAATTTTATCTTCTTATATCCTTTCAAAGCAAATATTTTGGCTTATATGTTTACACAGGTATATTCTGTACTTAATCATGCTCATAACTGGTTTACTTTCTTGATCTATTATTTTATTTTTTTGGCTCAAAAATGAAAATCTGATTTCATATAACCACAAAGGCTGATGATTGATGGAGAGAGGTTATGAAGAGTCTTATGGACCATAAAGCATTGATTTTGAATCTGAGCAAAATATGAAGCCATTAGATAATTCTCACTGATGAAAAAATGATAAGATGTCTGTTTTTAAATTTTAACTTTAGCTGCTTATTTGACAATGGACTGAAGAGGCCAAAAGAGGAGCTAGAAAAACAGTGAGAAATGATGAAACAAGTTGGTAGCAATAGAAATAGTGAAAAGGACTGTGATCTTAACATATATTTTTGAAGAACTTAAAGCCAAAAACAAAACTTCCTGGGTGGCTTGAACATTTAGTGTAGGAGGAAAAGTTGATTTAAGGATGACTGATGGTTATTGCAGCCATGAAATTAAAAGATGCTTACTCCTTGGAAGGAAAGTTATGAGCAACCTAGATAGCATATTGAAAAGCAGAGACATTACTTTGCCAACAAAAGTCCATCTAGTCAAGGCTATGGTTTTTCCAGTGGTCATGTATGGATGTGAGAGATGGACTGTGAAGAAAGCTCAGTGCTGAAGAATTGATGCTTTTGAACTGTGGTGTTGGAGAAGACTCTTGAGAGTCCCTTGGACTGCAAGAAGATCCAACCAGTCCATTCTAAAGGAGATCAGTGTTGGGTGTTCTTTGGAAGGACTGATGCTAAAGCTGAAACTCCAATACTTAGGCCACCTCATGCGATGAGTTGACTCATTGGAAAAGACTCTGATGCTGGGAGGGATTGGGGGCAGGAGGAGAAGGGGACGACAGAGGATGAGATGGCTGGATGGCATCACCGACTCGATGGACATGAGTTTAGGTGAACTCCGGGAGTTGGTGATGGACAGGTAGCCCTGGCACACTGCAATTCATGGGGTCGCAAAGAGTTGGACACGACTGAGCGACTGAACTGAACTGAACTGACATGGTTGACCTGAATGTTAGAAAGATGGAGTTTGTCTTCATTTTGATGGGAAAGCAAGTTTTGGGGAAAAAACATATTAGGTTTAAGATGCCCATTAGATGCCTATTGAATATCTAAATTACAGTGTCAGTCTAATAGTTAAATATAAGAATCCAGAGAGCAGAGAAGGTAGCTGGGCTAAAGGTATAAATTTATATCCTTTATAAAGGTATAAAGGATATGTTAAGCATTATACTATGCTATTGACTGTTTGGTTGAAAAGATGATATGTTTTTGAATATTTTACTTAGCATCTTGGCTTCTTCCAAAAAACTAAGCATTTAGTTCAAAAATAATTTTAAAAATTTACAATCAATATTGTAAATGTCTGAATCCCATAATTTTAAATGTTTTAAAAAGTTAACAAGTCCTTAAAATATATAATGTCTATGGAATTTTTCATTTTGAAAAAGGCTGTGAAAACTACCAAGTTTGGAAATCTGCTAATCATATATTTAATTTAAATAACACCTTATAAATGCCTTTTATCCCAAATAACTAAAAAACTAAAACTTGACTTTTTTCCCCACAAGTTCAAAGTATTATACTTTTTCTTATTAACATGTAGTAAATATATTAATATATAGATATCATCAAGTAGGAAATCGGTAATGCAGTCAATTCTTATTATTCATGGTGATTGGGTTCTTCATCTAGGGAACATACAGGATGTGTTCCAGTGAAACTCTGGTGACATTTCATCAGCCAAAAATCAAGACATAAATGTATTTTGTTTGTGTTTCTGTTCAAAAACACTTGTTGATTCATTAACATTGCACTGACGATCAGAAGCCCTACAACTCATGACTAAAGGAAAGATATCTTACCTAAGACACATACTCAACTATTTTATCCATAAGGCACATCACAGCCTTCTTGCACTCACAGACCCTAGACAACACTTCAGCACAACACTTGGAGAGTATTAGCAAAATCACCAACAAAAACTCAAACTGTGGCACCAGAGAAACCATGAAAAGGACATGTTTGTAGTATTAGAGCTGAAACAAGAGAGCAGAACATGGTATTGTTTGACCTCGGTCAGGAACATGCATATAGAAAGACTCCGCTCTCTGCATGTCCATGAGCAACTGAGAATGAACTACAAATATTGATTATGAGGTTACAGATAGTTTAATGAGTAGAAAAATTCCCAAAAAAATCCATAAATAATGAGAATTGAGGGTTCATATATGTATATATATATCCTCATATTCACATCTAAATATCTATCTTATCTGTTCTTCCCTATAGACAGGAAACTGCCAAATACGCAGTAGGAGAATAGAAAAACAACTAAAGAAGTAAAAATACAAAACAAAATGCAAAGCCAGTGTTATCAGCGCTGTGTTTCTGGAGGAAAATTAGAATGATGGATGTTGGATACTTCAAGAAAAAAAATAATATTGGTCTTTAATTACTTAGTCCTGATGTGACTTTTAAAACCAGTGCTCTTGGTTGTTTTATATTCCTTTTCTTCACATACATTAATTGCATAATTTTTATTTCACTCTAAAAATGTGTTTCTACTATAGCACATGTGCTAGAATATGCTATATTAGCTTATTTTATATTGATCCCAAGAGACTGTTAGGAGTTCCTTCACTCTCATACTGAACTTTATATTCCAATACTGTCCTAAACTATTAATTATTATTTATCTGTATGCCAGCAGAGAAAAGATCAACTTGGAATTTTATAGAATAAATGTGGTCATCTGAACAAGAAAATATAATTATGAACAATTTGTCTTGTGTTTATAGTGAAACTTGAGTGAGCAAACATAATCTGTAAATATTTCAAATTCAGCATTAATTGATTATTAATGAAATATATAATGACTGTACAATGGTGATTTTAAATTGCTTCATAATTTTTTTTAAATTTCATGTAAGTCTTTCATACCAATTACTTTACTTATCTTTTTAAAAATATGGCAATTAATTCTGTCTAAATTGTAATCATGTGTGTGTGCTCTGTGGCTCAGTCCTGTCCGACTGTTTGCAACCCCACGGGCTATCGCCCACCAGGCTCCTCTGTCCATGGGATTTTATCGGTAAGTATATCAAACTGGATTGGCATTTCCTCCCCCAAATTGTGATCAAATCAATATGCTTATAATAGCATGATTTAGAAATAGATTTTAAGCATCATCATATTAAAAGAAATAACATTGTATCATTCTTCACTGATATTTTCTAAAGCTATCTTACTACCTTAATTTTACTTTCTTTCTTTGGTCTACATTTATATTCCCCAAAAAGAGTTTTATTAATACAAGAGGAAGATAAGCCTTATATTTACATCCCATGTACAATTATTTGAGATGGGGAGGGAGGGAGATGGGCAATTTACATAACACTCTTAATCACAGAATTTGCAGAAGAATTCCATTTCTTTGCTTTTAGTGACTTTTGGAAATTCGAAGTATCCATTTGATATCAGACTTGACTGAGTAGTTAATTATCATATGAAAACATCCACCTAACAGTGCTCTTCTATTTAGATTAGTCATACTGCTTGTGTATCCGGAGAAGGCGATGGCACCCCACATCAGTACTCTTGCCTGGAAAATCCCATGGATGGAGGAGCCTGGAAGGCTGCAGTCCATGGGGTCGCGAAGAGTCGGACACAACTGAGCGACTTCACTTTCACTTTTCACTTTCATGCACTGCAGAAGAAAATGGCAACCCACTCCAGTGTTCTTGCCTGGAGAATCCCAGGGACAGGGGAGCCTGGTGGGCTGCCATCTATGGGGTCGCACAGAGTCGAACACAACTGAAGCGACTTAGCAGCAGCAGCAGCTTGTGTATCGCTTGAGTATAGTGTTTGAAATCTTCTAATTAGATATTCCAATGCAAATTTCTTAATATTAGTAATCAAATATTTCAAATCAATATATATTTCAAAACAGACAATATTTGGTTCTTATACACTTGGTTCAACATTTCTTCAGCCAATACTTATTTCACTACCAAAAATTCAAAGGAAGAATTTATTATTAAGGATTTTCTAAAGTTTATTTTTTGACATTGTTTTTCTAATTTTATATATATTAGATACAAACAAATCCTACACTCTCTGTTTTCAAAAAGGCATCACTTTCTTCAGTTCAGTCACTCAGTCTTGTCCAACTCTTTGTGACCCCATGAATCACAGCTCGCCAGGTCTCTCCTTTCATCATCAACTCCCAGAGTTCACCCAAACTCATGTGCATCGAGTCGTTGATGCCATCCAGCCATCTCATCCTCTGTCATCCCTTTCTCCTCCTGCCTTCAATCCCTCAGCATCACGGTCTTTTCCAATGAGTCAACTCTTCACATGAGGTGGCCCAAGTATTGGAGTTTCAGCATCAGCATCAATTCTTCCAATGAACACGCAGGACTGGTCACCTTTAGAATGGACTGGTTGGATCTCCTTGCAGTCCAAGGGACTCTCAAGAGTCTTCTCCAACACCACAGTTCAAAAGCATCAATTCTTCGGCACTGAGCTTTCTTCACAGTCCAACTCTCACATTCATACATGACCACTGGAAAAACTATAACCTTGACTAGATGGACCTTTGTTGGCAAAGTAATGTCTCTGTTTTTGATTATGCTATCTAGATTGGTCATAACTTTCCTTCCAAGGAGTAAGCGTCTTTTAATTTTATGGCTGCAGTCACCATCTGCAGTGATTTTGGAGCCCCAAAACTAAAGTCTGACACTGTTTCCCCTGTTTCCCCATCTATTTCCCATGAAGTGATGGGACCAGATGCCATGATCTTCGTTTTCTGAATGTTGAGCTTTAAGCCAATTTTTTCACTCTCCTCTTTCACTTTCATCAAGAGGCTTTTTAGTTCCTCTTCACTTTCTGCCATAAGGGTGGTGTCATCTGCATATCTGAAGTTATTGATATTTCTCCCAGCATCCTTAAAGTAAATTCTAAATTCTCTCTTCATGGCTAACTGTTTTGTCTTGATGCCTATTGGCTTGTTGAACTTATGTCACATCAAAAAAAATCTATGAAATGAGTTTTAGAAAAAGTATAGAGTGAAAAGTACTACAGCAAAAGAATTTTTATAAGCCTTGCTGTAAGGACAAGTATAAAAAGAGCTTGTGGACTAACTCATAGAGAGAAGTAGAAATTATTGGGGAGTATGGAGATGAAATTATTCTGCCTTTTCTTCCCATTATTAACCACTAAATTTTCTTGGAAAAAATCTGAATTTTGTTAATATATGTAATTTGATCCATACTTTTAATGTTTGTCATTATTTTGGAAGTAATACAATTATAACATTAATCAGTGACATTAGATTTCTTTAAATTTTAGACACATGCCACTTGGAAAATACCTAGTTATACAAACTCTGTTCTTGAGTATATGTCAGAAGAATTTTATTAAAATAATATCTTGATTAAAACATAGAAATCATAACTTTAATGTTTGTATCAATGGAGATCATGTATATTTTTACTGAGTCTGAATCAATAGCACAAGTAAATTAATGATGAAGTAGCAAAGACCATATGGTAAATTCAATTAAATTAATTAAAAATTTAATTAGAAACAAACACGTGCCTTGCAGTCTATTAAATATTGAAGGGCATACAAAAGAAGCACAGAAAACAAAACATGTTCTTTAAATACAAAAAGCATCATTTTAAAAATACATGAGATACACACCTGAAATAGACTAAGATATCTTAGAACTTTGGAGTTGGAGAATCCTAGGTATAAAACTTAAAACCACAACTTCTAATTCTGTGATTTTGATCACTTTGCTTGAAATCTCGAATCCTCAGAGCCTCAACTGTACAATGGGAATAAAAGCAAACATTCCAATGGGCAATTTAAAGGATAAAATGAGATATTAATATAAAATACTTTGCAAAGTTTGAAACTTGTAGACATTTTTTAAATGGCTGACAATAAATATGACAATTCATATCAATATACGTGGAAATTAGCTACGACTACGCAGTATTCTACCATATAAAGAATCAATAAATGTTAGTTGCTCAGTTGTGCCCGACTCTTTGCAACCCCATGGACTGGAGCCCACCAGGCTCCTCTGTCTATGAGATTTTCCAGCCAAGGATACTGGAGTGCGTTGCCATTTCCTTCTCCAGGGGATCCTCCCAACCCAAGGATCAAACCCAGGTCTCCTGCACTGCAGGCTGATTCTTTACTGACTGAGCTACAAGGGAAGCCCAAAGAATCAATGATATGGTCTTTAATAGGGAAGACTTCAACTACATACAGGATGCTGCTATATGGGATAATATAAAAATTAACCATAATTTTTCAGACTTGGGGAGAGTACAAATGATCTTTAAGTTTTGTTTGGTCTTTATTCTCCTTTGGATTTTCTGAATAGTTTTTTTTTTTTAATAACAATTATGGGTTACCAATCAAGAAATTGAACAAGGAATGGAATATATTGTTTTTGTAAGGGTTTTCCAGAGAAACAGAACTAATAGGAATATATAAATAAATAAAGGGCAATCAAGTTTGGAAAATTTATAATCAAAGAATGCTATCTCCTCCACTATTCTGGGCTTATAAGAAAAATAGTGTCTTGAATTAATAGGACAGTATATAATAAGAATTGAATAAATATGTGTTGAATGGAATAAAATTCACACTGTTATAAGCTTTGGGTATATAAACTCATTCTGTCACTATGGACATAACCAAGAATTTAGAAAATCTTTCTGGACACAGACTATAAGTATTACAACACATGTCCACAGCTCATTAGTAAATATTTTTTTTAAGTGAATGAATAAATGAACCATAACCAACTTGAAAGGTTGTGGTGAGGATTAATAGCATCTAGCCCCATCCTTAACAGATGGCAAACACTAACTAAATAAATGGTGTCCCCTTCCTTCTCATTAATCCCAGCTCTGGCTTTCCCCCCTCAATTTAAAATCAAGAAATGAAATAACTTGTGGAAGACTATGTGGGAAATTTTTAATTCAGCAGGCTTGGACATTCTCAACACAGGCCTGTCCTCAGAACATGAACTGCTGTGATGGAAATGAACCATGAGTCCTTGGACTATTCTGTCTGACTGTTAATACCTAGTCCAAGCCAGTACTGCTCACCACATGAGACAAGTAGATCAAGAGACAAGCTGTTGGGGCAAAGGATAACAACTTTATTCAGAAGCCAGAAAACCAAGAAGTGAGAGGCTAATGTCCTAAAGAACTATCTTAGTACAGAAGAGAGGAGAAGGCAATGGCACCCACCCCACCCCAGTATTCTTGCCTGGAAAATCCCATGGATGGAGGAGCCTGGTGGGCTGCAGTCCATGGGGTCGCTAAGAGTCAGACACGACTGAGCGACTTCACTTTGACTTTTCACTTCCCTGCACTGGAGAAGGAAATGGCAACCCACTCTAGTATTCTTGCCTGGAGAATCCCAGGGATGGCGGAGCCTGGTGGGCTGCCATCTATGGGGTCGCACAGAGTCGGACACGACTGAAGTGACTTAGCAGCAGTACAGAACAGAACTTAGGTTTCTTTTATGCGAGTAGGAAAAAAGAATTGGCAGTTAATCATCTTCTTATGACATTTCCCCCAGGAGACAGGAGGTCTGCAAATTACTTGTAGGTGGTCTGGTGGTCCTAGTCACAAGCTCAGGAGTCACCCTTATCTGCAGGTGCCAACTAGTTCTGGAAAACAGCTAAGATGCAAGTGATGTTACCATGGACCACATTCTTAGGACTTGTGGTTCAGTTAGTGACAATGATGCTGCGAAGGATGAAGGTTAGGAGGACAAAGTGAAGTACTTTAATGAATCCTGTGAAGTAAAGCTTGACCGAGTCAGTTAATAAAATACAGAAAGACATTTGTAGCAAGGCAAGAGGGCAAATTGTCCCTATTACATGATGACTATTTTGTATGCCCGAGGCTGCTGGTCAAGCCTCAATATTCATCTTATTTTACTTTTCAGAATCAGTTTTTCAGTGACTTCTTACCCTGCCTAGATTACTGATGTCATATTTCTACTATATAATCAGCAGATGCCAGCTGCCTTTGGTTCATTTTTATTTCTCAAACTTGCCAAGCTTATTTCTGAATTGGGCTCTCTCATATTTGCTATTTGCTTGGCTCCTTTGTTGGTGCCTTATTATTTAGGTCCAATGTCAAAGCTCAGAAGAGTTTCTCAGATTACTTATTCAATCTAGAGTCCTATCCTTACACCAAACACCCTCCATAACTTGATCATAGTAATTTTCTCCATATCATCCATTAAACTCTGAAAATTTTATTTCTGTGTTTATACCTTTAGATTTGCTTTATCTATGAGAATGTAAGAGCCTTGGAGGCAAGTATTCTGCTTATTTTGTTCAACACTAAATTCCTAATGCTCACTATAGCATCTAGTATATGTTAGGGGCTTAGTAAATACATTTGATTGACATTAGAAATGATGCAGAGTGAATTTAAAAGAGTCAATTGATTCGGAAAAAAAATTTTTTGAAAAGAAACCTAACAAACATAGCTGTATGAGTGTGTGCATGCTAAGTCTTCAGTCGTATCTGACTCTCTTGCAACCCCATAGACCATAGTCCATCAGGCTCCTTTCTTCATGGGATTCTCCAGGCAAGAATACTGGAGTGGGTTGCCATGCCCTCCTCCCCATAGCTGTATATCTATTCCTAAATACTATGCCATCTTTAAATATAAGGTTCATAATATAAATAACTTTTAAAAATGCTATCCATGTCTGACTTTTATCCACATTCTTCATCATTATAATCTTAATAAAATGACTTAACAAGCATAGAATGTTCCATCTTTAAGCTGCTTTATAAGTGAAAACTGACATTAATTAATTAGTATTTATTGATTGATTTGCTGAGTTAGCCTCATTTTTTAAATTTCATTTTATTGAATATAATTTAGAAAGTGTTCAAACAGGATTTCAAACCATTTCTAATCATATATTGTGTCTCAGTAAGCCCCTGTACGTTTCTAAATCAGTACAGTTAAAATGACCTTCACCCACCACCTAATTTATTCACAGTCTCATACTTTTCTTCCAGATCTCAAAACTCTTAAAAGTGTTCTATAATAATCCATTTTCTTATCATAATCCAAACAGCTCACGGGGGATCAGAATTCATTCACTACTATTCTTTCTTCTTTCAATCTATTTTGAGTTTTTATTTTTTTATAATACTTACACAGCATTTCTGTGTTTTATCACAGTATACTTTATTCTGAGTTTTAGGATATCTAAAATTAATTTAAAAATCTATCTCTATCTCCATCTCAATCTTAAAGTTTATACATTATGCTCCATGGAGAAATTCTAACCCCAGCAACAACATATCAACAAAGTGATGAAAGAACAAAACTCATATTTTCAGTGTTATTTACATGGGATTTAATGCTTCCACATTCTTCATTTAGAGGGATAAGAGAAGAAGACCTTTAAAACACTGTAAAACCCAGTATAAATATCTGTTTCATATTATTTAAGAAATAGGAATTATAGAAAAATAATGACACTCACTGAAGAGCAATTTTAAAATTCTCAGTATTTTTGTTTGCTATCTTATCTCTAACTGTCGGTAACAGCAAAGCTGAATCAAATTTCAACTACTCTATGGAGGCTTGTAGTCAATATACCAAAAATATCAAAATATGAAAAATGACTCAGCTTATCCAATAAAGTATAAAATAGTATTTTCTTAGTTTTATTCTTTTAAAAATTTAGCTTTAAATTTGTAGACAGCTATACTGGCAGTGCACCCTGAAGTCTATTTAATGTAGGCATTCCCTCACCCCATATTCTGCTTTATGACCTTATTTGCTCAAATTTTGCTTAGCAGTTCCTTCTTCAGTTTCTCTCTTTCCTCTAGCAGTTTCTGGAACTGACAAAAACGAAATCAAGTTTCATGTCTGTACATTGTTTGGAAAACTCTTCAGGTAAATATTCAAGTTTATTACTTATAAAATTCTACTTTCCAACCAATAGAAGTGAATTCAGCCACATTCTTTGCCACATTATAAAAAGCCTTGTCTTCCTCCAGAATGCAATATACTGTTCCTCATTTCTGTCTGGCACTTTGATAGAAGTACTTACACAGTCATAGTCTCACAGGGTTCTGTTCATGATAACACATGTTTTCCTAAAACTATACACATTTTCTCTATGGCTCTTCTATCTTCTTTCTCAGACCTCACCAGAACTGCCTTTAAAATCCATTATTTCCACCACCACTTTCCAAGGCAACCTAGACTTTTCTATCATGAACATCACAATTCTTCCACCTCTACCTATCACCCAATTCCAAAATCATTTACATACACATCTTTTTGGTTTCTGTTACAGCGGCACCCTACTGCCCGATATCAACATTTATTTTAATTTCCAAGGGCTGCCATAACAAAGTACAATAAGTCCCTTACATGCAAAGAGTTCCATTCCAAGAGTGTGTTTATAAGTCCAATTTGTTCATAAGTCCAACAAGCTTAGCCTAGATACCCAACAAACATTTATATTGTACTGTAGCTATCAACTATACTATAATGAAAGTGAAAATGAAAGTCGCTCAGTCATATCTGACTCTTTGCGACCCCATGGACTATACAGTCCATAGAATTCTCCAGGCCAGAATACTGGAGTGGGTAGCCTTTCCCTTCTCCACGGGTTCTTCCCAAACCAGGGATCGAACCCAAGCCTCCTGCATTGCAGGTGGATTTTTTACCCACTGAGCCAAAAAGAAAGCCTATAGTAATTATCAGCTATATAGTATGGTCCTGTAATAGATGTATAATTCTTTTCACACAGATAATACATAGAAAACAAACACAAAATCAAAGAAAACATTTTTAATCTTAGAGTGTAGTACCTTAATAATTACAATTGTACCAGCTATATCACCACTACTTTTACACTTGCTTCTGAACATCCTGGGCTTGAAATAAAGACACTCTACTACTGTACTATATACAGTACTGTTCTGTAAAGTTCACAAAAGAACAACCACTTGTAGAGGATGTAGGCATATGAAAACGTATGCCAGACACGTGAACTAACTTATGTGATTGGACATGCTAACGTATATTTGCATCTTTGCAGTTTGCAGATTGAAGGTTCATATGTAAAGAATATATTTAAATAAACAGAAATTTATTCTGTCACAGGTGGGAGGCAAAATCAAGGTTGGTACCATCAGAAAACTCTAAAGGAGAAAATGTTTTGTGACTTTTCCAGCTTCTGAAAATGCCCAGCAGTTCTGGTATTTCTTGGCTTGTAGAGGCATCGCTCCAGTCTCTGCTTCTGTCATCAGGTGGTGTTTGCTTTGTGTGTCCAAACTTCCCCCTTCTTAATGGAAGTTGTATGTGTGTTTGTGAGTCTGTGTGTGCCTTCAGTCATTAAGTGATGTTCAACGCTTTCCTGTTGTTCAGTCGCTAAGTTGTGTCCAACTCTTTGCGACCCCATGGACTGCAGCATGCCAGGCTTCCCTGTCCACTCTCTCCCAGAGTTTGCTCAGATTCATGTCCATTGAGTTGGTGATGGCATCCAACCATTTCATCCTCTGTTGCCTGCTTCTCCTTAAGCCCTCAATTTTTCCCAGTACCAGGGGCCTTTCCAATGAGTCAGCTCTTTGCATCAGGTGGCCAAAGTATTGGTCTTCAGCATCAGTCCTTCCAATGAATATTCAGAGTTGATTTCCTTTAGGACTGACTGGTTTGATCTTCTTGCAGTCCAAGGGACTCTCAAGAGTCTTTTCCAGCACCACAATTCAAAATTATCTGTTCTTTGGTGCTCAGCTTTCTTTATAATCAACTTACACATCCATATGTGACTACTGGAAACACTATAACTTTGACTATACGGACCTTTATTAGCAAAGTGAGGCCTTCACTTTTTAATACACAGTTTAGGTTTGTCATAGTTTTCCTTCCAAGGAGCAAGCGTCTTTTAATTTCATGGCTGCAGTCACTGTCCTCAGTGATTTTGGAGCCCAGGAAAATAAAATCTGTCACTGCTTCCACTTTTCCCTTTCTACTGCCATGAAGTAATAGGACTGGATGCTATGATCTTACTTCTCACAGTTTAAGGAAGGCACTGTTCAACCCAGTATAGTATATTTTAAGGAAATGGGTAAGCCCGATAACAT
Organism: Oryx dammah; assembly: GCF_014754425.2. Taxonomy (NCBI): domain Eukaryota; kingdom Metazoa; phylum Chordata; class Mammalia; order Artiodactyla; family Bovidae; genus Oryx; species Oryx dammah. The sequence continues at coordinate 3,429,463 of NW_024080475.1, forward strand.
AACATAAAATAATTTGAAGTTTAGTTATGATGCCCACTCAATAATTAAAATCATGTAAATGTAATTTCTTGAATTTCACAATAACTTGGAAAGATGACATGAAATAATTTGGTGCCTTCACTTTTTATAAGACAAGTAAGCCTGTCATTATAGTGTGATTGTTTTATTTTTTCACTAACAGAAATTACTACCAGTTGCTAGAAATTACAACTTCCTCTGTGCTTGGGACTCAAGAGAAGTCTTTGGGATCTTTAAGCATCTCCACCCTTAGGGATATAGTCATAGAAACTGAGTCTTGTACCAAAAATGCTTAGGTCCCAAACTGAAGCATGAGAAGACAAGATACTTAGGAAAAATTTAAAAAAATACAGCAAAGCATTTCTAGTGGCCATTAGCTCCCTATGTGACCTTCGAAAAAATATTAGCATTACAAGCCTTGCATTTCTTATCTATTAAAAATAAAATGTCTTTTAGTTCTCATATTTTATAGTTCTAATATGAGATAGAAAATGCATAGCTACAGTTACTATAAACTGACTATAGAAATAGGTGGATTGTCAGGGAGGATATAATCCAATTAATTTTAATAGTAGTTCAGTTCCGTTTAGTTGTTCAGTCATGTCTGACTCTTTGTGACCCCATGAATCACAGCACACCAGGCCTCCTTGTCCATCAGCAACTCCTAGAGTTGACTCAAACTCACGTCCATTGAGTAGGTAATGCCATCCAGCCATCTCATCCTCTGTCATCCCCTTCTCCTCCTGCCCCCAATCCCTCCCAGCATCAGAGTCTTTTCCAATGAGTCAACTCTTCTCATGAGATGGCCAAAGTATTGGAGTTTCAGCTTTAGCATCAGTCCTTCCAAAGAACACCCAGGACTGATTTCCTTCAGAATGGACTGGTTGGATATCCTTGCAGGCAAAGGGACTCTCAAGAGTTTTCTCCAACACCACAGTTTAAAAGCATCAATTCTTCTGCACTCAGCTTTCTTTATAGTCCAACTCTCACAACCATACATGACTACTAGAAAAACCATAGCCTTGACTAGACGGGCCTTTGCTAACAAAGTAATGTCTCTGCTTTTGAATATGCTATCTAGGTTGGTCATAACTTTCCTTCCAAGGAGTAAGCCTCCTTTAATTTCATGGCCACAATCACCATCTGGACTCATTTAGGAGCCCAAAAAAATAGTCTGACACTGTTTCCACTGTTTCCCCATCTATTTCCCATGAAGTGATGGGACCAGATGAGATATTCTAAGTATAGTGAAGCTCTCTAATTATTCAGATGGAACCTCAGTGTTTATAATACTTCATCCTGCACTTTATTTATTTATTGACTGTACCTGAGGGCATTCAAGACTTTTTCGTTCCCCTGACCAGGGATGGAATCTGTGTCCCCTGCAGTGGAAGCTCTAATCACTGGACCGTCAGAGAATTCCGTCAACTTTATTGTTGAGAGAGAGATACCCAGAAGTGCCAGATAAGAGATTTGCAGAAAAATCAGCTTTTGCTCTTCTGTTCTTTAGTCGTGTCTACCTTTCATTATAGCTAGTAACTAATCTCCTTTAGAACATAGGCAACATTTATTAAGCTATCTTTTACTCCAAGCAGAGGAGAATCACTTAAGGAAGAAGGAAGACCGAGCAATCTAGATTACAATTAATTTTGCCACTGATTACTGTGTAACTAGACGTTTGTTCATTGTTCTTTAGTGAGCAAGGGCAAGACTATTTTAATGAATATTGCAAAGAAAAAACAAAACCTGGGACTTAGATGCCAAATAATTCCTTCTTCTTTGCCCTTTTTAGTATGCCCTTTATTATATTTATTTGTGTTGACCATTATTGTCAAGCAAATTTATTCATGGAATAAATTTAGGAATTTAGATGTCAAAGAGTAGAACACAGCTGATTGAACAACAACAACGAGGAAGATGAATGGAGCTGGGGAAAGGTTCATGGGGGCTTTTTGTTAGGAAATAAAACTGAACAAATAGGACAGAATTTTAAGATTGATAAAGTTGAGTTATGTGAATGTTCATTATACTGTACTCTATGTATATACTTAAGCATATTTTAAATATTTCACAGTTTTTAAAATTCAGATAAAATTTAGACAACTATCTAGTTTTTCTTTATGCTGGATCACTTAACTATTACTTTGATTCTGACTTCTTCACATTAAAAAAAAAACCTTGAAGAATAATTAACATACAATAATGTGTTGTTCGGAGAAGGCGATGGCACCCCACTCCAGTATTCTTGCCTAGAAAATCTTATGGGTGGAGGAGCCTGGTAGGCTACAGTCCATGGGGTTGAGAAGAGTTGGACACTACTGACTTCACTTGCACTTTTCACTTTCATGCATTGGAGAAGGAAATGGTAACCCGTTCCAGTGTTCTTGCCTGGAGAACCCCAGGGATGGGGGAGCCTGGTGGGCTGCCGTCTATGGAGTCGCACAGAGTCGGACACGACTGAAGCGACTTAGCAGCAGCAGCAGCAGCTAGCACCCAGGTGGTGCTAGTGCTAAAGGACCTGCTGTCAATGCAGGAGACGTAAGAGATGTGTGTTCAGTCCCTGGGTTGAGAAGATCCCTTGGAGGAGGTCATGGCAACCCACTCTAATATTCTTTCCTGGAGAATCCCCATGGACTGAGGAGCCTGGTGGGTTACAGTCCATAGGGTGACTTGTAGTTGGACACAATTGGAGTGACTTAGCAAACAAGCAAACTTTAGCGATCAAACAGTCAAAACGAATTAAACAAAAAATTCAAACTTGCATTTGATTAATATAGCTGTTATCCTATTTCCTTCTCTCCATAACTTACATAAGTTATTATTTGGTGCATCTTTAGTGCATCTTAACAGATAAAGAAATTGACACTAAGATAGATTCAATTCTTCACTGGATTCACACGGAAGCTAGGAGACAGATCTAAGGCTTAATGACATGTTCTAGGATGCTAAGTATGTTTATTTGCTACACTAATTCTCAATAATTCTTTGCTCTTTGCTGTTCTTTTAGTTATTGAATTTTCTAACAATAGATACATTTTATCATCATAAGTGTCTATGTTCTTTCCTAACTTGAAGGCTTTTTTGCTTAAAGTCTGCTGGAGAAAGACAGCATGACACTACTGATAGCATTAACATTAAATTGACAAATTAATAAAGATCACATACTACCTATATGCTGATATAGACATTTACATCTGCAGAAGTTTACAATTATGATTTTATCCCATACATTATTTAAAAATCATTTGATCTCATAGTCCCTGTGTATTAAAAGAGGAACCATGCTTTGGGCAAGGAAGAATGTTTATCAAAATGGAAAGTAAGATTCATGTCATCATCAGTGTTTCACCTGGAACCATGGTGCTACTTACTGCAGTGTCTTCTATCAGTTCATTGTTTTCTTGGAAATAGGAGGAAAGGGGTGGGCGGACCCATGGTGGGGGCTCTGTAGAAGGATGAAAATAGAATTTGTGGATTCATCTACTAGTCAGAAATTTTCTGTAGTGGCTTCAAGTGACTTATGACCGCAACTATTCCATACATTTTCCTGTCACCCATGGGCAATAATTTTAAATACCTTTTGTGTTATTTTTTAGAAAAACCTAAGATTAACAGATGAAATAACTTATGTACATGGCAAATAAATCCTGACCTGGAAACGATGTTCACAGAATAGGATTGACGTCTACTCTACCGTGAAGGTACAGTAAAGGGGGATTTCCAGCTCTGGATGGGCCTCTCCAGGTCCCGAAGGCTTCCTTTGCAAGACAGTTGGCTGGTAACATACAAGACTTAGTCTGAACATCTGAATTAAAATTCAGTCTCTGCCTAGGTGGGGCTTCCCAGGAGGCACTAGTGATAAAGAATCTACCCGTCAATACAGGAGACAAGAGACGCAAGTTCAGTCCCTGGCTGGGGAAGATCCCCTGGAGCAGGGCATGGCAACCCACTCCAGTATTCTTGCCTGGAGAATCCCATGGACAGAGGAGCCTGGCAGGCTAAATTCTATAGGGGCACAAAGAGTCAGACTCAATGGAAGCGACTTGGCACATGCGCACACACACATACACGCGCACACACACACACACACACACACACCTAAGTGCCTCTGATCCAGCGGAGCATCTTATACAAGTCACTTAACTTTTCTGAGTCTCAGTTTCTACCTAACAATTCCGCTTCACTGTGTTCTGGCATTAGAATAAGAGCGTTTATACACGAAAATGCTAAGCCTAATAGTTTGGCACATAACAGGCACTCCTGGAAGCATCCAAGCCAGTTCATTATATCCACACATGCCTCCAGGAAACAAGATTGCAAGTCACAGTTAGAAGTCTATTCCTACCTTTAATGACCCTCAGATTAAGTCTCCGAAAACCATTTATTTAACAAGCCTGTTGTTTTCAGCCTGGCATGCTTGAAGTACATTAAAAAGCACCTGTTTGGCTCCTGCTGAAAGTCAGGACTAAAGAATGACTAAGCCAGTAAGCCAACCAGAGTTACGAAATGCTACTAGTGCCTCCTTCAAACTGGGATTTATGTTTGCTCCACAACATGGACAGACCAGGCAGTAAGATTCAAATATAGTAACAGTCAATAACAATGTTTAGAGTTAAGGAAAAGCATAAAATAAGTATCAGAGCACTTCTGTCAGAGAAGTTACACAGATCTAAAAATTATAGCTAGTGAGATTTTATTTATTTAGTTAACAAAATACCGCAAGTGTGACTATTAGTCATTTGTGAAATTGTTCAAATGAGATTATAATTAGAATTAATACTCTTAAATGTTTCATTATAGAAACTATGTTCCATCATAGTAATATTATTAAGGCAATAAAGATCAGGGGAAAATGTCTTCTATATATTTTATCTATTAAGCATATTTTATCTACTCATTCTGTAAAGCTTGCTGTTGATCCAAAGTTGTAACATAAAGAAATATTAATCCCTCTTCCACAGATATTGTGTTTAATTTTAGATAATGGATTGTATGCCAATAAAAGACAATTCTTTTAATATTTTAAAATATTTGAAGCTTCTCTTAAAAATGTTTTCCTACTTGAAAAAAAATATTGAATTCTCATCTGCGAATCTTTCATGTAACATTTCCTTCCTTTTATGTAAAGAGAAAAAAAGAATATAAAATCTTAGTGCCTCAATTCTGTGATGTTATTTTAGACTAAACATAACAGTAACAAACAGAAAACAAGAAAAACCCTTCGTAGCCAAATCCAGAAGGAAACATTTTCAGGCAGTGTAGATGAGGAAAGCACTCTGGAAGCTGCAGTGGGTTAAAACGTTTTAGTTAAGAATAGAGTGCATTTATTCACAGAGCACTCGTCACACGTTGCTTCACGGCTCTTGTCATGCTTTACCTGATCATCTAGGGATGTTTCTTCCTCACCTCAGAGCTTATTTGCAATCTAAGTGCAGTATGTATTGATTTAAAAACAATTTCAGAGCTGCATTTTTCCCCCCAAGGAAGTTTAGTATATAATTAACCCCTTGTTTCTGGAAATAAAGGTCTTCATATTAAAAAAATAAAAACATAATTAACACTACCAATTAAAACCTCTATTGCTAAAGGTTCATTCCATTCCCAATATATTCACAGATAGAGTACATCAAATTTGTCTTAAAAAAATACTTGTCCATGATACTCAAAGAAAAAATATATTTGAATAGAAATGCTGAATTATTTACAGAGACCTAAAGTTACTCCCATGTGTTCTATTTAGTAAAACTTCTGAAGTGCATACTGTGCTTGTATTCTTAAATTATTTACATGGGTGTAGACGATTACAAATTTCTGTAGGGCATAATGTTAGTGATGACTAGGGTAGATATAATGAATATAAGACTAAACTCTATGTCAGATCTATTATATACCTAGGATATTATTCTGACAAAGAAACTGAATGTTAATATGAAAACACATGCTTGTCATGTACAGTTTCAATATAATAAACCCTTTATCCACATTTTTTTCCCTAAGTTTTTGTGTACCAGTTATATTTTCAGTGTTAGCGTTAGCTGCTCAGTTGTGTCCGACTCTTTTATGATCCCGTGGACTGTGGCCCATTAGGGTCCTCTCCATGGAAGTCTCTAGGCAAGAATGCTGGAGCGGGATACCATTTCCTTCTGCAGCGGTTTTTCCCAACCCAGGGATCAAACTTGGGTCTCCTACATTGGAAGCTGATTTTCTACCATCTGAGCCACCAGGGGGCCCAGTTTTTCAGTATTATCACCTCTTAAAATAATACACATCATAGGTTTACTAGCCTCTATGTAAATATAGTAAAACCTCAGCTTCAGGAGATCAGCTTTCTAGAATATCTCAGAAACCATAAATATACACTGCCATTAACACACGCGCACACACACACATCTCACCTTAGACACCCTCAGTGGTTTTAGTGTCAATGGTTCAGCTCAAGAATATAGAGCATACAACAAAAGAGAGAGGGAAGGAAGGAGAGAGGGAGAATTTAATTCAAATTTTAAAGACTATACCTAATGCACTATTGTTTTTTGGTGTGTTTCTGAGAAGAAAAAAGAAGTCTATGATGAGTCTATGAAGTTTATTTAAAAAAAGAGCATTTTCACACAAATGCTGATAAAATATTAGAAGAGAAAGACAAAACAACAACAACAACAACAACAACAACAACTCAAGAAAGGAAAATGGAGATGCTACTAGTAGTTTGGACAGGATTAAATGCTATAACAACTATGATAACAGTAGACGCTGATGGCAGACGTCTTCCAACAAACAGAGAATAAGGGAGATGTACCAAAGTCTCCTTGTGGGTTCTACTTCCCTGGGAGCTTAAGGGATGTGGGTCAATGATGTGCATTGGGGGAGGGATGTGTCCCTTGATGGTGGAGAGAAGAAAGACAGAACAAGGTTAGTTTGACTGTCCCTGAATCCAGAAAACCAAAAATCTGGTGAATGGGAGTTTTGTCACCCTGAAGCATCCATAGTGGACTACATTTACCCATAACTTCAAAGTATACAGCAATACTAGGACAGAAAAAGTAGCTTTTGTTTAGCTAACAGGCTTATCCTTAGTTCCTTTCAGAACTGAACGCATGCCTAAGGGTGGAGAAGGATTCCTTTCTTACAGGTCTATGGAATTTACCCTGAAGAGGCAGGGTTCCTGCTAAGAGCATATTTGCCACTCTCTTGCACTCCAGTTTGGGGTTTCCCCGTGGCTCAGATGGTAAAGCCTGCAATGTGGGAGACCTGGGTTCAGTCCCTGGGTTGGGAAGATCCCCTGGAGAAGGAAATGGCAACCCACTCCAGTATTCTTGCCTGGAAAGTTCCATGGATGGAGAAGCCTGGTAGGTTGCAAAGAGTTGGACATGACTAAGCAACTTCACCTGCACTCCAGCTACTTCTGTTCATTCATGGGCTTAATTTGTGAATTAGGTTTTCAGCTGGAGGTTGAAATAATATTTCAGAAAACATTTTGGGGAAAAACTAATCCATTGTCCATAATTTCCAATCATTAATTCAATCTCAGAGAAAACATTTTGGATTTTGCTTATGATGACCTTCTGTTCAAAGTAATATCTAAATTTTGGATACTTGTTCTAAAATGTCTCCTGTGGGAGTTGTCCTCTTTGTGTGACTGGCACGCTCCTGGGCCAGCATTCAGGGGCTTAGAAGAGCCCCCTGGCCATCCCCCTTTCTGAACAGTCTGGGAATCAGTCATTTACTCCCTTCCTCATTTCAGTGTCACTTTGAACCTACCTCTGACGATGTAAACGCTTTTTGTATCCTTTCATGATAACTATATGCTTCTCAGACATCACTAAAAATGGAACTGCTGAAGGCAAATTTCACATTTTTTATCCTTAAATTCCCTGTAGCAAGCACAAAACTTAACATAGCTTTCTGGATTTCAGTGTTTTGTTTTTTCCTTCAAGTGGTGACAAGTAGGATTGTCATTTTTAAAGTTAATTTTGTTGTGTATTCAATATAAAAATAGATCGGTGTTCAGAAATCAAAAGTGAATTTGTTAAACATGTTGAGACTTCAAATCTGTTTAAATTTTAAATAGAAACTTATATCTAGTTTTCTTAAATATTAATGAGTTTTTAAACTCTTTATAAATTCAATGAATTCTGAAATCTGAAAAACTTATTAAACACAAAACATTTAAAGGGATTAAAGTTTTTATGTTTTGCAATTTACTAAACTATTTAGTCTTTCCATTTTTCTTTCTACTAAATCTTTTGTTAGCTATTAGAACAGAAAAGTCATGTTTTCTTAGTCTAACATTTTCCAAATTAGTGTCACACTAATCATCTGCAGAGTTATATAAGTTTTATAAGTTATATAAGTTTTAAATTCCAAATACAAGATAGACAATTAATTATTATTACTAACCAGGAGATATGTCTCAGAAAGTCTAAAATCAAAGTTCAAGCTGTAGGCTCTGCAATTTCACCAGGAGATGTTATAATTTATCAAAAATCTCTTATACTCCCCAAAATATTTTTATGCACAGACCTTCCTATGTCTTATTTGCATCAAAAACCAGAAAGTGAAATAGAACTTCTTGTACTTGCTAAAGACAAGTTGTTTAGAGGTCTTTAGAGTTTTAGAAGTATTTAGAGGTCACTAAGTCGAGTCTGACTCTGCGATCCCACAGACTGTAGCCCACCAGGCTCCTCTGGCTATGGGATTCTCCAGGCAAGAATACTGGAGTGGATTGCCATTCCCTTCTCCAGAGGATCTTCCCAACCCAGGGATTGAACCTGGGTCTCCTGCACTGCAGGCAGATTCCTTACCATTTGAGCTACAGGGAAGACCTCTGTTTAGAGGGAGTTATTTTATTTAAAGCAGTTTAAATCTTAATGAAGTAAGTGAAAAAACAAATTAGAAGGACAAAGTTACTTTTTCTTTCTTCTTCATTAGTTTTCTGTTGGGGAAATTTCTAATTTTTTTTTTTTGTTGTTGTTATTAAACTATAAGCATAAAATGAATTTTGGCTGAGAAGTCTTAATTGCACTATTGTGTAGGACCATAAACATCTTTCTGGGCCTCCATTAGAAGAAGACCTGACCCTGTTAGAACATGGTTCAAAAGAAAATGTTCAGGTCACTAGAGTTGAAAAGGGCAATGGAAACACATCATGGTTGAAGAGCTAATGTGGCAAGGGTACTGATTAAGCATTTCAAGTGCACTGGTGTTTATCTTTTTGTGCTAACTTCATATGTAGCAACCATAACAAGGCCATTTAGTGCCATCATGACATTTCTGCTTATCCAGATGTCAAATAAATTCAATTAATTTCAGCAGTAGCTAGGTCTTCAAAGACCATATGCTGTCTCTGGGGAATGTTTGTGTGATCTACTTGCCAGATGTGAAACCAGAGCTGTGAATCAGCAGTTTTCTAATTCAAAATGACTGTGTGCATGGTCTGACATCACCATCCATAAGAAGGAAGAATGCAAACTTGCTTCACACGAGGTATGGTGTTAGGATGTAAGCAGAGATGGAATTTGACTGACCTTCCATTGTGCTCACTTAATTGTGTCCTAGCATCCTTCGTGCGCTCTGTACTATCTATTTATTTATTTATGGCTGCGCTGGATCTTTGCTGCTTTTGTGCGGGGCTTTCTCAAACTGTGGTGAGCTGCTTTTTGTGGTGCACGGGCTTCTCCTTACGGTGGCTTCTTGCGTTTTGGAGCATGGGCTACAGGTGTGTGGGCTTCAGTAGTGGTGGCCCAGGGCCTCAGCAGTTGGTGGACCGGTGGGCTTTAGGGCAGACTGGTTCAGTAGCTGTGGTGTAGGGCCTTAGTTCCTCTGGGGAATGCAGAATCTTCCCGGACCAGGGATCAACCCCATGTTCCCTGTTTTGGCAGGCAGATTCTTATCTACTTTCCACCGGGGAACTCTCAATGCATTTTTTGTGAGAAGTATAAATATGTTTGGCAAATAAATGCATTCACCCTTTAAAATTATTTGTTGTGTTTCCATAACTCTTAATAACTTCTCCCTACATTACATATTCCCTATTAGGGAATCCAAATATCTCTTCTATTGGAAAATATTCAATTCCTATCTGTGATGGCTAATTTCATGTGCCAAACTGACTGGGCTAAGGAATGCCCAAATACCTGGTAAAACTTTACTTCTGGGTGTATTTGTGGGGGTGTTGCTGCAAAGATTATTATTTGATTCAATAAACTGAGTAAAGATATACCCCTCACATGTGTTTGCATGGGCAGTGGTATCCTTCAATCCATGGATGGCCTGAATAAAACAAAAAGAGAAAAGAAGGGAAAATTCACCCTTTCTTCTTGAGATGAAACATCCATCGTCTCCTGCCGTTGGACATCTATGTCCTTGTTTCTTAGGCTTTTGAACTTGAATCACACAGGCAGCTTTTTTGGTTCTTCAGCTTGCAGATGGCAGACAGTGGGATTTCCTGGTCTCCATAATGACATGAACCAATTTCCAAAATAAATCTCCCTATATATGTATTCTGTTTGCTCTGGTTCTCTGGAGAATGCTGATTGGTTCAATATTGAAGCCAAGTTGAAATTATCATGGACTACTCACAATAGATGTCTTTATTGGGAAGGCAAAAGAGACTGGAGCGGACTGTGTGTGCACAAGAGTTAAACCAGGTGGCATGTGCACTCAGATCACAACATGAATGCCAAGTTAAAGAAAGCAAAGGTGAATTACTCTGATCCAGAAATAATCCAATGTATCCTGTTCAGCACTTCCATTACCTTGTGAACTTTCCTTTTTTTTCCTTTCTTTTCCTTGTGATTATATCATATCTAATGAGAAATCAAATTTTCACCCTCCTTTCTTTTAGAAAGACACCAATAGATTCACTTCACTCCAGTCTTGGACTGAGTGATTAAATAAAATTAGAAAATAAACCTTAAGTCTAATTCTAAAAATTGCTGAAAGTGCCCCAAATCATCAAATACATTTCATGGAGAATTTTAAGCAAAAAAGAATTTGGAGAATTCGAATAAACGCAGCATCTACCTGACTGACCCAGAGGTGGCAATGTTGGTGGGAGTTTTCCTTCTGTTTAATGGTTTAGCAGAGTTAGTTGTTTGTTTTTTTTTAATAAGTTGTGTTTTTACTATTTTTGACTTGTTATACTTTTTTGTTTGGATATATTTTTAGTCCTAACAAATAAATTTGGTTACACTTATACAGCAGTTAAGTTTCTCATCTATCTCAGCTTGCTGTTCTTTAAAAAAAATAATTAGATAAGAAGAAAAGGTCAACTAAGACAAATTATTTATGAAAATAAAAGATTTCAAATGCAGAAGTTAGCATGCTAAGTCCTTGTCAAGGACTTTACTCTTTCTACTTTACTCTTCCTAGATAAAGTGGCTGTAGTGAATTTTCAATGAACCCTATGTTATTCTGAAGTAAGTAGAAATGACTAGAAAAAAAAAAAAACACGTGAAAGGCAGCTTGAAAAAGTGAAGTGAAACTAGAACTCTTCAAACCTTTGCACATTACACGGTTCTTCTTCTCTGGCTAATATTCTGCTTTATATTCAAATTAAATCTAAAGTGATTAGTAGCACTTAAATGAGAGAATCTTCCTGTGATGACACTGTGAGCTTGAGAGAAAATTAGGTTAGGAAAAAGAAGCTTGGTTTGATGAAGTACAGTTGCAAAATTATATGTCAGTGTCTGTATCAGTTTATTATTTTGAAAATGACTGGCAAAAAGCAGTATCATAATAGTATTTTTATTCAAGGTTTTCATATTGGAAATATTCATTCACTTATAAAAACTAGAGCCATAAAATCCTTACACAGCTTGATTTCAGTACAGATTCCTTTAAAAAAAAAAAAAACTTTCATTGTGCCAATTTCTGATCCAAATGCAGAGAACCACAGTGTCATTTCTCAAAGGTAACAACCCCACCACTGCTCTGCCTGAGGACTTTATTAGATTTAATACTGAGAGCTCACAGTCAGCCACTGCCAGTGAATCCCTTGAAAGCTGGAAACTTGGATTATCTTTTGTCTACATTTCTGTTACACAGACTGTTGTTAACCTTCCATTCCCAACTTGAACCTACTTAATGGCTTGCCAACCAGCAGCTGCACCCGTGAAAGCCTCCAGCAAGAGAAATGTCGTCTTTCACATCTTAGAGGTAGTGTCGATTTCCGAGAAGAAAGACAACCTGATCTTTAACATGTCATTTGTACTTGCAAAATACAGTACATCTGCATGATGATATTCCTTCTGGGAGATCAACATGTGGATTATTCTGCAACGTCGGCAAGTGATTGAAAACTTTCAATTTAGTGTCCTGTAAAAGAAATGGTGAGGGGAGTACCATCACGTCACAGTGTGGAAAATAGGTTTACTAGTTACTAAATCATTAAAACAATAGAATTACCTATTAATAATTAGGCAATCTTTATGGTCTCTTTTGTTTTCTTTTTTTCTTTTATTGGCTTGTTATTTAAAAGATCGCAAGTATGCAAAAGTTTAACTCTTCATATTGGTGTGGGTATGCAGGCTCAGTTGTGTCTGACTCTTTGTGACCTCCTGGACTGTAGCCTGCAGGCTCCTCTGTCCATGGAGTGGGTTGTCATTCCCTTCTCCTGGGGATCTTCCCTACCCAAGGCTCGAACCCAAGTCCCCTGTGTCTCCTGCATTGGCAGGTGGATTCTTTACCCTTGGACCACCTGGGAAGCCCTAACTCTTCATATTACAAGTTAAATTTCCTGGTTCTTTATATACTAGAAACATAAATAGCAAATGTTCCAGGTTGCTGCTAAGTCGCTTCAGTCGTGTCCGACTCTGCATGACCCCAGAGACGGCAGTCCACCAGGCTCCCCCGTCCCTGGGATTCTCCAGGCAAGAACACTGGAGTGGGGTGCCATCGCCTTCTCTCCAATGCATGAAAGTAAAAAGTGAAAAGGAAGTCTTTCAGTCGTGTCTGACTCTTCGCGACCCTGTAGACTGCTGCCTTCCAGGGAAATGGGATTTTCCAGGCAAGAGTACTGGAGTGGGGTACCATTGCCTTCTCCGATGTTCCAGGTTACATCAGGATCTTCATAATTGTTTATCTATATCACATATTAAAATTAAAATGGATGTTTATTAGTTTTCTCTCCCAGACATATGTGAATTATGAAAAGAATAGTTCATCTCAATGTAACAGAAAATAATGAATTTTGTCTATGGATAAAATGACATAAGTCATTTAAAAGAATAGCTCTTTATTATGTATCCTAAGGCCATGTACTCTTAATTAAATATGTAAATATTATTAAGCAAGAGTTTTGTTGCATGTAATTCAACATTATTATTCCACATTTAGAGATCGTGGTTGAGGAAGTATTCTATGCAGGATATATACTTAACATGAAAGAAACATAAGCCAGAAAACAAAAAAAAAGAAGGAAAATTTAACAAATATTTCTATTGGTACTGCATAAGAGTGAAGCATCACCTTTTTTCCAGGTTAGAGATAGTTCAAACAATTTTATCTAATAATTATAACACTGGCTATTCACTTCATGTTGAAGTGAGAGAATTTAGAAATATTTTCAAAATTGCATTGCCAATTCTACTTTTGAAAATTTGCAAATGCCATCTTGTGATTTTTTTAAAAAATATCTGATATACAGTTTGGTGCATATCATCCAGCTTAAAATATGTTGACACTCAAATTCTAAGCATGTATTGAGAATATTTCTAATCTATTTCGTGAATTAGCAGTGCAAACCTTTTGCATTATCTATGAACACTCTCCATTATAAAGTACATTTACCTTATTTTTAAAATTTGTTATAAAAAAGTGTTTCCCAAACTTAAGAGGGCACTGGAATCACCAAGGAATTTTGTATCAGTAGATCCAGTTTGGAGTCAAAGAAACATCATTTCTAACAAGTTCCCAGATGATGTTGATACTGTGGTCTCAGAATACAGTTTCAGAACCACTGGAAAGTTAATTCTCCACAAGAGAATATGTGGCGATAAATATTTATGATCATAACATTATTTTTTAATTATCATTCAAAATAAGATACTTTGATTTTTAGTTTCTCATATTAGATAAATCACATTAGTTATTGAATTGAATATTGACATGGCATTTAAAATGCAAAATTTTAGATCACCTCAGACTCCTCACTACTTCTCATACTAAAGAATCAGTGATTCTTTAATATTTGGGAAATGGTAAACCTAAAATTAATTCTGTATTTAGTGTGGAATATATGTTTAATAAACCATAAGCTTCAAAACATAAAATATGACTCTAGTCTCACCAGGATTCATTAGCGATGATAGAATACCTAGAATTGTTACCAGATGTCTTGGTCCACTCACCTCTTTATACCATCATGTGTGTTATAGAAAAGAAAAAGAAAGCAGTAAGTTATTAACCATATAGACAAACTTCTCAAATCAAATATTTCTTGGTATATGATCAGGAAGAACAAATTACAGTGGAAAGGTTCAGAAGTACTGGATTCTGTTTTTCAATGTTTTATTACTGTGCATGGAGACAAATTATGTAAACTCTCTATGCCTAAATCTTCTATTTGTGAAATGAAAAGATTCTTTGGTTGAGCACTAAAGTTTCTTGTATTTCTGTAATACACTGATTCTTTGTTTTTGTTCCTATAAATACTTTTCAACTCACTTGCTCAGAACACCCTGGTGTTCTGACACTGGTCATGCTCACTTCCACGTATTTAGTAAAATAAATTAATTAGGTGCACTCTAATTGAGGTAGCCATAACAAAAATCAATTGGAAGTTATTAAGAGATCATAATTACATTTGAGCGAGCTCTATAATAATTCAAAATTCATGTTGCTTAAGTAAATGGGAACTTCTAATAAACTTTCTTCCATTAATTTTAGAAAGATTTACAATTAAAATGATCACAGTTGTAGCCACATATTTGTCACAAGAATGCAGGGAAACAGCAAGCACAATGACTAAGCAGACAAGAGCAGAAGAAGTAAATATAAACCTCTGAATATTTTATATAAATGTATACATATCTAAGTTTTTAAGTTGCAAAACATAACACTCAGATGAAACAATCATAGAGAGAAAATTGTCCTCTCAAATGTCATTTAATATTTGATCAAGTGTAAAGTTGATCTATATGTGAGGAAGAGTCATTGGAGACCCAGAAGGAAACCAAATTATAAGCATATTCAGTGACTGACCATGTAAGATGTTTTAGATTAGGGTCAGAACCTCAAGTCTAAATTAAATATTTTGCTTAAAGAAATGCTTATCAATTTGCAGTTAGTATGAATATGACCCAGAATCTAGGAAAAATCTGCTGATGTGAGTGTGGATCATAAGTCTAAAAATGACATTTACTGAAAGAGCAAACTGACAGCACAGATAAAAGAAGTTACAACACAGCAAAGAGATGGGGTTTTAAAAACTCAAGTCATTCTATTTAGAGCAATAATTTCAAGATCCACAGACCAAAAAATAACAACAACAACAGTTTATCAAACAGGAAGACTGGAGAGAAATATTCTGATTTTCCTGCATATTGCATTTTTAAGGATGAAACAAGATTACTGGAAGAATATATATATATATATATATATATATATATATATTTAGGGAGAGCAAGCTTATTAGCATCACAAAGGATTCCCTTTCCCTTACCCCATCCAAGCATCCGTTCTGGGGGCCTTGGTCTTTTGGTAGGTTCAACCTGGAGGTCATTGGAACTGTTGGCCCTGGGTACCTGAATGTGCAGGTGATACAAAGATTATACCCCCAGTTGCCCACCGTTGATCACAAGATTGATCCTTCTCCCAGCCACTCAGCCTTCACTGTCTTCTTGGCCACAAAGAGAAGGGTCCTAGAAGCTACAGGGAAAGAGGAGGGAGACAGGTGGCTGTTGGTCGTCTTCAACCTGGCTAACCTGAGAAATGGACTTCTTAGGAATTACCAAAAAGAGTGCAGGAGCCTAAGGGGCCACATCACAGAACGTGAGAAACAGCTGGTCCTCATATAAAACACCAGATGAGAGGCTTGGATGCAAGATCCGGGAGAAGACGGTTAGGGCTGCTGCCCCAGGGCCTGTGTGCTGGCCCTCGGCCACTTGACTGTGGTGAGTCATAACTGCAGGTCCACTGATCTGCACCCCCTCCCCACCCCTGGTCCCAACACTGCAACCGCCCAATGCGGCCATGCAGGGCCCAGAGGCCAGCACCAGCCAGCCAGCAGCCAGCTCCAGGGTCTCTGCCATCGTCCCCTCTGCCCCAAGACTATAGCTATTGCTTTGTTCCAACCTTCCAGCAATTTGTTTGAGATATTCTGATGAAAAGATTAATTTTGTAACTTTAGGTTTTGGTAATATATTACAATTTTCTTGTTATTGCCATTTCGGTTTACCTGGTTTTATTGAGATTAGTAATTTTTAAAAAATCATTTAATAAGAAACAACAGGTTTAAAACTTGGTTACAATCATAAATCTGAAAATTTGGTTTAAAATGTATCTGATTGCATACATATCTCTAGTGTGTTTGCCATAAGGATATAAATCACAAGCAGTTTCAAAATATTAAAATATGTGAGAACAGAAAGAGAAATCTATCATAACCTATTTTAAGAGAGAAAGTGGATTAGTGTCCGTGTTCACTAAATAAAAATGCATACACTAAATGCATACAAGTAGTGTGCCGTTTTACTGACTGAAATAATTAAGAAATGAAAATGATACAATTTTAAGACAATAAAAATACAAAGCACTCATACACCAGTCTTGTTGATGGAGAACTTTTAGAATTGACATAGATAATGAAAACAAATGGCACAGGTATATATATATAGATATAGATATAAATTTTGAAGCAAATATGAAGACAGAGATAATGGAGTTAAATGACTGAAAAACAGATAACAGTGAGCTCATAAATGTGCCCCCATTCCTGTAAAGAAACAACTCAGGTAATGGCATGGTTTTATATGACTTAAAAAAAATAATAACCCATAGTAAAGAGTAAATAAAGGAGGGTCCTAGTATCTTAAAAAAATTAGACAAGACTATAAAGGACAAAATGTTAGGGACCTAACAGAAGCAGAAGATATTAAGAAGAAGTGACAAGAATACACAGAATAATTGTGCAAAAAAGATCTTCACAACTCATATAATCATTATGGTGTGATCACTCACCTAGAGCCAGACATCCTGGAATATGAAGTCAAGTGAACCTTAGGAAGCATCACTGTGAACAAAGCTAGTGGAGGTGATGGAATTCCAGTTGAGCTATTTCAAATCCTGGAAGGTGATGCTGTGAAAGTGCTGCACTCAATATGCCAGCAAATTTGGAAAACTCAGCAGTGGCCACAGGACTAGAAAAGGTCATTTTTCATTCCAATCCCAAAGAAAGGCAATGCCAAAGAATGCTCAAACTACCACACAATTGCACTCATCTCACACACTAGTAAAGTAATGCTCAAAATTCTCCAAAGCAGGCTTCAGCAATATGTGAACCGTGAACTTCCAGATGTTCAAGCTGGTTTGAGAAAAGGCAGAGGAACCAGAGATCAAATTGCCAACATCCACTGGATCATCAAAAAAGCAAGAGAGTTCCAGAAAAACATCTCTTTATGGTTTATTGACTATGCCAAAGACTTTGACTGTGTGGATCACAAGAAACTGTGGAAAATTCTGAAAGAGATGGGAATACCAGACCACCTGATCTGCCTCTTGAGAAACCTATATGCAGGTCAGGAAGCAAGTTAGAAGTGGACATGGAAAAACAAACTGGTTCCAAATAGGAAAAGGAGTACATGAAGGCTACATATTGTCACCCTGCTTATATAACTTATATGCAGAGTACATCTAGAGAAATGCTGGGCTGGAGGAAGCACAAGCTGGAATCAAGATTGCCAGGTGAAATAACAATGACCTCAGATATGCAGATGACACCACCCTTATGGCAGAAAGTGAAGAGGAACTAAAAAGCCTCTTGATGAAAGTGAAAGTGGAGAGTAGAAAAGTTGGCTAAAGCTCAACATTCCGAAAATGAAGATCATGGCATCTGGCCCCAACACTTCATGGGAAATAGATGGGGAAACAATGGCAACAATGGCTGACTTTATTTTGGGGGGCTCCAAAATCACTGCAGATGGTGACTGCAGCCATGAAATTAAAAGACGCTTACTTCTTGGAAGGAAAGTTATGACCAACCTAGATAGAATATTAAAAAGCAGAGACAGTACTTTGCCAACAAAGGTCTGTCTAGTCAACGTTATGGTTTTTCCAGAGGTCATGTATGGATGTGAGAGTCGGACTATAAAGAAAGCTGAGCACAGAATTGATACTTTTGAACTGTGGTTTTTGAGAAGACTCTTGAGAGTCCCTTGGACTGCAAGGAGATCCAGCCAGTCCATCCTAAAGGAGATCAGTCCTGGCTGTTCATTGGAAGGACTGATGTTGAAGCTGAAACTCCAATACTTTGGCCACCTGATGCAAAGAGCTGACTTATTTGAAAAGACCCTGATGCTGAGGAAGATTGAGAGCACGAGGAAAAGGGGACGACAGAGGATGAGATGTTTGGATGGCATCACCGACTCAATGGACATGGGTTTGGGTAGACTCCAGGAGTTGGTGAAGGACAGGGAGGCCTGATGTGCTGTGGTTCATGGGGTCACAAAGGGTTGGAATCTACTGAGCAGCTGAACTGAACTGAACTGAGGATGTAAAATATAGCCAGGAAAACAGATTCAGAAATAGATAACATTATGGGATAAATGTAATAGTTATTTAAGCTAGTTGTGAAAGGATTTCTTAATAATAATATATTTTAGATAGAGAATAATATCATTAATTTGAGCTCTATTTACTATTTAAATGAATTTTTCAAACTGTAGTGTGTACACTTTCTTTATACAAATTCAGGGCAGGAAATGAATGTAAAGGACAAATCAGCGAATTTTGAAACCTAATGAACCTCTTGAAGTTTTAATAAGAAATGGACATTTTATGTTTAGGATCTTTTACCTTTTTCCACAGAGCTTCACAGGTGGGTGGCTCCTTGCTAAAGAATCCTCCTGCCAATATAGGAGAGGCAAGTAACTTGGATTTAATCCCTAGGTTGGGAAGATCTCCTGGAGGAGGCACTGGTGATCCACTCTAGTATTCTTGCCTGGGAAATCCCATGGACAGAGGACCCTGGTGGGCTACAGTCCACAGGGTCACACAGAGTTGGACTCGACTGAGCAACTAAATATGCACGACCTTTTTCCACAATGTCATGAATTAATTGAGAGGTTGTTCTATGTCTTTGCCTTCATGATTCCTTTGGGTACCATTGATATAAAGTTATCTAAATTACATAGGATTATGTCACTTGTTCCATGGCTAAAAATCAGTATGTTCCAAAAGATAGAATAAATACCCTCTACCAAGTATATATTTACATGATTCAAGACCAATGTTTTTTTAAGTGAAATATGGTAGTTTCTCTTCATTTTGATGAAAAATACCCCTCTGATTTTCACTGGACAATTCATAGACCATCTGGAAACTACATCTGGAGAAAGAGGCTTAATGGATTTTTTTTTCTTTTGAAAAGCAAGTGAATATTAATAAACACTTTGTTTTCAGTGAATTTAAAACTTCTATCCTTAAAATATAAAACAAAACAAAAACTGGGTTTGAACTGAAATGACTTGTTTCTTAGGTAAATATACAGGGAAATAATCATTCCATTAATTATCTCAAAGGCAAGAATAATTTCATAGGGATTTCAGAAAATGTAAGAGGGAAACTTCAGCATTACTGGTTGGGGCATAGACTTGGATAACTGTGATATCGAATGGTTTGCCTTGGAGACGAACAGAGATCATTCTGTCATTTTTGAGATTGCATCCAAGTACTGCATTTTGGACTCTTTTGTTGACCATGATGGCTACTCCATTTCTTCTGAGGGATTCCTGCCCGCAGTAGTAGATATAATGGTCATCTGAATTAAATTCACCCATTCCAGTCCATTTAGGTTCGCTGATTCCTAGAATGTCAACGTTCACCCTTGCCATCTCTTGTTTGACCACTTCCAATTTGCCTTGATTCATGGACCTGACATTCCAGGTTCCTATGCAGTATTGCTCTTTACAGCATCGGATCTTACTTCTATCACCAGTCACATCCACAACTGGGTATTGTTTTTGCTTTGGCTCCATCCCTTCATTCTTTCTGGAGTTATTTCTCCACTGATCTCCAGTAGCATATTGGGCACCTACTGACCTGGGGAGTTCCTCTTTCGGTATCCTATCATTGTGCCTTTTCATACTGTTCATGGGGTTCTCAAGGCAAGAATGGCTTGCCATTCCCTTCTCCAGTGGACCAAGTCTATGCCTCAACCAGTAACGCTGAAGAAACTGAAGTTGAACGGTTTTATGAAGACTTACAAGACCTTTTAGAACTAACACCCAAAAAAGATGTCCTTTTCATTATAGGGGACTGGAATGCAAAAGTAGGAAGTCAGGAAATACCTGGAGTAACAGGCAAATTTGGCCTTGGAATGCACAATGAAGCAGGGCAAAGACTAATAGAGTTTTGCCAAGAAAATGCACTGGTCATAGCAAACACCCTCTTCCAACAACACAAGAGAAGACTCTACACATGGACATCACCAGATGGTCAACACTGAAATCAGATTGATTATATTCTTTATAGCCAAGATGGAGAAGCTCTATACAGTCAGCAAAGAAAAGACTAGGAGCTGACTGTGGCTCAGATCACGAACTCCTTATTGCCAAATTCAGACTTAAATTGAGAAAGTAGGGAAAACCACTAGACCATTCAGGTATGATCTATATCAAATCCCTTATGATTATACAGTGGAAGTGAGAAATAGATTTAAGGGACTAGATCTGATAGACAGAGTGCCTGATGAACTATGGATGGAGGTCAGTGGCATTGTACAGGAGATCAAGACCATCCCCATGGAAAGGAAATGCAAAAAAGCAAAATGGCTGTCTGAGGAAGCCTTACAAATAGCTGTAAAAAGAAGAGAAACAAAAAGCAAAGGTGAAAAGGAGAGCTGTAAGCATCTGAATGCAGTGTTCCAAAGAATAGTACATAGAGACAAGAAAGCCTTCCTCAATGACCAATGCAAAGAAATAGAGGAAAACAACAGAATGGGAAAGACTAGCGATCTCTTCAATAAAATTAGAGATACCAAGGGAACATTTCATGCAAAGATGGGCTCGATAAAGGACAGAAATGGTATGGACCTAACAGAAGCAGAAGATATTAAGAAGAGGTGGCAAGAATACACAGAAGAACTGTACAAAAAAGAGCTTCACAACCAAGATAATCACAATGGTGTGATCTGTCACCTAGAGCCAGACATCCCAGAATGAGAAGTCAAGTGGGCCTTAGAAAGCATCACTACGAACAAAAAGCTAGTGGAGTGATGGAATTCCAGTTGAGCTGTTTCAAATCCTGAAAGATGATGCTGTGAAAGTGCAGCACTCAATATGCCAGCAAATTGGGAAAACTCAGCAGTGGCCACAGGACTGGAAAAGGTCAGTTTTCATTCCAATGCCAAAGAAAGACAATGCCAAAGAATGCTCAAACTACCGCACGATTGCACTCATCTCACATGCTAGTAAAGTAATGCTCAAAATTCTCCAAGCCAGGCTTCAGCAATACATGAACCGTGAATTCCCTGACATTCAAGCTGGTTTTAGAAAAGGCAGAGGAACCAGAGATCAAATTGCCAACATCCGCTGGATCATGAAAAAGCAAAAGAGTTCTAGAAAAACATCTCTTTCTGCTTTATTGACTATGACAAAGCCTTTGACTGTGTGGATCACAAGAAACTGTGGCAAATTCTGAAAGGGATGGGAATACCAGACCACCTGACCTGCCTCTTGAGAAATCTGTATGCAGGTCAGGAAGCAACAGTTAGAACTGGACATGGAACAACAGACTGGTTCCCAATAGGAAAAGGAGTACATCAAGGCTGTATATTGTCACCTTGCTTATTTAACTTCTATGCAGAGTACATCATGAAAAACGCTGGACTGGAAGAAACACAAGCTGGAATCAAGATTGCTGGGGGAAATATCAATAACCTCAGATATGCAGATGACACCACCCTTATAGCAATAAGTGAAGAGGAGCTGAAAAGCCTCTTGATGAAAGTGAAAGAGGAGAGCGAAAAAGTTGGCTTAAAGATCAACATTCAGAAAACGAAGATCATGGCATCTGGTTCCATCACTTCATGGGAAATAGATGGGGAAACAGTAGAAACAGTGTCAGACTTTATTTTGGGGGGCCCCAGAATCACTGCAGATGGTGACTGCAGCCATGAAATTAAAAGACTCTTACTCCTTGGAAGAAAAGTTATGAGCAACCTAGACAGTATATTCAAAAGCAGAGACATTACTTTGCCGACTAAGGTCCATCTAGTCAAGGCTATGGTTTTTCCAGTGGTCATGTATGGATGTGAGAGTTGGACTGTGAAGAAGGCTGAGTGCCGAAGAACTGATGCTTTTGAACTGTGGTGTTGGAGAAGACTCTTGAGAGTCCCTTGGACTGCAAGGAGATCCAACCAGTCCATTCTGAAGGAGATCAGCCCTGCGATTTCTTTGGAAGGAATGATGCTAAAACTGAAGCTCCAGTACTTTGGGCACCTCATGCGAAGTGTTGACTCATTGGAAAAGACTTTGATGCTGGGAGGGATTGGGGGCAGGAGGAGAAGGGGACGACCGAGGATGAGATGACTGGATGGCATCACGGACTCGATGGACGTGAGTCTGAGTGAACACTGGGAGATGGTGATTGACAGGGAGGCCCGGTGTGCTGCAGTTCATGAGGTCACAAAAAGTCGGACATGACTGAGCGACTGAACTGAACTGAACTGAAGAGGGAAACTAAGTGTTTTTATGTCCAAACTTCTTAATACGATTTATAATGAAAAAAGAGTAAATGATCTTTGTAAATATATTCAAATATTGTAAATACATTTAAGTTTTTGTATTTGTGTACTGAAAAAGACTCTAACCCAGTAAAGATTTATTATGACAAAACGATTTCTTTTATCAAAATATTTAGATACTTTAAAAATCTTGTGATCCTATTAATATCTATATTATTTCACCTTGCATTCACAAATTAAAATAATGGGAGAGTCAAATTATAAAAAATAAAGTGAGTAAAATTTGTTATTATCATCTGAAATGTACACTATTTCAATTTTTTATTAAAATTAATAAACATAGGAAAAAATTCTCAAAAAAGATAATATTTTTGGTAAAGGACAAGTCAGAATCAATTTGAAAAATAGAGAACATCTGATTCTGAGCTAAGGTATTCCATTAGTTTTAAAACTATTCATTTCCAGTCAACATATTCTCACTATCTATTACATGTAAGGCAATATGTTAATCATTATAAGGAATACAGATAAAGATGAAGTAGAGCCCCTACACTACTCTGCTGCTGCTGCTAAGTTGCTTCAGTTGTGTCTGACTCTGTGCGACCCCAGAAATGGCAGCCCACCAGGCTCCCCCGTCCCTGGGATTCTCCAGGCAAGAACACTGGAGTGGGTTGCCATTTCCTTCTCCAATGCATGAAAGTAAAAGTGAAGTCACTCAGTCCTGTCCGACTCTTACCGACCCCATGGACTGCAGCCACCAGGCTCCTCTGTCCATGAGATTTTCCAGGCAAGAGTACTGGAGTGGGGTGCATTGTCTAGTTTTCTCTTATTCAGTGAAAACAACAAAATACTTGCAAACATCAATCATAGAATCACACTAATGATAACAAATTGCCAACAAAAATGAAGATAGCAGTAATATCATGTTTCATAGTGTTAACACATAAATTTCACAGGAGAACCATGAAAAAGGATATGGTGAAAGGAAAGTCATAAAAATACAAAATATTCATGAATTTATATAAGATAAAATACAAGGTACATTTTTGTTTTGATAAGCTATTGAGTTTATTTAAGGCAGGTATAACATATTCTATAACTTATTAAAGGAACTCAATGTCAGAATGCTTAATTATAAAAGTTAAAGAATACGACATTATATATGTTGTTTTCATATAGATTCTTTAGAGTGTGAATTTTGTCCTAAGGAAACTTTAAAGCGATTAAATAATAATTGCTGAACCCCTGATTACTTTCCTCCTTCACTTTTATAGGCTACAATGACTCAAATAAGGATGACTATAATGGGTAAAATAGTCTCATTACTAAAATTAGTAATACTATATTCAAATAGTATTACATATTTTTAAATATATTCATATTCTCTAATAATGTTATTAAATAATACCCTTGAACATAATTTTATTAAAATAATACATTTTCTCCAAGTAAATAATATCCTTGAGCATAATTTTATTAGAATAATAAATTTTCTGCAAATTAATATATAAACTACATATATGACATATATATGTATTACTGTTTAGTCTCTTGCTTCATGTCCAGCTCCTTTGCAACCCCCTGGACTGTAGACTGCCAAGCTTCTCTGTTCATAGGATTCTCAGGCAAGAACCCTGGAGTGGGTTGCCATTTCCTACTGCATCCATTGTTGTTTTAGGACATTTAACATGGTCAACAGTTTCTTTCATTTTCATGTATAAATAAGAATGAAGGAGCTATCTGTCTATCTTATCACTGTGCACACACGCTGAAAGCACTTACCTACATTTAGTGAGTAAACCTGTTGCTGTTGTTTGAAAGATCCATGCCTACTCATACCTTTGAGCAATTATGCATTTCCTGAAGAAAATAATTGTATTTTCTGAAAGCAAAATTGGTTCTGAGAGCAAAATCAGCGAAAGTCGCATGACTGGTTCAAGGGTCTTTGGGAGCCTTGTGGAGGGACACCTGAACCAATAAAACCAATAAAAGAAGAAAGGTGTCATGAGAAAAGTGAGCAGTGAGTAAAAACAAAGTTAGCACCAAAGAGAAATGGGAAGTAAGAAATGTTTCCAGTTGGGAAACAGGGAATAGATAAGGAGAGAGGCAGGTCCCTACAGATGATGTAGCATATATTGCAAGGAGAGGAGTGCAGGGATAGGAAATGGCAATAAGTCTGCCCCAAAGTAGAAAAAGCAAGCCATGGCACTGGGGTACATATTTTAGCAAAGAGAATATGGACTAGATGAATGACTATATATTGGACATTTCAATTATAATCAAAGGCATAATTACTCTATTACCATCTTTGAAAATGAAAGACATGATATATCATCAGTTTCACTTCCTTCAAATACATTGGGGATGCTATTTTTCTTAGATGAAGAGAATTTTGAGCCCATTGCTTTTCAAGACAAACTATAAAATATTGTAGTTCAAAACTATGGTGCTATTTTTAAATATCATTTATTTTATACCTGATTTTTAAAAATGATCCTCAAAAGCATTGTTTTACTGTATACACACCAAATAAGTTAATATCAAGGATAACATTCTGAAGATTCTGCCATATTTCAATACTCTATCTGAAAAATGAAAAAATTTACAGTCTTTCATGCTGCATTAGGAGATTTACTCTGAGTTAACTGGTATACAGAAGCATTTTGAACAGAAGAGAAAGTGTCATTGTCCTAATATACAGTTGATCATCATTTCTAGCTTTTGGATTATTGAAAATTCTGATACATTAATGCTCAGAAAAATAACATTATAGTTGCACTATAGAATACTATTATGGGATTTTTATGTATTTATGAGAGTCTTATGAAAATTCTCTGCTTGGAAAAATATAATAAGTAACGTAAAGACCTAATGGATGGTCTTGGTGACACTTATTTATGTGTCTACTTGGCTGGGCTTATGGTGCCCAGTTGTTTTGTCAAACACTAGGATGGGTGTTGTTGTGAAGGCATTTTTTTAAGTGTAAAGCAGATTGTCTTCATAATGTTAATGGGCTTTACCTAATCGGTCAAGGCCCTGAATTTAAAAGACTGAAAAAGAAGGAATTCTGTCTCCAGACTTGGACCCAAGACTGCAACAGCAACATTTCTATGGGGTCTCTAGCCTGACAGCTTGCACTGCCGATTTTGGACTTACCTTCCCTCAACTGTGTGAGCCAATTCCTTAAATCTCTGACTCTGTCTGTCTCTCTTTCTCTCTCTGTGTGTGTTGGTTCTAGTTTATTTGGAGAGCACTAGCAAATAACAGTCTCTCCTACAAAATCCTTGTTTATTATTAAGTCTATTTGACAGATGTTTATTGACCTTCTACTGTATGCTTTGCTCTGTACTTAGTCTTGAAAACACAATAATAAGAGAAAGCTAACACTGACTTCACCCTTATGGAGTTTAAATATGCTGGTTAGTCAGCATCTCATAAACTAGTCATTATCAAAAAAAATCCAACAAACCCTAATTGTAACGTGGGCTCCCAACTCTGACTTCAAGCAGATCAGTCTATATTTTCCACAAATGTCATTGATAATTCCCAGGTTAGATTCTATCTATGGAGAACTGGTAATTCTTCATATTCACACATTATCTTCTTCTGGGAAAGCAAGAACACACTCCCTGGTGGTGAGTGCTGTTGGAATCCTACCCAGATCACCTTCCCCAGCTGCAAACATATTTCCAAGCATTATTCCAAGCAAGCCTAAAGGAAATCATCTTCCATCCAGGATACACTGTGTAAGTCAACAACAGCTGAAAAATAATGACACAAGAACACAAAAGCAGAGCCCCCTTTACTTGGTGGAATCAGTGTTTTGGATGTATGTCATGCTGCAGAACTCACTGTGAGAGGAGGCTGGAGCTTTCAGACACATTTGTTTGATGTTCTTCCACTTCCCTATCTTATGTCTCCCATTTCTCTTTCCCCCAAAGTACTCCTTCAATAAGTCATTATAATAAAAATTTGCATTTCAGTTCTACTTATAGGAGTCATAACCTAAGACATAATCTTCTTGAGAAGAATTTTTCATACTGTTGGACAAGTGCCAGGATACATATTCTAAAGACCTGGGTGTCCATTAGAGATGGTTCCTGTCTGTACCACATGTTCTTAGGAACACATCAAGTATGAGGGAGGAGAGTGTCCCTCACATTGATTTTTCATCAAGGACTTGTAATGGAGAAAGGTCTAGATTTCAACAGCTACAGCTTTAATTACAGCATATACAACTTATCCACATACTGTGATTTCCCTTTAATATTCACATGTGACCAGGGCACCAGGGACATAATCAACACTCCTCTGTAAAGATCTAAACTTTGGAGTGGAGGCTTGGCCCCCATCTAAATGTCCCCTTTATGTGTGGTCCTATCTTGTTGCCTCAGTGATCTGCTCCTAACCAGTTTCACTCTTCTTCGTCTTATGTATTTTGATCACTGAATTACAAAGGGAAGGGATGACAATATGGATGCACAATTATCCATGTGTCTAGTTCATGATTTGTAACATATGGCTATAATTGACACATGAGGGAGGCACACCACCCTAGAACATTCAGTAGAACAAAGACCCAAGGATCCATGATACGTTGGAATACCAGCAATATGCCATTGCCATGCTAAAAAATGTTGTATTACATTTCATCAAAAAAGCTAACGCAGGACTAATTTTAAAGCTCTTATTCAACACTAGCCACCTCAGCTGATGATGAAAGTGAAAATAGCAAGCAAGGTCTATTAGAGACAGAGAGTAAATTTAAGAAGTAACTCTAGAAAACTGCAATGTTTACATGAAAATTTATGAACTAAAACAGTCATATAATTTTCAAAAGATAAAAATACCAAATGAAAAATTATAAATTGAGTAGCTAGCTTGAAATTTTATTTCTAAGGAGTTTCAGGCATTTTTAGCATCAAGGTGATAATACTGTGCATATTTATACTTGGGTGCATTGATGTGGGTGAAAAAAAAAGGAGATTGTGTTGCAAGTTATAAGGTCACAGAGTTTATTACACAAATCAATCAACTAATCAAAAAATATTGAGCTCTAAGAGGAGAGAAAGAAAGCATATAAAAGATGACCTTTTAGTAAATTTCTGAATTATTTTAGTTGCAGATTGATAAAATGACTTGTATTTTATGGATGTGAAGCTTACTGCCTCAAGTGTTCCAGTATCATAAATTTTAGTCTGAGTTCTTCTGAGAGGCTTGAGAAATGACTCACAGTCAGATTAATCGTTAACTAAATCTGAAAGGGAATGTTATGTGCAACAATAAGGATGTATGAGAGAACAGAGCTCCTTAGGAAAAGAGAAATAGTTTAATATGACTGCAATAGGGAATGTAGGGACATCCTGAGAGGAGACGAGGCACAGAAGTGACATATTATAAAAGGTGTACATGCCTTCTGAGAAGATTTGCCAGTTTATTAATATTTCTTCAAAGTGGCATCAGAATCATATTGGGATATTCTTTAAGAATGCAAATTGTCCCAATGAGAGATTTTATGGTCAATAATGATCAAAAAATCATTAGGTAAATGATGAAGAACCCTAGAGGGGATTCAAACAGAAGTATATTACAGAAGTGAGGGAAAAAATAAGAGATAAGAAAGAAGGGAAGAGACATTAACAAATGCAAAGAAATATAGCATATATGAGCTACAATCAAGGTCTAAGTTGGAGGATATGGATTCCTTGTTGGAATTGTAGATCTATCTCATCCCTCTTTTCCAATCTGTGGTGGATAGAAAGCTATAAAAATAAGGCCAGGAAAGCATATTTGGAAAAATTCCCCTAATGAAATGAAGAATCGCATCAGTAACTTTTCTGCTTTCAAATAGCCGTCTCAGGAGGCATATTATCTTCTAGCCAATTTTGATTTTGTAAAATTGCAACTTGATTGAAATTAATGTTTACTTCCCTTTTGTTGACCAGAGGAGTTAGTTATATTGCCAATATATTTTTGGAGGTGTGATCAGGAATAGAGAATTAAGTTTTGGTTATTCAATAGCTAATACTTTGAGCATACAAGATGAAATTAACTTTTGGAGGATTTTTACTTTTTAAGATTGATTTTTAGAAATCCCCAAAGAGCAAATGTAATAACTCTCAGTGTGTTCCTAGTGGAACAAATAGCTACTAAAAATACACTTTTAATTGTCATTGAAAACATACATGCCAAAACCTTTGTCTCAGATGGACGCCAAGTTAAAACTAGAACTAAAGAGAGCATTTCTGTACACAAAACATCTTTGCAGCAAATAATATCAGTTCTTTAGTTTTATGAAATTTGGGGATCTCTGGACAGCTCTGTTTCCTAGATTTAAATATATATATTTGGATAATATTGTATAAACTGTACTTCAGTTGGTCTTATTAAGTTACTACTAGTGTCAGCTGATCTGTAGAAGAGTCAAGATTGCATAAAAGCACTACGTTTTAACAAGAGCCATGAAAATCAAATGTGTAATAGTATATTTTCAAGGTAATTAAACAGTACTCCATTGCTTATGAATCTTTAAAAATGACTTAGGCAACTATTTTTCTTGATAAAAGGAGTTGGTAACATTTATTTCTTGAAATTCCTTCAGTTCAGTTCAGTTCAGATCAGTCGCTCAGTCGTGTCCGACTCTTTGAGACCCCATGAATCACAGCACGCCAGGCCTCCCTGTCCATCACCAACTCCCAGAGTTCACTCAAACTCACTTCCATCGAGTCGGTGATGCCATCCAGCCATCTCATCCTCAGTCGTCCCCTTCTCCTCCTGCCCACAATCCCTCCCAGCATCAGAGTCTTTTCCAATGAGTCAACTCTTTGCATGAGGTGGCCAAAGTACTGGAGTTTCAGCTTTAGGATCATTCCTTCCAAAGAACACCCAGAGCTGATCTCCTTTAGAATGGACTGGTTGGATCTCCTTGCAATCCAAGGGATTCTCAAGAGTCTTCTCCAACACCACAGTTCAAAAGCATCAGTTCTTCAGTGCTCAGCTTTCTTCACAGTCCAACTCTCGTATCCTTACATGACCACTGGAAAAACCATAGCCTTGACTAGATGGACCTTTGTTGGCAAAGTAATGTCTCTGCTTTTCAATATGCTATCTACGTTGGTCATAACTTTCCTTCCAAGGAGTAAGTATCTTTTAATTTCATGGCTGCAGTCACCATGCAGTGATTTTGGAGCCCAGAAAAATAGTCTGAAACTGTTTCCACTATTTCCCCATCTATTTCCCATGAAGTGATGGGACCAACATGATCTTCGTTGTCTGAATGTCGAGGTTTAAGTCAACTTTTTCACTCTCCTCTTTCACTTTCATCAAGAGGCTTTTTAGTTCCTCTTCACTTTCTGCCATAAGGGTGGTGTCATCTGCATATCTGAGGTTATTGATGTTTCTCCCGGCAATCTTGATTCCAGCTTGTGCTTCTTCCAGCCCAGTGTTTCTCATGATGTACTCTGCATATAAGTTAAATAAGCAAGGTGACAATATAAAGCCTTGACGTACTCCTTTTCCTATTTGAAACCAGTCTGTTGTTCCATGTCCAGTTCTAACTGTTGCTTCCTGACCTGCATATAGGTTCATCAAGAGGCAGGTCAGGTGGTCTGGTATTCCCATCTATTTCAGAATTTTCCACAGTTTATTGTGATCCACACAGTCAAAGGCTTTGGCATAGTCAATAAAGCAGAAAGAGATGTTTTTCTAGAACTCTCTTGCTTTTTCGATGATCCAGTAGGTGTTGGCAATTTGATCTCTGGTTCCTCTGCCTTTTCTAAAACCAGCTTGAACAACTGGAAATTCATGGTTCACATATTGCTGAAGCCTGGTTTGGAGAATTTTGAGCATTACTTTACTAGTGTGTGAGATGAGTGCAATTGCGTGGTAGTTTGAGCATTCTTTGGCATTGCCTTTCTTTGGGATTGGAATGAAAACTGACCTTTTCCAGTCCTGTGGCCACTGGTGAGTTTTCCCAGTTTGCTGGCATATTGAGTGCAGCACTTTCACAGCATCATCTTTCAGGATTTGAAATAGCTCCACTGGAATTCCATCACCTCCACTAGCTTTGTGGTGATACTTTCTAAGGTCCACTTGACTTCACATTCCAGGATGTCTGGCTCCAGGTGAGTGATCATGCCATTGTGATTATCTTGGTCATGAAGATCTTTTTTGTACAGTTCTGTGTATTCTTGCCACCTTTTCTTAATATCTTCTGCTTCTGTTAAGTCCATACCATTTCTGTCCTTTATTGAGCCCATCTTTGCATGAAATGTTCCTTTGGTATCTCTAATTTTCTTGAAGAGATCTCTAGTCTTTCCCATTCTGTTGTTTTCCTCTATTTCTTACCATAAATTAGTAATTCATGAAATAGAAGTTCCTTACTATGAATTAATTTAAATATTTTGTCTAATATGGTATGCAGACTCTAAGATTACTCTCTATAATTCATATCTCCTTGTAGTCACACCTTGTACTTTCTTCTCTTGAGTGTCATCTGTACTTATGATTTTGTTAGTATATGTTAGAAGAAAGCAACCAACGTTTAAGAAATACGTTGCTTTTCTTTGCTGCCACAACAAATTAGCACAAACATGGCAGTTAAAACAATTCAGGTGTATTATTTGATTTTCCATGGGTCAGAAGTCATTGGGTTTCACCAGACTGCAATCATAGTGATATTCAAACTACAGTTCTCAACTGGTCCTCATTCAGATGGTTGGGAAAATTCAATTTCTTGTAGCTTATGGCTGAAGGTCCATGTTTTCTCCATAGTAGTTGATTTAGTAAAGTCTTACCAGAGGATCTTAGGAATTCTAAAGTTATTCTTTCATTATCAAAACTCAAGAACACTTTCCAAAATATGAAGAATAGTATGATCCTACAATTTTGAGTTTCTAAGTAGCCATTCTCTTATTTTGACATAATTTAAAATGTACATATATTTACCAAAGGAAACTAAAGAAAAACTTTAGTTTTGCTTAACAGAAAAGTCTTTACTTTTCAAAAAATATCAATTCAATTTACATAACTTTACAATAAATTTAGGGTAAATACTTTTTTATTTTCTAAAAATATAAAGGAATTTTACTTAGAGGAAAGTAACTGCTGCTGCTTCTGCTGCTAAGTCGCTTCAGTCATGTCTGACTCTGTGTGACCCCATAGACGGCAGCCCACCAGGCTCTCCTGTCCCTTGGATTCTCCAGACAAGAACACTGGAGTGGGTTGCCATTTCCTTCTCCAATGGGTGATAGTGAAAACTGAAAGTGAAGTCACTCAGTTGTGTCCGACTCTTAGTGATCCCATGGACTGCAGCCTACTAGGCCCCACCATCCATGGGATTTCCCAGGCAAGAGTACTGGAGTGGGGTGCCATTGCCTTCTCCAAGGAAAGTAAATACTTCTTACTAAATCCAGTAATATGCATACTTCTGTATATTTGTGGTTTACTACAGTAAAATTCCAGATTTATAAATAAATTAGGAGTGAATAATTACAAGTGGTTACAATATTCCCTGGTCAAATTCTTACCCTGAAAATAAAGGCAGTCTGGTTTAACCAGATGTGTCCTTGCAGTCAGCTGCCTAGATAACTAGAATGTTGAAATACCAGCTAGGCAAATGTGACTAAAAAAGCAGACGTACTGACTCCTTGCCTAATGACCTCTTAAAAGTCATTCTTGGATGTGATACTATCATTAGTGGTCTTGTCACTTTACTTTCCTATTGATTTTCTGAATATTATTTTCTTTAATTTAAAAGGTCAGTGAGAAACACAGATTATGGATAATACTGAATGAGTTAGTGTGTGTGTTGGTCATACAGCATGTAATTATTTGAACAAAATGCTGAAAATGTTTTCTTAATTTGAATCTATCATTTGGCCAAAATAAAACACTTCTCTTGGTCTTTGAATTGCTATTGCTCATAGGAGTTTGAATTTAAATCTAGTATCAGGGAAGAATAAGGCTCATGAATGTTTCTACAAATTGATGGTAGGTGGGAAGCAGAGTTTGACTTATTTAAACCATAATTAGCTTATGTCTCTGATTAAATGTTTCTGTTCATAAAGAAAATTAATCCTTTGTAACCAAAGCAGTTTCAGTATTGATCACATGTGAGAACATCTTGGCTTGTGAGAAGATGGAGGGAACATCATTTCTGTCACAGAGGTCAATATTTCTAATCCCAAGCTTGCTTGTTAAAAATTGAATTAAAAAGGTGATGACATAACTTTTATTTTTAGCACCTATTCTTTCAACTTACTTTCACAATTTGAGCATTGTGCAAAAAAAGTACCGTGTTAGTTATCGGAATAAATGAAAATTTTCAGTGAATCAGTTAGGAGGGCAGTTTCTTAGTCTCCTTCTATGCACAATGACACCTAAGTCCTGGGTGTCAATAATATAGTAGTCCCCTCAATAAAACCTTAATAGTATAGAATGACCATGGAGAGGAAGTGAGTATATATTCTTTTGAGCTGATACTGGTTGTCCTATGACATGAATGCCATGCGGACATTTCTATTTCCTTCTAAAGGGAAGGTGCAGGTTAGCTGAGATTTTTGGCTAGTGATTATGCCAGAAAGGGGAAAATACACTTTTTGACCTATAGTTGGAAGTAATCTACCAAGGCTAGAATCAGGCATGGGTTCTCGAGGAGTCCATGGCACGAGCAAAGGCAGAGGTAGGCTGATCCAGCTGGGAAATTTCCTGAACCCTGTAAAAGGTGTCAGACAGGGCTGTGCATAATTTACGTATTTCCGTGGACCTTATTCTCATTTCCTGTGCAAGGCTGAGGAATGTCAATCACTGATAAGACTGGGAAGACACTGTTTGTGTGGGTCCAGTCTAAACAACTTGGCTGTCTCTTGTGCAATGGGCTTGCTCCAGATTGTATTGCTTTTCTCTTCACTCGATTTTCTTTATGAAATATACCAGAATCTTTATGAAATATACCAAAAATATAGGAGAATCTGTTTGCCGGCTCTTCTGTCCATGATTCAAGGGAACTTCAATTAAAGAGGTTAAAGAGTAAAAAATTCAGCCTTTGGACAAAAAGTATCACTTGATAATCCATTTTCCCACAATTTGCTGGTCTTATTCCACTCCTGGCGTATATTTTTTTCTTGTTTCATGATCTAGGAATCTAGGGTAGAAGCAAGAAGTGGTTATCAGCCTAAAACACCAAAGGTTAGTAATGGATTAGTTATTGATTCATTCATTGATTTACTCAACAAATTTTTCTTAAGCACTTAATAGATCCTGGAGATAAAGTAATAAACAAAAACTTATATGATTTTCAATCTCATCCTGTCTATGGCTTAGTAGAGAGGATTGACATTAGTAAAACTGCCACATTAACACATGAGTTTCAAACTGAGATCATATATTGTCAGCACATTATGAAGGAAATTGACCTTGATTGATTCTTAAGGGGAAAGAGTGTAATTTCAGGGAAGATTTATATATATATATAAATGATCCTTGAGGATATTCCATGGTGGTCCAGTGTTTAGGACTATAGACTCACACTGCATGAGGCACAGATGTGATCCCTGATCCAAAAACTAAGATCCCACAAACTGAGGGGCACAGTCAAAAAATAAAATGAGCCTTGAGGACAATTTCAAGATGGGTAGGAAACAAAGTAAAAGACTGGAGGGAGAGAATTCTAATGAAAAAGATCAGCAAGAGTTGGGTCCTGGAAATACCTCCTGTGTACAGATTTTAGGCAGTTTGTATTTAGCAGGGGCCTTGAAAATATTGGTTTTCAGTGGGACCCAAAGCTGTGTTCTGTGGCCTTGACTATGATTTGAAAACAAGAAGATTCTCAAGAATCACAGAGATGGCTGATATGGTTGAAAACCAGAGACAGCAAGAAAGTGGAAAAGAGACATGAGAGTTAGAAACAGCAGAGATGAGAAATGTCTTTGTGAGAAATAGGCTTTTTTTTTTAAATTATGTGAACATTTGGAGGTAGTTGAAGAATTTTATTATCAGAAATGTGTTCTGAAAATGTCATTCTAATTGCAATGTGGACACCAATATGGGTGGTGAAGAGTCATAGTTGATTAGACACTAAGAGATCAGGGTATAGTCCACATGAGAGATGATAATAAACTAAGATTATAGCTTATATTTTAGAGAGATATTTAGAACTTAAAGAGCTTCAAAGCTGGGAGACAGCTATACCATGCAGAATAGCCATGCACCTGATTTGGGCAATTTAACTAATGATTTTAACTATTAATTCAGAATCTTAGCTATAGACATGATTTAGAGGAAATGATATCAATATGGTTTTGAATATATTTAGATTTAATTGTATCTATGATATGTAAGATCAAATTTTATAGAGAGCCAAAGTTCATAGGAGAATATAGGAGTTTGCATATAAAACTGAGTTATCACATAACAATAGAAATAAATATAAAAAAAAAGAAATGAATATGAATGTACGTATGAGCTTTCTTACAGAAATACCTTCAAGTCATAAACTGAGTACTTCCAAGATTTAGTGGTCAGGAGATGATGGAATGCAAAGGAGAAAGAAGGATTCAGCAGAAAAAAAAAATGCAGGAAGAAAATAAGGGACATGTGGATGGAAAGTGCTTCAAAAGGGTCATGGTTGATATATTTGAATGATTTTAGACTGAGAAGTGAAAAATCTTCACTGAATGTAATGGCATGAAAGTCATAGGAATTCTTAGCAAAAATTACTCTTGGAGAAATTCTAGAGGGTATAGAAGACTGAGAGGGTGAAGAAGTGAGGCGTGAACAAGAGGTAACAACTCATATACAGTGAGTAGAGACAACTCTTTAAAAAAAGATTGGCTAAAAATTGGAGGAGAGTGATGATGGGGTGATAGCTAGAGGGCGAGGCAGAGTGAAGTTGGAGTAGTTGCTTTATTATTGTTGTTGAAGATGTAGTGTGGATTAATTTCACAAAAGGGAACATACATTTGATTCAATGTTGAAGAGAAAGATTGATTTCACAAGTGGTTGTTGACTATTGAGATAAAGAGAGAGGGAAGCACAATTCAAAGAGGAATGAGCCACATAATCATTTTGTCAGACATTAAATGAGTACCTACTTAATGAGCATATCTGAGAAATGGGACCCCCAGGTATTGGTGAACATTTCTACTGATAGTAAGCTTGACTGAGGCCACAGAAAAATAATCTGTCCTCTAAGAACAAACTTTATAACCTTTTCACATTCAACTTTTAGAAGTTGCATGTTTATTATTCTAAAGCTATTTACTAAAGTTAACTCATCTTTCATTTATAATCAGATTCATTTAAAACATAAAACCCTATGTGATATAGCCTTTGCTAAAGTGTTTCTTCAAAAAGGCAGATGAGCTAAATGTATAAACAGACACCTAATTGAACTGTGAAATTTTACTATTGCTGTTGTGCTCAATTTACTTTGTTGAATTTTAATGTTAGAAGACTATCAAAGCATAGCCACAGGAAAATGCCCTGCATTACAAATGTATATACGGAATTCCATGAATGTTCATTATTTTATTCACACCAAATTCTCTATTCAGTGAAATGCTTGACTTTTTTATCTTCATAACTGTTTTCTATAAAAATGTATTAAAGCACTATAGATATTTACTCTGACCCCAAATTTTAATACAATTATCTTCATATCTTACTGAAGGATTAAAATGATATTATTGCTCAATTTATTAACCAAAAAAAAAAAAACCCTCTTAAGTAACAATAAAGTTTAGACCTTTTTTTTTTTAAATTTCAAGGGCACTTAGACTTATCTGTCAGTAGAAAATCTAGTCGATATTCACAGAAGGTGCTGTCTATTATATACTGAAAGTTATGATGAAAGAGTCTGGCTTTTAGCAAGTGCAAAAGGGAAAATTTAAATGCCACAAAATGTATGGAACTTGAAGAATATGCATTCTAGCTTCATTTGACAAGGGAAATTTGCCAAACTCTCTATTATGCTTATTATCCATGTGACTTCATAGTAGAAGACTTTATCTCTTCTTTTAAGTTACATTATAAATGTGTTTTGGTGCAGGAAGGGGGACCCCTTCCAGGGCCCCAAACTGGGCTCTTTTCTAATATTTGGAAATGAATTGTCCAAGGAAACACATGTGCTGACAAAGCAAGAGAATTTATTGGGAAAGGGCACCCAGGTGGAGAGCAGTAGGGTAAAGGAACCCAGGAGAACAACTGTCTTTATGGTGATGGGATTAGTTTCTAGATTGTCTTCAGCCAATCATTCTGACTCAGAGTCCTTCCTTGTGGTGCATGCCTTGTTCAGCCAAGATGGATGCCAGAGAGAAGGATTCTGGGAGGTGGTCAGACGGGTGGTGTCTCCTTTTGACCTTCTTCAAACTCTTCTGGTTGGTGGAGGCTTATTAGTTTCCTGTTCTTACCAGGACCTCCTGTCGTAAAACAAATGGTTACTATGGTGCCTGGCCAGGGTGAGTGGTTTCAGCCAGTGTGCTTCCCCTAACATTTTTATTTAAGAAAATATCTTGACACAATAAAATTATACACTTTTCATTTACTAGTTAATACTTTCAGTATTTAGCTTTAATTTGTATTATTCTTATTGTACTTACAAGTTACTGAAAACAAGCTTAGTTCCTAAGGTTAGAGTTAGTTAGGTGCCATCTAAATACTCATTTTTGAACTGTGTATCATAACTGGGAAATCTGGAAATGCCAACAGAAACAGGTGGTATTTTCAAACAGAAAACAGCCACCACTGAATTCATTTATATTAGGTAATTACGCTTCTCATTAACTTTTCCTGTTGATGCCAGATTGGTTGTTACTCTACAGGGAATACATAAGTAAAAACTGCATTTTCACAATTACCTGACACATATTTGGTGGCAAAATTGAAGCCAGGATATAAAGATTTGCAGATTGTGATCAGATATGGTTTTCTTGCAACTAAAAGTGTGTATGAAAATTTAAATATTCTCACTCAACATGTGATCACTCTTTTTTTCCCTTAAGCAATAAGAATGCTCTTAAGTAGTAAAAAACAGCAAATTCTAAAGAACCGAACATGTTTCTAATACAAATTATGTACTGTTTTCTTAAAATGAAACTTTGAATAGCACAAGCAAATATCACAGTTTTTTATAAAGATAGATCAATATTTTGATTGATCCATCAATAGCTTTTCAGCCTCAGCTAGCTAGTGACTCTGAGGTTTTTTCTTCACTAACAATAATATAAGGTATTTTCTTTTGAAAGAGCAAAATGATGAAGATCCGTTATATTGAGAGTGGATAGACATTTTTCAGGAAATAATGAGGCCGAACTGGGCTTTACCTTAGACACATACAGACTCTTTATCAGTTAATGTATTATTTTCCATTTAAAAGCTATTGAACTAAAGATTATTGTTATTCTTAAATTTCATTTTCATAATATCATTGTATGTTGGGTTTTTATGAGAAAATCTAGTATATTTAATTTGCAATGTTGTGGAAAATTATCAAGAGAGAAAGTACACAAAAAGATAGGATATATATGCTGGCAAAAGTGTCATTTCCCTCTCCCACATAAAAATGCAAACTCTTTCCCATTTCTAACTCCTTCCAATACTCAAACTCTGTTAGATTAGCTCTTTAACTAATTAACCAATTGCAGGAATCATAATTTTTCTCCCTTAATACAAATTTCCTCATATTGCTCACATTTCTAATTCAGATAGGCATGCATTTCTTACACATCCCAGACAGCTCACAGAATTAATGCTTTCAGTATTTAAGGAAGGCTTTTTGTCCTGATGTCTAGCAGTCTTGACTACTTCATGTCCAAAGGCAGCAGCTTTCATCCATAAAGCATCATTTTGCTAGCAGTACTTGCTCTTTGTTCAAAATTATGCACATTCATTCTCTCTTCAAACTTAATTATAACTATTTTGTTTACCTTTCACAGAAATTTGAGAAAAAAAATAAAAGATTTTCCATTGTATGACTTTTTTTCCTCTTCCCAACAAACTGTTTTTCAAATGTTCTACCCCATAGGCACTTTCCTTCAGTTCTATTTCTATTCTTGCTTAAGTCACCTGTCAATTCATTTAATATTTTCTATTATCTCTTCAACAAAGGGGCCTCAGGCTGTATAGCTTGGCAAAGGCACCCAAAGGTATTGAAGTCTCATGTAGGCTCCAGCTGTCACCACCTCCCCAGTCCTCTTGTTCTAAACAGGAAGTGATTGAAGTGCTTGGTCTAATGATATTTTTACATTTATTTAGGGCTCATTTTGTGTAAGGTCTTTAACATGTAAAAGATACAGGTCCTTCCTCCAAGGAGCTTACATTCCAAGGCATTCAAAGAAAAGGAATATGAAATGGGACTCTTTGTGAAATGTATTTTTCCCAAGTGCAAGAGAACACACATGAAAAAAAAAATTAAGGAAACATTAAAGGAGAATTTTTGACAGAAGCAGAAAAGATTACTCTCTCTCTATTGTCATTTTAATTTTAATGACATATAGCCTTAAACAATAGAAATGAATTTATGTTAGAGAATCAAACTGATTAAAATAAAACACTACTTCAAGTTTGTATTCTTATTTTTCTATAATTCTCAGTGTAAATATTGATTTGGAGATAACATATGATGGCTTATTTCTGGACAAATCTAGGTTGGAAACAATTTGATTTTTGAGCAGTTGGGAAGATTTCAATGTTGTTTCACTTGGGAATGAATCCTAAAAAAAGATAAATACTGGGATCTCAGGTGGCTTTAAAGTCTAGAAAGCAAAACAGGGGTGGATTTTAACTCTTCCTTAACTTGTATTCAGACTATAGAACAGAAAGCGGTATGAAGAGCTTTGGCCCTTAAGATAGCAATGAAGAGCAGCCTCTGTTGTATTTAGAGCTCATGATTTATGATAACAGATTTATAGGTAATATACAAGTATTTCCCCCTACACTAGGGAAGAATAGTTGTCAGAAAAATCTACTATCTGTAAAGAGTGCTAGAAAAGAAAATATGAAGTACAGGAAAAAAAAACTTGATAAAAAACCATAGGAAGAGAGAGTATGAAAAAAAAATATTTTGTGACAAAATGTTATTCTCAGTGTTAAAAAAAAAAAAGAGGAGGAATGAAAATAGTTCCTATACCCTACTATATATATATATATATATATATGTAGAGAGAGAGACTCAAGTCTCTAGTAGGCTCCAGCTCTAACCACCTCCCCGTCCTCTTGTTTTAGACAGGAAATAATTGAAGTATTTGGTCTAATGATGTTTTAACATTTATTTAGGGCTCATTTTGTGTCAAATCTTTAACATATAAAAGATACAGGTGTCTCCCTGGGAGACATATATATGTATGTATATATGTCAACACACAGTTTTTGTTAAAAATGCTCCACAGATAGAATTTTAATCTAGGGAAGAAAATATGATGACGTTATCTAGAACAGAGATCAAGAAAAATTTTCCCCTTTGTGGCCAGATTGTGTATTTTTAAGATTTGCTAAACATATAGGTATCTTTAGCAAATCCTCAGTTCATCCCTTAGAAACACTTCTAAACAAAACATAAATGAAAGTGACTGTACCAAACTCAATCAATTCCTTGACTCATTTATCCCCCATTGTGAGAAGAGGTTATTAGGATATACAGACCAATAAGTCTGCTTGTCTTAGTCTGGCATTCCTTCCAAAGTCATGGACAAATACTTAAACAAAAAGCATGCACATTTACCAGTAACAGACAAGGTATTTAAAGCACTTCACAGGCTAAAATCATATTTAAGAGAGAAAAATGGATCCCCAACATTTCAGAGACATATGGGTCTATTAATAAACCTGATTTGAGTTACTAAATTCAGTTTAATGGTGACCTTACACTTTCATGTAAGAACAATGAAGCTACTGATTTTTCTATCTATGCAACGAAAGGGACCCTAATTTGAGACTTTCCTCAAACAAAAGGAAATCTGCCAAAGATACACTGGCTATCTCACTGCCTCTAAAGACAGAAACTGTGGCAACTTTTAAATACATGTGGTTTAGCTCCATAAAGATTAAGACTCAGTATTCACCAGGCACCCATTTCCAATACAATTAGAATAAACGAGTATTGACAGCAGATTTCCTAATGTAATCTGCGACGACAAGCAGAAAGCTTTCAAGGGAAGCTAGAATTGAAGCATCTGGAAGCAATCACTGCAGTAATTCCTTTAAAAGATGAAAATGCCTTACAGAAAGCCAAATGGAACTAATAAATAGTTTAAACACCTTTTCAAACAAAATCTCATATGTTTACCCTTGCTGTTCCCTCTGCTTGAAATTCCCTCCATCCCATGATATCTGTAGGGTTCACTCTCTCACATCTTCCAGGGCTTTTCTCAAACGACTCCCTGGTGAGACCTCTCTATACACTCCATCCTGAGCCGAAATCCTCCCCTCCTACCTTTCCTGCACACTCCACTCCTCTGCTCTATTTTTCTTATTAGCCTTTATCATCATCAAGCTTTACTTTGTTTAGTATATGGTGTCTCCCACAACCCTGCAGGAAAGCAAAGACTTCCATCTTACACATAGCAGATGTACGATAATTATTCAGTAAATAAATAAATTATCGAGTGAATGAATGCATAAATAAGTAACTCTTTTTCACACGGAACCTAAACCATTCCATTTCCCATCACCAGAATTTAATAGAAATTTAGGATTTGTGGAGACATGCAATTAAGAAATAGACATTTTTTCTGCTACAAGTTCATACGCTGTTTTCTTCTCTTGGCTGATTCAGATTTTTCTGAAGCTTTCTTTAGCATTTAGTGCTTGATAATGATTCTACAGACCACCACTCAGATATAGTGGTATTATATCGGAGG
The DNA here is from genome assembly GCF_014754425.2 of Oryx dammah. Lineage (NCBI taxonomy): Eukaryota > Metazoa > Chordata > Mammalia > Artiodactyla > Bovidae > Oryx > Oryx dammah. The sequence continues at coordinate 3,471,235 of NW_024080475.1, forward strand.
TCCACATAAGTTATGTAAAAATCAGCTTTGTCTAATGGCATGGAGAGAAAGAAGAAAAATACTTTATTAGTCTAAGTCATTCTACCAACATTACCTTACTCTATCTCAATCTTTGCACTGCCTATAATGTATGTATCTCATCTTTAAGCACAGAGGGTGTTGGCAGTATATCTATCTATATCTATCTGCTCTGTTACATATTATGCGTAACGTAATACCTTAATATAACCTAGAAATGAGAAAAAGCATTGCAATAAAGTGCTTTTAAAATATAAAACACTTTAGGATATAAATTTAATATGAAAGACCAGGAATTATACTATAAAAGTATATTGAATATCTCAAAATACCTGAACGAATGGAAAAGTATTATGTGTCTTTTTTGGTGGAAAGACTTAAAATAATAAAAATGTCAATTCTCTCAAAATTAATATAGAAATGTGATCCAAGTTTAATTAGCATCCCAATAGTTTTTAATTGGATAAAGTAATCTGAAAAGTTATATAAAAAATTAATGCCTAAAATTGTCAGAGAAATGTATAAATGAAGAACAGTGAGAAAGAATTTCCTCTGATTTTGCTGTTGAGGAAAAGATGTCTTCATATATTATTATCTGAAATATACAGTGCCATAGCTTTGGGAAGAGAATAGACAGTATCTGTTAAAATTAAAAACATATGCCCTTTGATTCAACTATACTTTCCTGGAACTCAGCCTATATAAGGGCTTTGGTATATGGAATATATGTACTAGGATAGTTATTATAGTATCATGCAAAAGAAAAATAATTAATACTTTTTCTCACATCTATAGATAAGGGCATGTGTGGAAAAATTATGGTAAATTCAAACTATGAAATATCATGAAGAGACTCAAAATAGTGAGTTTATTCTATATCAATTGACTTGGAGAGGTTTATGTTAGGAATCGTTTAGTAAAGAAAGTAATATGCAGAAAAGCAGACATACACATGTGTTTACATATAATCATATAAACAAATATGTATGTATATATACTTTTATGTGGACATATGAACAGGTAATAAATATGGAAGGATATATTCTAATAGGCAAAACAGAGCTATCTCAGACAGTGGGCAGGATGAGTAGGTGTGGATTTGGGGGCAGAAATAGAGGAATAGTGGAATGATATAAAGGGAAAAAAAAAGAGATGGTATTAAAAATGAAACATCTATACTATGAATGCTGTCACACATTCATATAAAATCACACATGCACTCATTAGCTATCAGGGAAATGCAAATCAAAACCATAATGAAATAGCACTTTATACCCTCTGTGTGTGTGCATAGTTGCTCAGTCATATCCAGCTCTTTGCGACCCCATGGACTGTAACCCACCAGACTCCTCTGTCTATGGAATTTTCCAGGCAAGAATACTGGAGCAGGTTGCCATTTCCTCCTCTAGGGGATCTTCCCCACCCAGGGATTGAAACTGCATCTCTTGCATCTTCTGCATTGGCAAACAGATTCTTTACCACTGAGCCACCTGGGAAGGATGGCTATATTCAGAAAAACTGACAACAAAATGCATTGTTAAGGGCATGGAGAAATTGGAACCCTCACATAATGCTGATAGGAATGTAAAATAATACAGCTGTTTTGTAAAACATCTCAACAGTTTCTCAAATAGTTAAACATATAGTTACTATATGGTCCAATTTTACTCCTGAGTACATACCCATAAAAAATGAAAACATGCCCTCCTAAAAAAAGTTCATAGTGCATTATTCATAGTAGCCAAAATTTGACACAAAATGCATGTTCATCAACTGATAAATGGATAAATAAAATTCGGTATAGCCACCCAATGGATTATTCAGCTTCAAAAAGGAACAGAGGACTGACACACGCTACAACATTGTATAAGCTTTGAAAGCATGCTGAGTGGAAGAAGCCAGTCACACAGGAATGTCTTGTATAATTTCATTTATATTTTTAATGTCCACAATAGGAAAGTATAGAGAGACAGTAAGTGGATTAGTGATTGCCAAAGGTTAGGGAAGATGGGGAGATCCGGGTTATCACTAAGGGCAACCGAGTTTGCATTAAGTATAATGAAAATATGCTAAAATTGATTGTAGTGATGGGTGCACAAGTTTTAAATATACTAAAAGCCATTGAACTGTGCATTTTAAATGGCTGAATTGTATGATACATGAATTCTAACTCAATAAAAGCTATTCCATTACACACATAGCATGTATAAATCTTTGTTAGGCCAACCATAGACATAGATTATGTTAAACTACTACTAACTAACTGTAGAATTTTGTGTTTTACTTGCAAGAAAAAAAAATTTGGTCAATATTTCTCTTGCTGTTCAATTTTCAAATTGTTTTTAGTTTTACGTAAAGAAATGCTAATCAAAACCTTTAAGATCCTAACCCATGAACAAACACAATATTAGTGCCATTGAATGTATAGAAACATCTTGGTTTGTTCATCGGAATCATTGTTTATTGAACGTGTGATATAACTGCACATTTTTGCTGTCCCATGGCTGTAGGCAATTGAAAGTTAGTGTTGCAATTTCTGGCTTCTATAGCCAATTGTGCATCTCTTTTCCCAACTCTATTTGGTGACATCAACTTGATAGCTTGAAATAGGCCATTGTGGCACATATACGCCACAAAAATCCACAAATACTATGTCTTTCTCCCACCTCCCATACTGGTTTATCAGCACAGCACTGGGTATAAGACAAGAGGCCCAGGGTTAAGAAGGAAAAGTCACTGAGGGCCGTGAAGAAACAGTTGCATGTGCAGTCCCCTGGATGGGTTTGCTGAACTCACTCATTTGTCCACCTCACACTCCACCACTTCCTTCCAGTGGAAGAGACAACTGCAGTCTCAGGGCAAAGCAGAGGGCCTCACTCTTCTCAGAAATCAACTGAAGGAAGTCCCTAGAGAACCACTGGAACATTGGCTGTGCCTCTGCTAAAAGAGAAGATACAAATATTGTTCTATGGTGACAGCTGGCAGGACCACGGGGTGCTCATGGCCACCTTGGTGTCACCACCAGAGCAGAGTGAGCCTGGAGGATTTCGGGAAGGTGTTCTGGAAGGCTCTGAGTCCAGCACAGCTTCCTTTCAGACATTCCCTGAATATAAGACAGATACGGGGTGTTTGTCCCTGGATCTCCTAAGTTTGGGGTGAATACTTGAACATAAAAATGGAAGCCTATTTTGGTGGAGATGTCTGAATTCAAGCAGCCTTGTGCTGCCCTAAGAGCCAGCAGACCTTTAAGACTTCAGGACTAAGTGCTTGGATAGAAGTTAGGACAATCGCTGTGCCATCTCCCTCCTATGTAACCATCTAAGGGTGCAGAAGACCTCAGAGTTCCTTCTCATTTCCTGGACTAGAACAATGAGCAACAGGTGACCATGGGCTCAAATGATGGGATGCCCAACCAAGGAGCTGTTGAGGGGATATCTTCAGCAGGTAAGGGGAGTCATGACTGGTCCTCCACAGGGATCCTCAATATTTAGGATTAGGAAAGTTGAATACCACTCCAAGACCACACGGACACAACCTGAATGGAGACATCCATACAAGCACAGTCCTCTAGCATCGACTAGAAGCATGCCTCCCCACTGTTGTGATAACATGTAGAAGTCCTGTAAGGAGACACTGCTTCTTCTGTGCCTCCTGCCTGCCCGCCCCCTAGCAATAACAGAACTAAATGAAGGAGGAGACGATGGCAGCAATAACCAGCCCACAGATGAGCTTGGCCAGGAGTAAAGCAAAGGCCAGAATTCGTCAAGTGTGTAATTGAAGTTTGGGAAATGAATAGGACTGAGGTTTAATAGTAACTGAAAGTGGCAGGAAGTGTATAGGATCTGAGAAAGCTACCTAAGTTAAGTAACCTCCGACCCAGTGGGACACCTAGACTCCTCATAGTTTAATAATAATAAAAAAAAAAGCCATTGCCTGGGCAAAATAAAATGAATTCCTGTTTGTATCCCAGTGAGGTCTTCAATAAACTGGCCACATTATTTGTTATTATTCTCCTTCCCTGCCGGATCCTTTCCATCAGCCCTTAAAGATGCTTGATTCTTTTTTCTTTTTTTACTAAAAACATAACAAAATGAATAAAACCTTTATTTTTCCTTCTTTGGTGCTGAGAGTTTTATTGAGGGTTTATGTCTACTTGCCATTTTTAGTTATTTTTTTCTTCTCATTTTTTTCCCTCCTACTCCAATATTTTTCTCTTCTCTCTCATCATTCCACCAAATCAGATCTTGAGCTCTCTGTTGTTGAACACAAAAGACTATTCAATAATCACTTAACTCAGACTCACAGTACAGTGTGATATAACCATGCATCCCCTTAATTTAACTTGTTTATTTTATAATATAATGTTCTAAAATACCTTAAAGTACTCATACCAAGATATTCCATAGTTGAATCCTTAAGCATGATTCTTTTTGGGGGGAGAATCTTTTTTAATTGAAGTATAGTTGATTTATAATGTTCTGTTAGTTTCTGCTATACAGCAAAATGACTCAATTATTTATACATATTATATGACTCAATTATTTATACATATTATTTCATATTCTTTTTCCATTATGGGTTACCGGATAGTGAATAAAATCCCTTATTCTTTATAAGAGGACCTTGTTTTTAATCCATTCTTTTCTTTTGGAATAGAATTGCTTTACAATATTGGGTGAGTTTCTGCTGGAAAACATTGTGAATGAGCTATTCACAAAGTTATTATATTCACAAAGTGTAAGTTGCTCAGTCGTGTCTGACTCTTTGTAAACCCATCAACTGTAGCCCACGGAATTCTCTAGGCAAGAATACTGGAGTGAATTGCCATTTCCTTCTCCAGGAGATCTTTCCAACCCGGGGACTGAACCTGTATCTCCCACATTGACAGGCATATTCTTTACGGTCTGGGGCACCAGGAATCTGCTGTACGTATACATACATCCTCTCCCTCCTGAGCCTTCCTCCCACCCCACATTCTACCCATGTAGGTAATCACAGAGCAATATTACTAATTATATGGAGTGCTACAGTCCTGTTTTAGTTTTATAAGGATTTGTGTGAGTATGTATATATTAAAAAATCATGCTCTCTGCTCTGTAATGACCTAGACAGCATGATTCTTTATTAAACTCGTACAAGTCCTTACAAAGCTAAAACGGGACTGCAACACTTCAAACAATTAGTAGTAATGCATAAATCATATAATACTTGGTCCATAATCAAATCCCTACAATTGATCCTAAAATATTCTTTATGAGTAAGCTTTTTCTCTAGAAATACTCTCTTCTCGAAACTTTCAGGACTCGTTTCCCCTGATATTCCCAAGGTCCCTCAGGCCAGAGTTTTTCCCTGAGTCCTGTCAGGACATTACATGTAAGATTCTTTAATATACCTCCCTCGAGACGTTTTGCTCACTTGGTCTGTGATCTTACCCACATCTATGACTTTATCACCTTATATAATACTACAATTTTCATCCTCCAATATCCAATTCATTGAAATGTATGATATTTACTTCCTAAACAATTTTTCCTTTCCCACTTCTGTTATGTCTCCAGCCACTTCATTACATATCAGCTTATATTTCTCCTTGACCTCTATGCTATGAAGCCATCACACTGCCACACTCCCAACTGGCTTTTTAGATTTTGCTTACCTATTTATTTTCATATTTGATATTTATAAACAATATTTTTATTAACACTTGGACAAGTGTTTGCATCTTTTGCTCAAGCGGATAACAAATTGGTAGTTGAGAAACTGCGAATCTGTGGGTGTATAGAGCAGGGCAAGGAAGTTTGAAGAGAAGCCATGTAAATGAGTTGCTGTTTCGTTGCTAAATCCTGTCCAACTCTCTTGGAACCCCATGCACTGTAGCCCACTAGCTTCTTCTGTCAATGGGATTTCCCTGGCAAGAATACTGGAATGGGTTGCCATTTCCTCCTCCAGGGGGTCTTCCTGACCCAGGAATCGAACTTCCGTCTCGTGCATTGGCAGGCGAATTCTTTACCACTGAGCCACCTGGGAAGCCCACGTAAAGAAGGGAAAATAAATGACTCAGGCAAGAACAGACTAAGTAATTCCCCAAGAGTTCAACGCTGAGCAGGAGAATGATGAAAATGGGTGTGGGGCTTACTAGGGCAAGGGACTTGTCAAAAGAGAGGGACTAAAGTGACAGCTTCAGTGACACCCAGCTACTGAGACAGAACAGAAAGATAGAGAAGATTGCTCCTTGAAGATGTCACCGTGAAAGGAAAGAAGGAAGAAATGAGGAAATTAAGAAATCTGCAGAAATCAAAGTAAAACAAGAACCTCCCAAAATCCTCTTATTTCTCTTATCACCACCATCAATTGCATCTATTAAGAAGACTGAACATCACTACATCAGATAAAGGGCCTTCTCTCTACCACATGTGTAGAATTGGAAGAAAAATTTAATAGAAAAGAAAAACAGTACAGTGCTACTGTAGAAAGAAAAATAGGAAATATGTCATAAGATTTTAATTGATAAACATCACCCTATATAACCTTCCAAAGAAATACAACAGGAGTAAAAGAAAACTGTAAGATCACAGACTGAATCAAAACCTCCAAACAAATGTACAGAGATAAAGACGCCAACACAAATAAAATCAGATGCAAAAAAACAAGATCAGAAATGGACCAAAAAAGAAAAATAAATCAATGAAAGCTGATCAAAGTCAGGAAAGAAATTAAAGACAAAATTATCTCAGACAAAGAGCAAATTAAAATTGACCAGGAATGATCAAATATTAAATATATCTTAGCAAAATATCAAATTTAATGACAGGTAATATCTTCAGGGACTGTGGGAAAGTTTCAAACCACTTATCAGGGTAAAATAAACATGCTTCATCACTGCTTCTCTGCTTTCTGCTTCTCCAGTGCTGCTGGGGGTCCAATCCACTGGGAAACTGGTCCTTCTTTGGGCACTTGAAGCTGAAAAGACTATGATGCTTACCATAGCCGATGGAAAACAAGGGAGGGTTTAAGACAGAGGAATCCATCATATTAACTTACAGGTGTCAGTGTAGAATGGTTCCACGGTGCAGCTTAAGACTAAGAGCCATACGCCACTTAGTAAACTAATGGGACTCCATTGTGAATGATAGTTTGCCAATGAAACAGATCAGATTCAGACTTGATGGGCAGCAAATCAATGACACAGACACATCAACACAGCTGGAAAGGGAGGATGGAGAAAAAATTAATATGCCATACTGGAGTGGGCTGCCATTTCCTTCTGCAGGGGATCTTTTCAACCCAGGGATCACACCTGGGTCTCCTGCATTGCAGGCAGATTCTTTACCAACTGAGCAATTAGGGAAGCCCATGTTATAGTAACTGACAGTTTTGAACACTGAAAAAACAGGAACCTGATCTTTTATATTTTTGTTCCCACAGACATGTCCTTAATTAATAAATATTTTTGCACCACTACATCCTTACTACTTTAGTAAATCCCCTCCCAATTATTTATTTCATACAATGTAACTGATGTATAAGCAAAAGCATAATGGTTTTTCATTGGTTTTTACTACACGACCTATGGCATATCTTGATGTACATCACATACAAATTGGATGAGAAAGAAAAGCAACCTGGCTCTATGAAAATGTCTCTCTTTCTCCTTTAGTGCCTTCAAGACCCAAGGAGGCCATCATACATTGTTCTTCCTTCTTTGTAGTAGATACAGGAGTTGACAATTTGATTTTCTTTAAGGGTAGGTCTTGGTATACTCCCAACCACTGGCATGAAAATGACTTTACTGAAGTGACTTATTCTGAATCTTCTTGATCACTCCTGTCCTCTGAATCCCTGTATCTTAGCAAGATTGCAGCAAACAAGCCTCCTCTTGCTCATCCTACACAATCAGCATGATGTCATTAATGCAATGAATCAATATGAAATTCTACATGGTGTCCAGATGGCCTTGACACTTCACATTTTATTAGAACACATGAGAGTTGATAAAGATCTGGATAAAACTCCGTAAATATCTTTGTCTATATTCCAAGGCATATTCCTATCTCTTTTGACTGGAATAGAAAAGAATTTTTAAAAGTGAAAATGTTAGTCTCTCAGTCATGTCTGACTCTTTGTGACCCCTTGGACTGTAGCCTACCAGGCTCTTCTGTCCATGGAATTCTCTAGGTAAGAATACTGGAGTGGGTAGCCATTCCCTTCTCCAGGGGATCTTCCCGACCCAGGGACCAAACCAGGGTCTCCCACATTGCAGGTGGATTCTTTACCGTCTGAGTCACCAGGGAAGCCCCCAGAAAAGAATATGTTCATTCAGTTGACGATCACAATACCAAGTATCTGAAGCCTTGTGAGTTTGCTCCAGCAATGGTACCATATATAGTGTGGTAGCTATAATCAGGAGTACTATTTGGTTGAGCTTGCAGTAATCTATAATCGTTCTCCATGATCCATCTAGACTTTTCTTCTGGTGTCAAACAAGTGAATTGCACAGATATAAGGATTACCCACCCATGTAATTCATCCTAGAGCTTTAAGGATAGCAATAACCTGTGCCTCTCAACATCTCCATCTGCCAACACACACACACACACACACACACACACACACACACATACACACTGGTTTGCAACATTGATTTTATATTAGTGTTTAGTGTTAGTCATTCAGTTGTGTCTGACTCTGACTCTTGGACAAGTACATATATGTAGTTATGTTCATATAGCCTTCCTCTCTTAGTGTCTCTTTTCAGTGAGAACATCTCAGATCAGGTTTATAAAGCAAAAGTTTCCATTTCATTCATATACCTGATAATACTCTTGACTATCTAATGTTAGAGATAGCTTATACTAAAGATAACATTTATTATGCAGTTTCTGTCTCTTTTTTTAAAAGAAATAGCAATATGGAGCTCTGAACAAAAACACCTCAAACATATTGTAAAGATAATTTTTAATGTATGCTGTACCTGTAAAGTTGTATCTATATTTACACTACTATAGGTACTGGTTAGAGTAAAGAATCCTACTGCCAATGCAGGAGACAGAAGAGATGCGGGTTCAAACCCTGGGTTGGGAAGATTCCCTTGGAGTAGGAAATGGCAACCTGCTCTGATATTCTTGCCTGGAAAATTCCATGGACAGATGAGCCTGGTAGGATACAGTCCATGGGGTCATAAAGAGTCAGATACAACTGAGTGCACAAGCATCCAAAATATATCTAATAAATGATGTTCTAAAGATATATTAATATACTTCAACATTCCTACATCAGAATAGGATTATATATGTATATAGAGAACACATATATTAAGGTAATCTTATAACTGGTTATACTGTTAGTCTTTCCTTCATGTTTCTACACCCACCTCAAATGTGAGATTAAAGACAGAAATATAAAAATTGCACATTAGTTAAATAATTGATTATAATAATAAGCAAGAAGATGATATACCATGTTAACATGCAACATTTCAGTCACTAGTTTTTATTATTATTCTGAATATGCAAATAAAAGAATGATAATCACAGAGGATTCTTTTGGAAAAACAAATTCTAAAATGAGGAATAAGTGTTTGTCCATCTGTGCATTTTGTAGCCATAATGACAAATTGTTGATTTCATACTATGGGCATTTTTAAACTCTAAATCCTGCCAACCCAGCTTTCATACTTAACAGATTATACTAATTATCTACTGGGGCCAAATTCATGCTCTTGCTATTAACTCTTATTTACCTGAGTAGATAAAATCAACTACATGAACTATAAAAGCAAGTAATGTACAAAACTAAAAATAATTGTAGCAGAAGATGCCATTAACTGATTTTATAAGTAAATTGAAACAACATTGTGTGACTCTGAATAGGCTTTTCTGCCACTTTTATCAAATTATATCAAACACACCTGAAATTGTCTGGATTTAAAATTTTTTACTTCTCCATTAATATTCTTTCATTTGTTTTGATCATTTACTTTTTACCCCAGTTCGATTTCTCTGTTCTCTGGGTAAAATTAGAAAAGGATAGATTAAGCATTCTCTCGGGGATCAATTAATGACTCTTTCCTCTAACAACTATTTACCAGACATCTACTACTTGTCTGATAATCTTGACTTTATTCTTTACACAGTTTATTTAGATTATTAATGAAATCAGCCTATCCTGAAATCCTATGCTCTCTGTTGTAAGAAGTCCATTGTTTTAGTACTACTCCTATCCAACTACTTAATATAAATTCCATGTGTGTTTGCATTAAGAAATTACAGAACTTAATTCCCCAACTTAAAACTGCTTGATTTATAATTTTATGACTTCATGATAGTATGAAAGTGGTACTCATTTACTAGAAACCTTACCTAAAATTTTGAATCTTGATCTTTTCCAAGGCTGATGGTATGCAGTAAGATAATTTCTCATGAAGCTAATGCAAACCGTAGTTCCTGGTCAGCCCCATGATCACAGGGGCAAACAATGGATACTTCACAGTGTCCTGTGGTTGGAGCAAGATGAAGAAGAGAGTGGGAAAGATAAGAGTAAGGTGATAGGCTTGGGCCATATCATGCCAAGTTTCTTAGACCATGAAAAAGAGTGAATCTCCTTCCAGGTGAAATGTAAAATTTTGATGTGTTTTAAGTGAAGGCCATCACAAGATAAGACTTACACTATTACTGCTTTTCTTATGAAGGAAAATAAAAAGTTTGAAAAGGAGTGAAGAAAAGAAGACACGTCAAAGGCCATGCAATACTCTAAGAGGACGATAGTTTAGATTAGGATGGCACCAATGAAAATGTCAAGATGATGGTAGATTTAAAATACATAATAAATAAAGATCTAAGAGTAAATTGGAATAAAAATCATGAGCTATTGTCTTAAGTGGGGTTCCTTAGAAAGAAAGTCTGATATAGAAATTTGTATTCAGGCAATTTTCTTAGAATGTGCACGTGGGAAAAACAACTCTGGGGAAGTAAAAGAATCAGGATTGGGCAAAGAGAGAAGCTGAATTTTAATGCAGTTGGCACCACTGATGTTGTTCAGTCGCTAAGTCATGTCTGACTCTTTGCCATCCCATGGACTGCAGCACACCAGGCTTCCCTGTCCTTCACTATCTCCTGGAGTTTGCTCAAACTCATGTCCATTGAGTCAATGATGCCATCCAACCATCTCATCCTCTGTCATCCCATTTGCCTCCTGCCTTCAATCTTTCCCAGCATCATGGTCTTTTCCAGTGAGTTGGTTCTTCACATCAGGTGACCAAAGTATTGGAGCTACAGCTTCAGCATCAGTCCTACCAATGAATATTCAGGATTGGTTTCCTTTAGGATGGGCTGATTTGATCTCCTTGCAGTCCAAGGGACTCTCAAGAGTCTTCTCCATCAGTTGCCACAGAGACCTCAGCAGATTTCATAGGTGCCCCCAAGCTGGATAATCCTTTGGAATTGTCCAAATGGAGATGGTTAGAACTGACATGCATGTTTCTGATTGACTGGTCATTTGATACCCACTGCTCCGTGGACAGGGTTTCACCTTGGGTGAAGCAGCTACCTTGGGTGGAAGTCAGTTCCCAGAAAGAGATGCATCTGTAGCTGTCAGCAACAAATACTGCAAATAGAAGCTGGGGGAACAAGTGACTCAAAGGGTTTAGAAAAGGGGATCAGGATAGTCCATCACATCATCCACTATATATCTGTAACCACAACAAAAAAACACCTGTGGCTAATACAAGCAAGATCTATCTTTTCAGAAAAATTCTTAAGTGTATTTTCTAGCCAATGCTTCTACATGGGTCACCTCAGAGAGATGTCCTTTCATTAGTGGATACAGGAGGAGAGCCTGAAGGTGTCCTAAATCTTCATACTTGGGGCAAATGCCTTTGATCATTTTCTCAGAGCTCCTTTCTCCACAATCTGAAATTTTCTTTGATTTCCACTACCTTTTGTAGCCACACCTAAAATGCGTATTGGAGGATATACCCTCTTTAAGGGTTTTATAGCTTTCAGAGCCTAATTCCTGCTTGGACAAGGCAGAAGGGTAGGTAATGAGGATAGTTTTTAGCCTTGAAGAGTCAAAGGTTTCTGAGTTCAGGACCATGTCAGTTTAATTTATTCAGAAACTGAATAGACATCTGATTTACTCCACTTTGGTGAGTTCTATGTGCTAGTAATCAGCACAAGGTTCATTCCCAGACATTTTTCTCCAACCTACTTTATTGTACTTCCTGCTTTATTTTACTTTTCTAGTTCTCTCTTTAGTTAGTGGTGACTATCCTAAGACTATATGAAGGAATAGGAAGAAATACCTTATTCTGAACCCGACCTATTGCTTGAGTCACTTTATTTTACTGAAATGTCTTCCTGGGCCCTAGTCACTAAAATCACAACCCCTATTTTTTAGAATTTATCACCTGTCACCTTTTCCAACTCTGCAAGGCTTTGAATTTCTGGGTCCACTTACAATTCCTTTACATTTCTGCCTGCAAGCTGGCCAATTCTTCTCTAAGCTCATCTCTTTCTGTTAAAATAGAACCAATAATAACCAAACAATAAGCATACTTTTAAAGTCTTCCTACTTTTGCTTTATAGATGCTAGCAGTAGGCATATATCCAGAAGTGACAGTTTTATAAAACACTGCTGTTGACCTAATGGTCATCTTTTCAGGTTTTGATATTAGCAGCTTCCTAGCCATTTACCACACAGCAAAGTCAATGTGATATAAGTAGTTATTTACTGAACTAAAGTACAATAAACTACATTTTCAAGGGACCAACACTAGATGCTATAATAAACAGCACTCAAATTTTAGTGCCTCAATACATTAAAGGTCTGTTTCTTGTTTGTCAATGAATATGCCTGTTTGGATAGAGACCTTGCAGAAATTGTATAAATTATAACTTTAAATTCTAGGCCGTTTCCTTCTGGGAGTTCTAATAGTACTGAGATTTTGATATTTATTTAATAAATGAATAAATGATTCAATGAATAAAGTCAAATGAGTGCTAAAAACTATGTGTGTGTGTGTGTATGTGTACTATACTATATGTACTATATGTAGAGAGTATATTTTAGAACAATAAATGGAGACTTAAACAGGAAAAGCATCAAAAGCAAAAAAGAAATCTCATTGGTAAATCTTACAAAGAGATGTCACTATAAATTTGATAGATGTGTTGGTATGTTTGACAACTCAGTATGTACTTATTTCCATGCATCTTCAGGCATTTTTGGAATTTGTGATTATCAAAAGAGAGGTATTGATCTCATCAAAGCCATTGTCCAAATATATCTGTGAAGCATAGACACCTAGAGTCTATCCAGAGGACTATGATGGATTGGATTCTCTTAAAATCCAGACATATCAGGTCCTTCCAGACATAAGTAAAAAGCAAAGGGAGTTTGAGGGAAAAGATAAATACAATGAACACACATAAACAAGAATCTTATAGTTTACCTGAACTTTGTTCCTGCTTTTTAAACCTCACTAGACAATGACAAATTGGAAAGAGGTACATGAAAGGGAGGAAGTGATAGGATGAAGAAGGGAAAGATACGCTTTGAATACCATAACTACGAAATTAGACAAGCACCATTTTCATTTTGTGGGACTATTTTCAAAAAATGTAAGAAAATCATAACAATGTAAATGAAAATGACAATGATGGTGATGATAAAGGTTAACCCTATTTACTGCATAATAGGCATTGTTCTAAGTGCTTTAATTTTAATAATCTGTTTAAATTTCACAGTATCATGAGTTAAGTATACTACTACTAGCTTCATTTTACATGGGCAAAAACTGGATTACAAATTCTATCTATATAAACATTAGAATTGTGCTTCATCCAGCCTGGCATTTAAATATTGAGAAATATCAATAACCTCAGATACGCAGATGACACCACCCTTATGGCAGAAAGTAAAGAGGAACTAAAGAGCCTCTTGATGAAAGTGAAAGTGGAGAGTGAAAATGTTGGCTTAAAGCTCAACATTCAGAAAACTAAGATCACGGCATCTGGTCCCATCACTTCATGGTAGATAGATGGGGAAACAATAGGAACGGTGACAGAATTTTTTTCTGGGGGGAGGGGGGGCTCCAAAATCACTACAGATGGTGACTGTAGCCATGAAATTAAAAAGATGCTTGCTCCTTGGAAGGAAAGCTATGACCAACCTAGACAGCATATTAAAAAGCAGAGACATTACTTTGCCAACAAAGGTCCATCTAGTCAAAGCTATGATTCTTCCAGTAGTCATATATGGATGTGAGAGTTGGACTATAAAGAAAGTTGAGAGCTGAAGAATTGATGATTTTGCACTGTGGTGTTGGAGAAGACTCTTGAGAGTCCCTTGGACTGCAAGGAGATCCAACCAGTCCATCCTAAAGGAGATCAGTCCTGTATATTCATTGGAAGGACTGATGCTGAAGCTGAAATTCCAATACTTTGGCCACCTGATGCGAACAACCAACTCACTGGAAAAGACCCTGATGCTGGGAAAGTTGAAGGTGGGAGGAGAAGAGGAGGACAGAGGATGAGATGGTTAGATGGCATCACCGACTCAATGGACATGAGTTTGAGTAGGCACCTGGAGTCGGTGATGGACAGGGAGGCCTGCAGTCCAAGAGGTCGCAAAGAGTCGGACATGGCAAAGAGTCGGACACATTTGAGCAACTGAACTGAACTGAAACATTAGAATTACTTTACCTAGAGTAAAATAAATAAATAGAATCTTGACAAAGTCAATATATAGATCTTGAGCAAACATTTTTAATTGCAAAAATTATAGTATATTTAAATAAAAATAAATCAAATATAATGAAATTGCAAGTATCAGTCAGTCAGTCATGTCCAACACTTTGCGACCCCATGGACTGTAGCCTGTCAGGCTCCTCTGTCCATGGAATTCTCCAGGCAAGAATACTAGAGTGGGTTTCCATTCCTTTCTCCAGAAATTGAAGTGTGCTCCGATTGCTCTTTCCCTTTAACACAGAATGTCGTGGAGACCTTATAGTCCCTTGAAAATCTTAGTTTGTAAAGGCCATAAGTGTTAAAATATTGCACTTCTAACCTCTCAGAGATAAAGTTATTTAACCTTCTAAATAAATACCAATATTTTTTTGTAGTACTGAGCATTGACACATCTTTCCTGTGAATTTATAAAATCGGAGAATCTTAGAACTGAGATAATTCAGCTTTATGCAGGTTTAAAAGGCTAAAGGCATAGAATGATTTAAGTAGTATTTAGAAGGGTAAAGGAGTGATTTCTAAAGCAAAGAAATCACTCTGAGTTATTCAAAGGTTTTCTTCTCCTCAGGGCAGCTTAAATAATTGGATTCATGGGTATCTGAATTACTGGAAGGTGGGAGAAAGTACTCAATGTCACTTCTTATATTCATCTGAAAGTATTTGCTCCATTTTACTATGTCATTTAAAAATAAATTTTTGACATAATTTTTAAACATCAAATATGCAAATGAGGATCTCAGGCAAGATATTTTGACAACAATGTAAAGGAAACCACGTAAATTCATAAACTATATAAACATACTGCTGTTTAACAAGACAATATCATATTTAACAAAATTCTGAGTTCTTTCTTTTGATGAATGTCCCATTAAGTTAGGTGCTAACTAATATGAAGAACATTCTAGTTGTCATGAGATATAATGAGAACTGGGTAAACAATTATAAGATTAAGCTGAAATATTTTATAGAATCAGTTTAAGTACCTTAGAGTTTATTTCAATAACAGAATAACAGGGGAAGATATCCAGGTTTCTGAGTTGATTCAAATAATATGTATTTTTGTAAAGGTTATGTTAATATATTAGAAAGTGTTGATGAGATTTTAAAATATGTGGAATATTGACTTTTTCATCAGGAATAAAAGAGGTAGTTTGCCTCAGTGAAAAGAGATTCTCATTGATTAGTTCAGTAAAATAATAGTTTGTACTAATTCTCAAATGGAAAAGATAGGTCAAATTGATTTAAAAAAAAAAAACATAAAATAGTTAACAAAACCCCCTTAAACTACTGAATAGACCAAGAGGTCCTTTGAGATGAATGTGTGTGCACGTTAAGTCACATCAGTCAGGTCTGACTCTTTACCACCCTATGAACTATGGCCCACCAGGCTCCTCTATCCATGGGATTCTCTAGGCAAGAATACTGGAGTGGATTGCCATGCCCTCCTCCAGGGGATCTTCCCAACCCAGAGATCAAACCCACATCTCTTATGTCTTCTGCATTGGCAGGCAGGTTTTTTACCACTATCATGCTCTGGGAACCCCTGGCATGAACATATGGCATATAATAATTGTTCATCCTATTTTGTGTTATGTCCCAAGATAAAATTACAGAATCACATTGACATAGGTTGAGATTTGATCCAAAGATTAAAATAGCAAATCCTTTTGGCATACCCAAGGGAACATGCACTTGATTGTTAACAGTAAAAAGTCAAAGTATTTGAGCATCATCTGGGAATAAGCTTAGTAGAGAAAGAATCTCTTGGACCCAATATTCTATGATATAACTTCCACTCATCTAAACTTTTGAGAAAAATGAACTTGAATTTCTTGAAATAAAGCACAATTTTAAAACCTATGAATACAAGTCAAATATAATTGGTAACCCTTGGACTTCAAGGAGATCCAACCAGTCCATTCTGAAAGGGATCAGCCCTGGGATTTCTTTGGAAGGAATGATGCTAAAGCTGAAACTCCAGTACTTTGGCCACCTCATGCAAAGAGTTGACTCATTGGAAAAGACTGATGCTGGGAGGGATTGAAGGCAGGAGGAGAGGGAGACGACAGAGGATGAGATGGCTGGATGGCATCACTGACTTGATGGATGTGAGTTTGAGTGAACTCTGGGAGTTGGTAATGGACAGGGAGGCCTGGCGTGCTACGATTCATGGGGTCGCAAAGAGTCAGACACGACTGAGCAACTGAACTGAACTGAACTGAAGGATCTTGAGAGAGAAAAAAGTCCACTCTGTTCAAGATTTCAACTATTAACTTAAAAATTATAATAGTAATTGGCCACAATACTTAGAAGGAAATGATGTGAAAATCAACAGCTTTGAAGAGTACTACTTTGAGCTGAAGTTAAGTTCAAGAGGTTAGTTAGGGATATGTAATATATTTGGAAAGCCAAAATGCCTCCAACACAACATATAAGCTAGTTTAAGATCTGTGAGAGATTGTATTAAGAAAAAAAAAAGGAAAAGAGATGTGTGGGCTGAGAGCCTAGAAATTTGATGGAAGACATCAAGGATCAAAGAATTGTTCAGTTCAGTTCAATCGCTCAGTCCTGTCCGATTCTTTGTGACCACATGAATAACAGCACGTCAGGCCTCCCTGTCCATCACCAACTCCCGGAGTTCACTCAAACACATGTCCATCAAGTCAGTGATGCCATCCACCCATCTCATCCTCTGTCATCCACTTCTCCTCCTGCCCCAATCCCTCCCAGCATCAGGGTCTTTTCAAATGAGTCAACTCTTTGCATGAGGTAGCCAAGGTATTGGAGTTACAACTTCAGCATTAGTCCTTCCAATGAACACCCAGGACTGATATCCTTTAGGATGAACTGGTTGGATCTCCTTGCAGTCCAAGGGACTCTCAAAGAGTCTTCTCCAACATCACATTTCAAAAGCATCAATTCTTCGGCCCTCAGCTTTCTTCACAGTCCGACTCTCACATCCACACATGACCACTGGAAAAATCATAGCCTTGATTAGATGGACCTTTGTTGGCAAATATCTCTGCTTTTCAATATACTCTCTAGGTTGGTCATAACTTTCCTTCCAAGGAGTAAGCATCTTTTAATTTCACAGCTGCAATCACCATCTGCAGTGATTTTGGAGCCTCAAAAAATATAGTCTGACACTGTTTTCACTGTTTCCCCATCTATTTGCCATGAAGTGATGGGACCAGATGCCATGATCTTCGTTTTCTGAATGTTGAACTTTAAGCCAACTTTTTCACTCTCCTCTTTCACTTTCATCAAGAGCCTTTTTAGTTCCTCTTCACTTTCTGCCATAAGGGTGGTGTCATCTGCATATCTGAGGTTATTGATTGTTACTAAAAAATAATAATTTTTTAAACATTGTCTTTATTGCCCATATCTTGGTCTTGTATATATAAAAGTTTACCAAAGCAGAAATTTTAAAAAGACTTAAATAGAAACAAAACTATAGCTTAAATATTCAAATTTATATTTTGTCCATAAAACATACATAATTATGGGAAGTCTTAACCATACAGCTTGATTTTCAGGATATGGCAAATTATATACTTTTGTGGCTTTTGTTGCCTCTGGATTCCACAACACAGCTCAGTTAAGAAAATAATAAATTATAGAATAATTAACAGATCACAACGTAGACAGTAGGCATTAGATACTAAGATGGCAGACACAAACAAGTTACTTTAAGCTACATTGTATTTTAATTTGTTTCTTCAGTTCTATTGTTATTAGTGCAACTGTATTCTGGTATTCTTCTGCTGATCATTTACTTCCTTGGTTTATATAATGCTATTTTACAAGAGCATTTAAATGTTCTATTCAAGTGAAATGATTCCAATTCTTTAATAATATATTTACCTTTTTTTTAATAATTTTTTTCCTGTTCATTATCTTTGAAAGGTTCTAATACTACAATCATAAGTGTGGTTTAATCTCCCATATAGTAGTAACCAGTCCATCCTAAAGAAAATCAATCCTGAATATTCATTGGAAGGACTGATGCTGAAGCTGAAACTCCAATACTTTGGCCACCTGATGTGAAGAACTGACTCACTGGAAAAGAACCTGATGCTGGGAAAGATTGAGGGTGGGAGAAGAAGGGGAAGACAGAGGATGAGATGGTTGCATGGCATCACTGACTTGATGGGCATGAGTTTGAGTAAACTCTGGGAGTTGGTAATGGACAGGGAGGCCTGGCATGCTGCAGTCCATGGGGTCCAAGGAGTTAGACATGACTGAGTGGGCTAAACTGAATTGAACTGATAGTAACGTAAAATAATATTTTAATCATGATAAGCTTCCTTTTGATCCACTGGTAGATCTTTATTGGCTCTTATTTTCTTGAAGTCTTTGAAACTGAATACCTATTCAAAAGTAATTTTGTTTTCTAGAAATTGTGAGATTCAAAAATTAAAAATATCTAATTTGGTGATGGGCAGCAATCAAAATTTCTTTTGAGTCTACTAGGCCCTCATTTAAGTACAAGAACTTTCCACCTTTAAATAAAAATATAACTCATTTTGCTTGAAGAGGGATTAGGATTTATAATATTAAATTTAAGAAAAAATAAGAATGGAAGTGACTATAATATTAGAATATGTTATTGTATCATGACATATGGATATAACATGAACATAAGCATTTTTTCAGAATAAAGGTTAAAAGATGTCTATATAACTAAAAATTACAACCTGGAAACAGATTGAAAGTTCAAAAGCAGATGTTAATTTTTGGTGTGTTTGCTGAATGAATTATCAGATAGTCATTAATGAAATTCCATGAAGATATTATATTTGAATATTGAGTGACATTTTTAATTCCTCTGGATTTAGAGACTAGAGCTAGAACAAAGCAATATAAAGTCACTTCATATTCTAAATAAGCCTCAGATCAACAGAATCAGTCCCTGGATGGTGTGGTACAACGTTCCTCTGGGATTACAGATGAGGGGAAAAAGACTTGTTTGGAGAGTGGATTCCAGAATGCCAGGACATAACTTGGTATTTGGAATTGAGCAGCAGTTAGGGCTTCCCTGGTAGCTCAGCTGGTAAAGAATCTGTCTGCAATGAAGGAGACTCCAATTCAATTCCTGGGTTGGAAAGATCCCCTGGAGAAGGGAAAGACTACCCACTTCAGTATTCTTGGGCTTGCCTGGTGGCTCAGATGGTAAAGAGTCTGCCTGCTGTGCAGGAGACCTGGGTTTGATCCCTGGGTTACAAAGAGGGCATGGCAAACCATTCTAGTATTCTTGCCTGGAGAATCCCCATGGACAGGGGAGTCTGGCAGGCTAGAGTCCATGGGGTTGCAAAGAGTCAGATACAACTGAGCGACTAAGCACAGCACAGCAGCACAACCAGCAGTTAAGCTGATTATGCAAGGTCTACTCTTTCTAAATTTGAGTACATATGTAAATTTCTGCACTTAGCATCGAAACATGTATATTGACATATGTAAAATAGATCCACTGCCAGCCAGGGTGCTCAGGGCTGGTGCATTGGGATGACCCTGAGGGATGGGATGGGGAGGGAGGTGGGTGGGGTGTTCAGGATGGGGAACACATGTACACCCATGGCTGATTCATGTCAATGTATGGCAAAAACCACTACAATATTGTAAGGTAATTAGCCTCCAATTAAAATAAATTAATTAATTTTTAAAAATGAATATTTAAATCACTTCATCGTCAGTTTTGCCATTTAATATGTCCAGTGGCTACTTATTCAAATATTTACCCTCACCACTATTTAAAAATAATGAAAGCAGACAAGATAGGTGATGTGTGCTTAGTCGCTCAGTCATGTTTGACTCTTTGCCATCCTATGGACTGTAGCCCCCAGGCCCCTCTGCCCATGGGATTTCGCATTCAAGAATACTGGAGTGGGTTACCATTTCCTCCTCCAGGGGATCTTCCCAACCCAGAGACTGAGCCCCCGTCTCTTGTGGCTCCTGTCTTAGCAGGCAGTCTTTACCCTGAGCCACCTGGGAAGCCCAGTATAGATGATGAAGCAATCTTTTTTTTTTTTTTTTGGTCTGTTTTCCAAATAACTTTTCTCTCAGTTTTTCCTTCTAAGAGTTGGCCTCAATTTACAGAACAGTTGTTTTTAATTCCTCAAGGAATTGGGCTGCAACCTGAATACTATTTAAGGCATTGACACACCCATCCAATTATATTATCTTTAATTGCTTCTTTGTATCAGGGAAAGGATCTTTAGGTAAGATGAAATTTAAAACCCCTGTGCTAAATTTAGGAGTGTCTGTCTGTGGAATGTTTTACTTTCCCTCTGAGTTTATAGGGAAGAAGGCCTAAGAAAGTTCCTAACTGGCTCTGATTGCCAACTGGTGCCATCTGCTTCTAATTTGGCCAACTTCTGGCCACAGGGCGGCAGCAAAAAAAAAAAAAAGAAGAAACCTGTTCAATATACCATCAGTTTCAGCTTAAGGACAACCAGTAAACATTCCTGGTCATACTTATTAATTAAAAAAATATATATACCCTTGCGTAACACAGAGCAGCTGTGCTGTGGCTGTTAGCCGAACCCGTTACTAGGCAACAGTTACTGGCGGCTGGTTAGTGGTCCTGTTCAGCCATTGGTTGGTGCCAGTGTAGGCTCCACCCCTAAATAAGCAACTGTGAAAGAAAGCGACCGTTAGTTGTCCTGCTCAGCCATTGGCCGGTGCTGCAGTAAGCCCCTCCCCCAAGCGAGCAACTGTCACTGAGCGACCATTAGTGGGCTATACAGCCAACTGTCAGTGGAACGGTGGTTCTCGGGCAGAGAATGAGGTAAGACGTGGATCCCGGCCTTCGTCCCCCAGCCCTCCAGCCTTGGGCCAGCCGGTGAGCTCACAGACCCAGGGAACAGGCTGAGGGCTGTGTCCTACAGGGCTCCAGAGCCTTCCCCAAGGTGACTCACTGACCTGGCTCAGGCCTTGAGGCGGCAATAACCCTCTCCCGCTTCCCCCTGCCTCTGTGACTTAATGGCAGCAGATGCAGTCTGTGGGGCCTGGGATACCGCTGTCAGGGCAGCCTGAAAAACCTGAGGGCCATTTGGCTTCTGGACGCCTGGCTACCTCAGGGATGACAGCTGGACAAGATTTCTGGGGACCCGACCCTGAAGGAGCCGCCAACTGAGCTTTGCCTCCTCTCAGCAGGACTTGGACCTCGGAGAGTTTGGTTGAGCCTTGGAAACTTTCTCTTTCTTATCAGATGGAGAAAAACACTTATTTGATAGAGATTTATAGGAACATGGTTACCTGACCATGACCTGACTGAAGAACAAAGGCTCTGAAACCAAGAAGTTTGCAGCAACTCACCACACTGGTCCCTCACCGTTCCTAGAAAAAGGCATTGCTGAGAGCTTTTGGTGAGCCTAACGTTTTTAAGACATGTGCTACCCATCTCTTTGGTTGATTCTCAATAAACCTTTCTCTGCTCCACACTTTGATATTTTGATGTTGTTTGGCCTGACTGTGCTTCAGGCACATGGACTTGCATTTCACTAACACTTGGATACAATAGGAGTCCCCAGAGAAGGTGTAAAAGCCCACCCAAGAGCCACAGCGTCTCTCAAAGGCAAGCAAAGGAAAGAAAAACTCAGACAATTCTCTGAGAGCTGGCAACCCTGACAGGACCTGAGGTGCAGAAAATGAAGTGGGAGCCTCACTTCTGTCTGCCTATCATTTTGAGGCCCCCATCCTCATGATTGCCAAGCCGGGTTCTCAGGATACGAAACAAAACAGACAAGAAGGCAATAGCTGTCTATCCTGGGAGAGAAAGGATCAGTAACTACTGGGCCAGAATTTGTAAAGAAACAGACAATGCGCAATTTCATTTTATGTGCTTGACTGAGCACTGTAGACAGAGACCTGGAACTACTCTGATAAGAATTTCACTCTTCACTGGCTCCTGTCCATTTCCCCAGAATCCTGAGTAAGTGGGGTTTAAAGTAGAGAATGTAGCTCCAGTATCGATCAGAATTTGGAAAGGTTTACCCATCATTTTAATTTTCCCTTGAAGGCCTTGAAGAGAATAGCTGGTGGCACTTCAGTTGGAGAATCCCAAGAGCCCACAGGGACACCCTCCTTGGAAGGTTGGACCTGGGGGTGTCAGTTAGGCCACTAACTTGGTGGACTTTTGTTGATGTTTTTGTGGTCTATTTAAAGTAGAAAAGCAATTTCAAGAGATGATTAGTACTTAAGTGCTCAAGTAAAGGAGGACAGAGGGGAGTCAGAGGAGCCCTGTCAGTATTATAGTGTTGCACTGGGTTCCTCCTATGTCTTTAATTTTTCATTACCCGTTCATGAACCTTTGATAAAGCTATTTCAGAATTTTGAAGGGTTTTAGATGCTTCTGCATCTTGCCTAGTTAGAACATTCCCCATAATGACCATTGGAATTCTAGTAAGAATTGAGTGAGATTTTGACCATTTTTATAGATAACCTACACAGCTTCCTGGACCACAGTTCCTAAATATAAAGTAAATGATTATTCTGGAAGATGGTGTGCTCAATTCTTTGAGACTTGAGGATTCTATTAATTTAGATAAACCTTAGATTTCTCAGAACCAAATTAATACTTGAGGGCTGTACTTCTTGGTTATGGATTTGGTGTTGCTTTACGGTATACCTCTTACACAGAAATTTTCTTGAAGTTGGCAGGCAACTTAGTGTCAATCCAACACACTTCATGGTAAACTCATCTCAGCATGGGAGTCTTAGAGTTAGGGGAAGAGCTCTAGAAGCTTTTAAGTGCTCGAGCCAGCCATGCTCATCAATTTTGAGGCTTTGATTTTTGACAGTCTCAGTAGCAACAGATTTATTATTCTTTTCATGAGACCATTTCTTTATAGCTATCCTCTCTTGGTTACACTCAACAGGAATCAGTAAGTCAGACTTTTTACCTCCTCTTGTGTGTGTGCTCAGTTGCTTCAGTTGTGTCCAACTCTTTGCAGTTCTATGGACTGTAGCCACTAGGCACCTCTGTGTGTGGAATTCTCCAGGCAAGAATACTGGATTGAGTTGCCATGCTCTCCTCCAGGGTATCTTCCTGACCGAGCAATCAAACTCATGTCTCCTGCATCTTCTGCATTCCAGGCAGATTCTTTAACACTGAGCCACCAGGGAAGCCCCCTTTACCTCCTCTCTCTCTCTATATATATAAATTATCCATTTCTCCATGCTGCATTGCCAGCCTCCTTGTTATAGTCACTGTTGCTATTCACCTTGGCTATGTTATAGTTTGATAATTTATTACTCACATCTCTTCTTGGTTCTGCTCTAATCATTCTCCACATACACTGAAAGAAGTAATTTCCCTGCAGGAATTTATTCATCATGTCACTTATACTAGAGCTTGTGATTCCAAGCATTCTCTTTTCCTATGGGCTACTCATCACATATGCAGGTCAAGAAACAACAGTTAGAACTAGACGTGGAACAACAGACAGGTTCCAAATCAGGAAGGGAGTACATCAAGAATGTATATTGTCACCCTGATTATTTAACATATGCAGAGTATATCATGTGAAATGCTGGGCTGGATGAAGCACAAACTGGAATCAAGATTGAAGGGAGAAATATCAATAACCTCAGATACTATGCAGATGACACCACCCTTATGGCAGAAAGTGAAGAACTAAAGAGTTCTTGATGAAGGTGAAAGAAGAGAGTGAAAATGCTGGCTTAAAGCTCAACATTCAGAAAACTAAGATCATGGCATCTGGCCCCATCACTTCATGGCAAATAGATGGGGAAGTAATGGAAACAATGAGAATCTTTGTTTGGGGGGGCTCCAAAATCACTGCAGATGGTGATTCCAGCCATGAAATTAAAAGATGCTTACTTCTTAGAAGAAAAGCCATGACCAACCTACACAGCATATTAAAAAGCAGAAATATTACTTTGCCAACAAAGGTACATCTAGTCAAAGCTATGCTTTTTCCAGGAGTCATGTATGGATTTGAGAGCTGGACTATAAAGAAAGCTGAGCACCGAAGAATTGATGCTTTTGGACTGTGCTGTTGGAGAATACTCATGAAAGTCCCTTGAACTGCAAGGAAACCCAACCAGTCCATCCTAAAGGAAATGAGTCCTGAATATTCATTGGAAGGACTGATGCTGAAGCTGAAGCCCCAACTTTGGCCAACTGAGGCAAAGAACTGACTCATTTGAAAAGACCCTGATGCTGGGAAAGATTGAAGGTGGGATGGCATCATTGGCTTGATGGACATGAGTTTGAGTAGGCTCTAAGATTTGGTGATGAACAGGGAAGCCTGGTGTGCTTCAGTCCTTGGGGTCACAAAGACTTGGACATGACTGAGTGACTGAACTGAACTGAACTCATCATGTACTGTCTTATCACCTTCAAGGAGACTTCATGATCTCTCCCACTCTACAAATCTCTTTCTCAGCTCTTACAGCACCAATCATCAGTCTTTCAGACAAATTCTAACATGGCTATTGTATTTTGACTGCATAATTACTTAGTTGATATTTAACTTTCCCGTTACATCAAGCCTACAAAGCAGGGCCATGTCTATGTTACATATTTTATCTCAGCTCTAAGAATGCCTGGCTCTCAATAGTTGTTCTAACAATGTGTTAAATGATTAATGTTTAATGTTTAATTAAACATTAATGATTATTGTTATATCCTGTATCTAATATCAGACCCCACAGGTCTGGCCATTATCTAATATCAGCACATGTCTCTAGATCCATCCTACTATAGTAACACTGAGCTGCTTTCATTTGCCTGGAAGGTTTTCCCACCTCAAGATATTCCAAAGCATGTTAACTTCTACTTGAAATCCTCTCTCTATAGTTCTTTTTTTATTTTTAATTGAAGTATAGTTGGTTTACAATGTTGCGTTAGTTTCTGCTATCCAGCAAAGTGAATCAGCCACACATATACATGTATCTGCTCTTCCTTGAATTTCCTTCTCATTTAGGTCACCACAGAGGTTTGAGTAGAGTTCCCTGTGTTAAACAGTTGGTTCTTGCTAGTTATCTATTTTATGCATGTGACATGTGAAGTCGCTCAGTCATGTCCAACTCTTTGTGACCCCATGGACTGTAGCTTACCAGGCTCCTCAGTCCGTGGATTTTTCCAGGCAAGAGTACTGGAGTGGGTTGCCATTTCCTTCTCCAGGGGGGAGCTTCCCAACCAGGGATCGAAGCCGGGTCTCCCACACTGCAGGCAGACGCTTTACCGTCTGAGCCACCAGGAGGCCAACCTATTTTATGCATAGTAGTGTTTATATTCCAACCCCCAACCTATGGTTCCTGATATAATAGCTTCTCCTCATCTTTCAATAGAGGGTAAAATGTAACTTTCTCAGATTTCTATCATCTGACCTCCTTTGTGAATTGGTAAATCTGCTTTATGATTCTAAATTATTGATAAATTTTAAAATCTTTTTCATATTTTTCATAACAATAATTCATATTTATCTGTTATACATGTATCATTCCCCAATAAAATATTTTATTTGCCAACATATATTCAGAATCTAGCAGAATTCCAAGCACAAAAGAATTTAATAAATACTCTAACCAGGAGGTTTCTGCATTAAAGCACCTGCCTGCAATACAGAAGACCCGGGTTCAATCCCTGGGTCAGGAAGAACCATGAGAGAAGAAAATGACAACTATCTCCAGTATTCTTGCCTGGAAAACCCCATGGACAGAGGAGTCTTGTGGGCTACAGTCCATGGGGTCATATAGAATTAGACAGGACTGAGTGATTAACACTTTCTTTTAATTTCTGTAAAATAAGGTGAGATTGCTTACAGCATTTTCATCATCACATCCAATTTCTAATGGTAACTACTGTCCCCTGCGTATAGAATACATTTAAACTTTTACTTCTTTGAAAAGACCCAGGTAGAGAAGGAGTAGATTATGAGTTAGTTAGTCAAGTTCCTAGAATGCCAACCTACAAATGGTACTGTTTCTCTGGGTTTCCAAATACTACTGATAGTGTAAAAAACTGATTTTATCAGAACACATCTCAAGTCTGAATCCTCTGTGCCAGGAAATGTTAAATTTTTCTTTTTACTTTTATGTGTACTTTATTAAGGAATTGCTTAAATTCCTCTGCATAAGGAATACAAATGTGATATACACTTTGCTCAGCCATCTGATGCCTGCCGAAGAGCCTTCTGAATAAAGCTTCCAGCAAATTGCCAGGTTTTGTTGCAGTTGAGGGGAATATGCAGGTTTAGGGTGAAAAGGGAATTCTAGGGACAACAAGTTAAGAGAGTAGTCACTAATGGTCTTATTCTACCCTTCCCTTGCTATGCCATATTGTAAAGTTATTAGGAAAACAGCATTTAAGATATTATAGCACTGAGGAATTTTATAAACTATATTCTTATCTCTAGATATAATGTGTAGTAAATATATTTGTGCTAAGATATATGCATATCAGTTCAGTTCAGTCACTCAGTCGTGTCCAACTCTTCATGACCCCATGGACTGCAGCATGCCAGGCTTCCCTATTCATCACCAACTTCTGGAGCCTACTCAAACTCATGTCTATCATGTCAGTGATGCCATCCAACCATCTCATCCTCTGTCGTCCCCTTCTCCTCCTGCCTTCAATCTTTCCCAGCATCAGTTCTTTGCATCAGGTGGCCAAATTATATATAAATTTTTATATTATTTTATTCATATTTACATATTTTATCCTTCTTAGTAATTTCATTTATTTTATAAGTATGTGCTAAGCACATCCAAACTTCCAGCCAATCTGCTTGTTCTTATTCTCATGCTTTTTGAGAATAAATATATTCTATAAACTCAGAAGATACATTTTTAAACATTTGCTTGATTAAACTTGTGAAACATTTTTTTAGCAAATACACTGAAACATCTATCAACTATTTGGGTGGTTGTTGTTACAAGGCTGTCTAAGCACGTAAGTTTTGTGGGGAAAAGTATTCACCAAAGTTTCACTACACATACTATCAGGCCATTTGTTTATTTTTTGCTACTCCTTGTTTGTTTTCATTTATAAGTAACCATCTAAGCAAACAAGAGCAGGCTTATAAGATATGCATTATAAATTAAAGTCATCTGTTTGAATCTCCAAATATTTAGATCAAGGCAATATTCTCTCTTGACATATGCAGATAGAACAAAATTGTCTTTCTGTGCTCATCATGAGCCCTGCTTTGCAAATGAGGACTGTATGCTTTAAAATGCATACAATTTTGACCTTAAAATTACAAACTGTTAGCTTCAAGAGCTATAATTATAACCTCTTTATAAGGCTCTTGAATAACCTCTTTAAAGTCCTCAGCATTTCTGTGCATTCTCCAGAAAACTGACTAAAAATGTCATATGCAGGGGTAGGGAAATAAAATGCTCTTAAAACCTTGGCCATAAGGATGGGAGGCATTGGCTACACTGAATAACCTTACGTATCCTTAGTACATTCACCTTAGAAAGTCTCCTTCTTAAATGCATAATAAAATGTTCCATTTTCATTATTGTTAATTTGTGTTGATTCATCACTGCGTTGCTTTTGAGGGTTTTGGTACACTAGTTGAAGTCAGAATTATAGAAATTAAAATTGTTAAAAGCCCATCACCCATCTTACTCAATTCATTAGTGAAGGATTATTTGGTGTGACTTATTCTTAGTGTTTAGTCAAATTTTAAATGAGTTCAGCAATAGCATTTTGGGGAAATGACCTCAATGATAAAAAAGCTTGGGACCTGCATTTTCATTATTATCACTTAAAAAAAAAAAAAAAAAGAGCGTTTAGCCATATCCTAGCCATTCGTCTAGTTGAGGCTATGGTTTTTCCAGTGGTCATCTATGGATGTGAGAGTTGGACTGTGAAGAAAGCTGAGTGCCAAAGAATTGATGCTTTTGAACTGTGGTGTTGGAGAAGACTCTTGAGAGCTTCTTGGACTGCAAGGAGATCCAACCAGTCCATTCTGAAGGAGATCAGCCCTGGCTGTTCTTTGGAAGGAATGGCTAAAGCTGAAACTCCAGTACTTTGGCCACCTCATGTGAACAGTTGACCCATTGGAAAAGACTCTGATGCTGAGAGGGATTGGGGGCAGGAGGAAAAAGGGACAACAGAGGATGAGATGGCTGGATGGCATCACCGACTCGATGGACGTGAGTTTGAGTGAAGTCAGGGAGATGGTGATGGACAGGGAGGCCTGGCGTGTGCGATTCATCGGGTCGCAAAGAGTCGGATACGACTGAGCAACTGAACTGAACTGAACTGATTCTTAGTGTTTAGTCAAATTTTAAATGAGTTCAGCAATAGCATTTTTGGAAAATGACCTCAATGATAAAAAAGCTTCAGTTCAGTTCAGTTCAGTCACTCAGTCGTGTTCGACTCTTTGCGACCCCATGAACTGCAGCACGCCAGGCCTCCCTGTTCATCACCATCTCCCGGAGTTCACTCAGACTCAAGTCCATCGAGTCTGTGATGCCATCCAGCCATCTCATCCTCTGTTGTCACCTTCTCCTCCTGCCCCCAATCCCTCCCAGCATCGGAGTCTTTTCCAATGAGTCAACTCTTCACATGAGGTAGCCAAAGTACTGGAGCTTCAGCTTTAGCATCGTTCCTTCCAAAGAAATCCCAGGGCTGATCTCCTTCAGAATGGACTGGTTGGATCTCCTTGCAGTCCAAGGGACTCTCAAGAGTCTTCTCTAACACCACAGTTCAAAAGCATTCTTTTGAATTCTTTGGCGCTCAGCCTTCTTCACAGTCCAACTCTCACATCCATACATGACCACAGGAAAAACCATAGCCTTGACTAGATGGACCTTAGTCGGCAAAGTAATGTCTCTGCTTTTGAATATACTATCTAGGTTGGTCATAACTTTTCTTCCAAGAAGTAAGCGTCTTTTAATTTCATGGCTGCAGTCACCATCCACAGTGACTTTGGAGCCCCAAAAAATAAAGTCTGACACTGTTTCCCCATCTATTTCCCATAAAGTGATGGGACCAGATGCCATGATCTTCGCTTTCTGAATGTTGAGCTTTAAGCCAACTTTCTCACTCTCCTCTTTCACTTTCATCAAGAGGCTTTTTAGCTCTTCTTCACTTTCTGCCATAAGGGTAGTGTCATCTGCATATCTGAGGTTATTGATATTTCTCCTGGCAATCTTGATTCCAGCTTGTGTTCTTCCAGTCCAGCGTTTCTCATGATGTACTCTGCATAGAAGTTAAATAAGCAAGGTGACAATATACAGCCTTGATGTACTCCTTTTCCTCTTTGGAACCAGTCTGTTGTTCCATGTCCAGTTCAAACTGTTGCTTCCTGACCTGCATACAGATTTCTCAAGAGGCAGGTTAGGTGGTCTGGTATTCCCATCCCTTTCAGAATTTTCCACAGTTTATTGTGATCCACACAGTCAAAGGCTTTGGCATAGTCAATAAACCATAAAGAGATGTTTTTCTGCAACTCTCTTCCTTTTTCCATGATCCAGCAGATGTTGGCAATTTGATCTCTGGTTCCTCTGCCTTTTCTAAAATCAGCTTGAACATCAGGGAGTTCATGGTTCATGTATTGCTGAAGCCTGGCTTGGAGAATTTTGAGCATTACTTTACTAACGTGTGAGATGAGTGCAATTATGTGGTAGCTTGAACATTCTTTGGCATTGCCTTTCTTTGGGATTGGAATGAAAACTGACCTTTTCCAGTCCTGTGGCCACTGCTGAGTTTTCCAAATTTGCTGGCATATTGAGTGCAGCACTTTCAGAGCATCATCTTTCAGGATTTGAAAGAGCTCAACTGGAATTCCATCACCTTCACTAGCTTTGTTCACAGTGATGCTTTCTAAGGCCCACTTGACTTCACATTCCAGGATGTCTGGCTCTAGGTGAGTGATCACACCATAATGATTCTGGGTCTTGAAAATCTTTTTTGTACAGTTCTTCCATGTATTCTTGCCACCTCTTCTTAATATCTTCTGCTTCTGTTAGGTCCATACCATTTCTGTCCTTTATCGAGACCATCTTTGCATGAAATGTTCCCTTGGTATTTCTTATTTTCTTGAAGAGATCTCTAGTCTTTCCCATTCTGTTGTTTTCCTCTATTTCTTTGCATTGATTGCTGAAGAAGGTTTTCTTATCTCTTCTTGCTGTTCTTTGGAACTCTGCATTCAGATGCTTGTATCTTTCCTTTTCTCCTTTGCTTTTCACCTCTCTTTTTTTCACAGCTATTTGTAAGGCCTCCCCAGACAGCCATTTTGCTTTTTTGCATTTCTTTTCCATGGGGATGGCCTTGATCCCTGCCTCCTGTACAATGTCACAAACTTCATTCCATAGTTCATCAGGCACTCTATCTATCAGATCTAGGCCCTTAAATCTATTTCTCACTTCCACTGTATAATCATAAGGGATTTGATTTAGGTCATACCTGAATGGTCTAGCAGTATTCCCTACTTTCTTCAATTTAAGTCTGAATTTGGCAATAAGGAGTTTATGATCTGAGCCACAGTCAGCTCCTGGTCTTGTTTTTGTTGACTGTATAGAGCTTCTCCATCTTTGGCTGCATAGAATATGATCAATCTGATTTCGGTGTTGACCATCTGGTGATGTCCATGTGTAGAGTCTTCTCTTGTGTTGTTGGAAGAGGGTGTCATCATTATCACTTAAAAAAAAAAAAAAGAGTGTTTAGCCATATCCTAGCCATTTCAGTAGCAAAAAAGTGATTCTGTTTTTTTCCAGTATTTGAAATTCTCCCCTAAAATATGGTAATGCTGTATAATATGCATGTGTGCTAAGTCATTCTGTTGTGTCCGACTCTTTGCAACTCTGAACTGTATCCTGCCAGGCTCCTGTGTCCATGGGATTCTCCTGGCAAGAAGACTGGGGTAGGTTGCCGTGCCCTCCTCCAGGGGGTCTTCCAGACCCAGTGATCCAACCTGTGTTTCTTGCATTACAGGCAGATTCTTTACTGCTGAACCACCAGAGAAGTCCCATGCTGTAGATATTTAGTACTAAATGCTTCAGACAGGTTAAGAAACATTACTGGAGGGGCCAGGACTATGTGCATTTTAACTTACTTCCAGGAAAAAAAAAAGATTCAGTGTTTAGAATGTAGAATATAATATCAAGAAACCTATGTGGGAGAACTTATTTTTCTTAGTCCTGCCATGACTTTTTTTTTTTTTGAATTTTTTTTTTATTTTACTTTAGAATTCTGTATTGGTTTTGCCATCATTGACATGAATCCACCTGCCATGACTTTTTGAAATACCTCACCTAACTCAAGATCTTTCCATGACTGTTTCCTTACCTTCAGTAACTAACAATCCCCATAATCCATCATTTCACTTATTCATTCAGGCAATTCTTCATGTCTATCTTTGGATTCTTTTAAGACCATAAATATTCAAAATATTTCAGCACAATCACCATAGGTTAACCTTCTGCAGATGACATATTCAAGAACATTATCTTCAGTAAGATGGAAGTTGAATAAATCCCTTGATCCCTCATCAAACTCTAAGTCAGTCTATATTGATGAAAATTTTGTTACAAACAATTGTGTCTGTTTACTAGATTTAGCATGGTGTCTGAAACAGGGAAAATGAGAATTACTCTCAAATCCAGCTGCAGTCAATCATATACTCTGAAATATACTCTGGTCCCTATGAGTGACACAGCAGAATAATTAAAGTCCTCCTCTGTCAGAAACTGAATATATTCAGAAACATTTTAGATAGAAATAGACTTTTAACTTTTAATTTTCAATTGTTCCTAATGAATTCCCATAACTATGATTTAACTCATCTAATTTTTTATTCTATCTGACAGATGTGAAACCCTTCGAGCAATAAGAAATTATTTTTTTTCCATTTTTATTTCCCCCTGCTCACACATTTTATTATATTTATATCATGTACTAATGGTTTATAAGAATCATGCATTTGGGGATGTTCTTCTCAATGTCTCTTTACTACTCACATGTATCCACCTTTAGATATAAAGTAATCTTGATGCTGTTTAAAAATTAACTTGATAGTGTTCATTCCAAAGTAAATTAATTTTTATAAACATCTTCTATCTAATGCCATCATTCTCATGATCAGTGTATTAAAATTCAAAATCACCTCTGTCACCAATTCATCTCTCTCTTACAGTCAGGTACCTCATTCTTTTTATCTGCTCTTTTTCAATGATTCTAACTCTAAACCATTTAGTTGAGTAACTTTTTTTCCTTTTGATGTAATCTAATTTTCCTTTTTTTCCCCTAAAGCTACTTTGAAGGAATGTAGGAAAAACAATTTCTTACTTTGGTTGAAAATAGGTTCTCTTTCACCTTTCAAATATCCTAAAACCATTAAAAGATTAACTCAGTAGTAACCTCATCAGAGTATCTGATCACTCACTCCTTTCAAATTTTTAAGCTTAGTTATTCAAGGGAAATTAGCATTTAATGAATTTCATATAAAAATAAATTTTGTGAAACA
This sequence comes from Oryx dammah, assembly GCF_014754425.2. Lineage (NCBI taxonomy): Eukaryota > Metazoa > Chordata > Mammalia > Artiodactyla > Bovidae > Oryx > Oryx dammah. Next base: position 3,504,446 of record NW_024080475.1, read on the forward strand.
TGGAAACTCAGTGTAAGCAGGAGTGAATGAGAAGTTTTAACAGAGGGTTCTGAATGCATCCTTTAATCTGGAGGATGATTTAGTTCGCCTAAGAACAAAGAAGCAGAGGAAAATGCCTGAAAAGCAACTGCTGACAAAGGAAAATGTAGTTTAACTCACACAGGTCCTTAAAGATTCTCATTAGTACCCTTTAAATATTTCATTAAGTAGTGACTGAGCAGTTAGTGTATGTAACAGACTAAGCTAAGATATTATATAAAACCATTTCCTTTACCATTAAGTGAATGTATATATAACATTTCTGCTGAGATACTCAATTGTTTCTATGCAATGAAGAGTTCCTTGAAATTTTTACAATCTATTTAAAGAAGGAAACAGTAACCACCAAGAGCACAATTGTAATTCAAGAGTTTAATAATAGAATATCTCATAAAGAAGATTGTGACTAAGTCAGAAGTTATTTACATAGACACTGTGATCCCATGGACCGTAGCCCACCAGGCTCCTCTGTCCATGGAATTCTCCAGGCAAGAGTACTGGAGTGGGTTGCCATTTGCTTCTCCAGGGGATCTTCCCCACCCAGGGATCAAACACAGGTTGTCTGCATTGCAGGCAGATTCTTTACCAACTGAGCTACTAGGGAAGCCCGTTTTCATACACTATTGAGGGCTTCCCTGGTGGCTCAGTTGTAAAAAATCTGCCTGCAATGCAGGAGACCTGGGTTCAAATCCTGAGTTGGGAATATCCCCTGGAGGAAGACATAGCAACCCACTCCAGTACTCTTGCTTGGAGAAGTTAATGGATGGAGAAGCCTAGAGGGTTATAGTCCATCCACAGGGTGACATAGAGTCAAACTCAAGTGAAACAAGTAATCAGCAACAGCATACACCGTTGAATGATACAAACAGCATAAGCCTATCCATCTACTGAATTTTATGTCCTTGAATCTCACATCTATAAAAACCTAATAATATACAATACAGAGTTAGGGGATAATTTTAGGGAATAAATACTTTGCATTATTAAAACTTGTATGTATAATAAAAAAATGCCTCAGAAAATATTCAGAGCTATACAAAAGCGGTGAACTTGTTTTTTCAAAAGATTATTGTTGTTTTGAGCAGTGATTCCCACCAAGGACAACTTAATCCCCCAGAGAACATTTAGCAATATCTGAAAGTAATTTTCATCTTCACAGCTTGGGAGAGGAGAAGCTACTGGTATCTCATGGGTAGAGACTGGGGATGCTGTAAAACATCCAAGGTACAAGAACAGCCCCTTCCCACAGCATTGAATTATCTAGCGTCAAATTGGCTCTTCTATTGAGGCTGAGAAACCTTGGTTGAGAGCATTTAGGAAGTGACTCATAAGTGATATATAAAAGTGCACAAATCTTAAAGATTGGACCTGAATAGAGTGGAGGTGTTAGAGAGAGAGGAAAAACAAGTGATAGTGTACAGGAGTCCACACTTATCCATAGTTTCACTTTCTGTGGTTGCATTGCCTGTATTCAATCACAGTCTGAAAATATTAAATAGGAAACTCCAGAAATAAACAATTTGTAAGTTTTGAACAGCACACAATTCTGAGTACCATAATGAAATCTCCTGTAGCTTCATTTGGTTTCACCCGGGAAGTGAGACACCCCTTTATCCCCGAATCACTCCGATTAGTCACTTAGTAACTGCCTTGGTTATCACTTTGCCTGTCATGGTATCTCAGTGCTTAGGTTCAAGAGACCCTTATTTTACTTCATAGTGGCCCCAAAGCTCAAGAAAAGTGATGTTAGCAATTCAGAGATGTCAGAGGCAGGCTCTAAAGTGCAAAGGTAAAAGTTTTCTTTTTAATAAGGAAAGAAAAAATTATATTCTGAGGTTGTTAGTCTCTACATAAGAATGGATGTTCTTCAGGAAAAAAAAAATTGCAAAAGTTGTAGCTGCAGTGTTGTAAGTGTTTAAAGATTGAAAAGGCATTAAATTTATATGATAAGATATTTTGGAAGAGAAAGACCACATTCACATAACTATCATTACAGCATATTGCTATCACTGTTCTATTTTATTAGTTATGGTTGTTACTCTTTTATTGCACCTAATGCTGCAGTCTGTGGGGTTGCAAAGAGTAGGACGTGATTAGCAACTGAACAATAACAAAAACTTATAAATTAAACTTTATCCAGGTATAAGATAGTTATATATCACAGGTATGTATATAAACTTTATCATGTGTGTGCCAAGTCCCTTCAATCATGTCTCTTTGCTGCCCTTTGGACTGTAGACCACCAGGCTCCTCTGTTCCTGGAATTTTCCAGGCAAGAATACTGGAGTAGATTGCCATGTCCACCTCCAGGGGATCTTCCCGACCCAGGGATCTAACTTGGGTCTCTCATGTCTCCTGCACTGGCAGGTGGGTTTTTACCATTAGTGCCGCCAGAGAACCTTTATCATAGGTATAGGGAAAAAACAGTATAAAAACCAGTTTGGCAATATCCATGGTTTCAAGCAGCAACTGGGGTTCCTGGGAAGTATCCTCAGCAGATATGGGGGAACTATTGTAGTTTCTAAAAGGAAGCTTGTTTTCAATAATGGATTTGAAAGGCAACAATAGAGAAATGAGGTAAAGCAAGTTTGTTGGTTTAAATGTAAGCAGGTCTTTAATAAACAAACTGTGATTGAGAGAATAATTAAGTTAACACAGAGAAATTTAAGACTCATAGAATTTGGGGAATTTTATATATGTAAAGGTAAGCAAATATTGAGACAGAAAAGAAGAAAAGTAAGGAAAACAGAAGAATGTTATAGTAGATCCTATAATAAAAACCTAGCAATGAAAAAACTGAATGGAAAGAGTGGTTGAAAATATGAAATTGCCAAAGATTGTAGGATGGGTGGACTGAGCCCCAAAGGAAAACACTAGTTTACCTTAGAAAAGAATATTCACTATTTTAGGCACTAGAACACTGTAATCTGTATTGATTGTCTGGAAAATTCCATATATTAGGACTATTTTGCTGAGGAACTAACACTTTACTTCTCAGAGATTTTCATTTCAATGAGGTAAGCAATGCATAATATCTATACTATAATGTACATGATACCATAAGAGTTAAAATAACTCCATGGTTAAGTAAGTATTTTTGAGAGGAAAAAAAATTAAAACTGTCTTAAATTAGCAAGAATTCATCAACTCTGAGACTCATATATTTAACCATTTCTAACACTTTTGGCTAACTTCTGCGTCCCCAGGGGTAAAGAAACTGTAGGATTTTCTCTCCACTGATGGTAGGCTGCAGAATATTTGAGGTTAGTGCATTAATCTTCCTTTTTCCCTTGGCAGCTCAAAGAACCATGCTATTCCTGCCTTACATCCCGCAATCCAGACAAGAGCTGAAACTAAGCATTCTTGGCTCCCAATATGGAGTATTTCTCATAATACTCTGAAAATAATATCCTCACCCTTGGCCATTCAAATCTACAACCCCACCCCATCCCACAGTCCTGAAACACTTGCTTTCTTACCAGACACTACTCTTCTCAAATCACAGCTTAAAGGATTTTTATCTTGGCAGTGAAAAATATTATGTGGGAGGCAAGGAGAAAATTGTTCTCTCACGTAATATGTACTTTCAAATCTTCCAGTCTTCACCAGTTATAGGCTTGTGATATTAGAACCCCCTATAAAAAGGGGCAACCTCTTGCTCTGTGAGAGATTCTGTATATCTCCTAAGACAAAAGGAGACAGATGTTCTTGGGGAGGAGATGACAGGGGTGCTGACTGTGAATACTTCATACACCACCTCACCCAGACTCCTATACCATCAATTTGAATGAGATCCAGCATTACTGACTCCTTTTCGGAATGCTATCATAAAGGTCAGGGGAAAAGACAGTTAAGTTATTAAATGCTTTGCTGTTTCCTGGTAGGTTCTGTCAGAGAAAGTCATTTAGTAAGAGTTTAAATAGTCTTTCTCAGTTTCTTTATATTACCATTTATGCCAATCACCTTGCCATTCTTCCATTTTACCAAGTTAGGAATGTATTCAATCTTTCATAATTTTTTTCTTATTCCACTGTGTAGTTTTCATGTCCTTCTGGTACTTTCCTTATATTATGTCTTTGTTTTGTTCTAATCCTTCCAGTTTTTTATATCCCTACTCAAGATAAAGATTTTTCAATCTTTGGTCTCTCCTAGTCCACCATGCAAAATAGGAACCAACCAATAAAGTGGATGTAATTTGAACGTTCTTCATGGTAAGGGGGGGCTCCAAAATCACTGCAGATGGTGACTGCGGCCATGAAATTAACATGCTTGCTCCTTGGAAGAAAAGTTATGACCAACCTAGATAGCATATTAAAAAGCAGAGACATTACTTTGCCAACAAAGAATCTAATCAATGCTTTGGTTTTTCAATAGTAATGTATGGATGTGAGAGTTGGACTATAAAGAAAGCTGAGCAAAAAAGACTTGATGCTTTTGAACTGTGGTGTTGGAGAAGACTCTTGAGAGTCCCTTTAACAACAGGGAGATCCAACCAGTCCCTCCTAAATGAAATCAGTCCTGAATATTCATTGGAAGGACTGATGTTGAAGCTGAAATTCCAAGACTTTGGCCACCTGATATGAAGAGCTGACTCATTTGAAAAGACTCTGATGCTGAGAAAGATTGAAGGTGGGAGGAGAAGGGGATGACAGAGGATGAGATCATTGGATGGCATCATTGACTCAATGGACATGAGTTTGAGTAAGCTCCAGGAGTTGGCGATGGACAGGGAGGCCAGGCATGCTGCAGTCCTTGGGGTTGTAAAGAGTTAGACACAACTGAGAGACTGAACTGAATATTAATATATTCTTTTTTATGATGTTTCCAATGAGTACACAGTAGATTTGTTGTTGTTGTTCAGACACTAAGTATTGCATCCAACTCTTTGCAACCCTGTGGAATGCAGCATGGCAGTCTCCCCTGTCCTTTACTATCTCCCGGAGTTTGCTCAGATTCCTGTCCATTGAGTCAATGATGCTATCTAACTATACATCCTCTGCCACCCCCTTCTGCTTTGGTTTCAATCTTTTTGAACATCAGGGTCTTTTCCAATGAGTTGGCTCTTTGCATCAGGTGGCCAAAGTATTGGAGCTTCAGCTTTAGCATCAGTCCTTCTAATGAATATTCAGTGTTAATTTTCTTTAGGATTGACTGGTTTGATCTCCTTGCAGTCCACTGGACTCTCACGAGTCTTCTACAGCACCACAAATTAATGAATACAATTACATGTGTGTGTAAAATACTATTTTTGTAAGAGTAAAAGCAATTAAATAAACAAAATTTCTTCTTTACTTGACAGAAAAAGCTTTAATTAACATGTATTCAAAGAAATTTGCTACTTCAAAAGGACATTTGTAATTCTTCATAGTGACATTCTACCTTATAAATTCTTCTTATAGAGAATTTCCCATATTGCTAGTCTCTACCATGGCCAGTAGATACCAAATTCCACTTTTCCAGCCTCTCTTGTTGCTAGGATAGGGGCAAGGGACTTCGCGCTTTACCCACAAAGGTTTGTTGACACCAGGGTATGGAGTGGCAGTCATTTTAGCAGCAGAATTCCATGGCCAACTCAGCAGCAGCAATAGAGACACAAGCTTCAGTGAACTGCACTGTGGTGACTCAGTGTGAGATTGCAGCCCTGCAGGGGTGTCCTGGGCTATTATTACTGGTGATGCAGTCTTCATCATCAGAGTGTGAACCTTCTCAGAGATGACGTGAGCTATCTGTAATTACTTATTAGATTGATTTTCTGTGTTGCCAACAATGATGGATGCATTAACTCATCAAACTCAGTTCACTGGCAACAACAAATAATCCAATACGTCAATATGAATTAAAAAATTGACTAGGAGACCCAGGGATTGGAAAGGGATAAGAACATAATGGCTTCTTATAGCACAAAAATGTAAGCAAAATCCTTATTTCTTAATCAAAACTTCATTCATATAAAATATACTTTTATAATGTATAATCTATTTCCCACCTTCCTGACATCTAAAACTTGTCCAGATATAAAGGGAATATCTTTATTTTCATAGTCTATTAATCTATGGAAAATACTAAAATAATAACGAAACCAGAATGTATCTATCTGTGATAAAAATGTATATATACATAGATATATAGAGAAATCAGGTATAAGAACTAATACCATTGCCATTGTTACTGCTTTTATTCTTATCATTAAGTATAAAACTTCCCGACGGTCTCTCATCCTAAATAAAATGTTTTTCTTTGTAAGTCCTTTTTCATAATAATACACAAAACCAGAATAAATATTTTTTTTTAAATTTCACTCTAGGAAGTTCTTTATTTTGTTATCAGTGTTGTAAAAAACAATCATTTTAAGAATCTAGTCTCATATAACATAAATAAACTTTATAGAAACTAACCAAGGGGCCTACTATAATTCTAAACAGCCTTTTTTTAAACATATGAAAGAATTGTTCTAGTTCCAAACAACAAACTTGTATGTGAAGTTTTGTAATATAAGTATTTGAAAGCTGAATTTATTAATTTTCTTTTGAAATAATATGAAGCAAACATGATTAGAAGATGTCCTAATTGAAGATGAGAAATAAATTTTAAATAGTAGAAAGAGTGAATGTTTAAAAATAGATTTTCAGGTGGAAAAATTGGTTTCCATTTTACTTAGTAGTTCTTGAGAAACATCATGCAAGTTGCATTCATAAAAACATGGAAATAAAATAGCAAAATAGGAAATAATTTTTTCAATCAGTTCAGTTCAGTTGCTCAGTCATATCCGACTCTTTGCGACCCCATGGACTGTAGCACGCCAGACCTCCCTGTCCATCACCAGCTCCGGAAGTTTACTCAAATGCATGTCCATTGAATCAAAAAAATAAACTATTTAATTTAAAACAAGGAAAATAAATTGTGTGATGAAATCAGCAAAGAAAAACCATGCCTCTGAAATCTGTCCATAAACCTATAGTGTCAGCAGATATAAACAAGTCTACTCTGCAGCTATCTGAATCAATGACTCATTAAGAACCTTTTAAGAAGAAATCAATGTATTTTAAACTCCCTCTACACTGAAAATACACAGGGACTTCAACAGGCACTTAGAATAAGTTTCCTCCATAAACACTCTTATTTACATATTTGCTGGGCACCATGTCATTTATTAGTTCAATCTTTTCCTACTGCCAATTCTTAATGAAGAGAAAAATTCCACAGATTCTGTATTTGGATATACTTTTTTACTTCTTTTTCATATTTTTTAACCTTGATTTTTGAAGAGGGTTAGACTAAAAAAGATTGATATATATTCACAGTTAAAATGAAACAATAATTTTGCTTAAACATTTAATAGTAAATCTTATCTTTTATAGATATAAAAAGAGAAAATGCATCTATGGTTGATATAAATGAAGGCTTTTAAATTTAAAAATATTTCTGGAATTCAAATAATTTATAAATTCTAAGTTAAAATCTTATTTATATCTTAGATAATACTTTTCAAAAATTTCTAAAATAAATGATGAAATTTCAAAGTGAAAGTGAAGGGGTCTCAGTCATGTCCACTCTTTGCAACCTCATGGACTATACAGTCCATGGAATTCTCCAGGCCAGAATACTGGAGTGGATAGCCTTTCCCTTCTCCAGGGGACCTTCCCAACCCAGGGCTCGAACCGGGGTCTCCTGCATTGCAGCTGGATTCTTTACCAACTGAGCTATGGGGGAAATTTCAAACTCTACTGCTAAAAGCAACTGATGTTTATTTATTGATATATAAAGATATTCCATGCACAATAAAATTACTGAAGAAATAATGCTGATTAATACTTTATTGTTTCTGAAATATTAATAGTTAAGAAAAGGCAGACATGTAAAGGCTTAATTACAAATAATGTGGGTAATTTAATTAAATTTGTACAAAGTAGAGTCACAGGCTAGAAAAAAATGATTAATAACAACTATATCTCAAAAACATGTTTTTAAAACAAATATTGACAAAGTAATTAGTAATTAAATAATTAAATGAAATTTAAGGAAATAAATTATAAGAAGGGGTATAGAATATGTAGACACAGAGGTGTAAGATGGTATGTTTTGAACTACAGATCCTTTACTAGTGCTAATGTCTGAGACAAATACACCACACTGCATTTATGCTAAATTTTTATGTAAGTTTAACATATCATAAAACTCACCAGTTTAACCATTTCAATATGTAAAAACTTAATGGGCTCTGTATGTTCAAATATTGTGCAGCCATCATCACTAATTCTTGAACATTTCATTAACTCCTAAAAGAAACTCATACATATTAGCAGTCAATCCCAGTTCCTCATTCAGCTCCTGGCAACTAGTTATCTATTTTCTGCCTCTGGTTTTGCTTATACTGGACATTTCATATAAATGGAATCATACCATATTTGGCCTTTTGTTTCTGGCTTCTTTCACTTACCATAATGTATTAAACACCCATCTGTGTTGTAGCATGTATCAATACTTTGTTCCTTTTTTTCCTGAATAATGTTTCATTGTATGGATATAACACCTTTGTTTATTCATTCATCAATTGATGTACGTTTGAGATATCTCTACTTTTTGTCTATTGTGAATCATGTTTCTTCCTTAGGCACAGTTACCAGATATGAAAATTACTATTTTCAAGTCTACTGCTGATCCAAGTAGTAGAGAATGGAAATAGAGTAAATTAAGACACCATAAAGTCTACTCTTAAAGAGAATCATCTATTTTTTTAATCTAAATTTTTGAATGTATACACTTAGAATTGTTCATAAATTATTATTCAATTAATATCTGAAGGATCTATATTTAAGCTTTTCACTCATGATGTTGGTAACTTGTGTGTTCAATTATTTTTCTTGAGAAATCTGGCTAGAAGTTGATCAAATTTATTTTCTTGAAAAATCACATTGTTTCAATTATTTTCTATTATTTTCTATCTTGCATTTATTTTGGCATTTTAAAACCAATATTATTTATTTATGCTCACCCTGCTTTTAATTTGTTCTTTTTCTAGTTTCTTAAAATAGAAGCTTAGACTCCTGACTTAAGACTTTTCTCAGTTTTAAAATTTTAGGTAAATGCTAAAAACTTCCCTCTAAACACTACTCTGTCTCACAAATTTGATTTATTTTCATCTTCACTTGGTGGGAAACAATTTTTAATTTCCCACTGACTTCTTCTTTAACCCATAGGGTTTTTTAGAATATGTTATTTAATTTCTAAATATCTCAATATTTAGAAACTTCTAAATATCTCTCCATTATTTAAGAGTTTCCAAATATCTTTCCACTGTTGGTACCTAGTTTAGTTCCTTTATGAGCCAATGGCATAGTTGATGCTATTTATAGATTTTTCAAGTTTTTTTATGGCCTAGATTGTAGTCATATTTGATGAGTGGTCCATGCAACTTGAAAAATATGTACAGTCTACTGCTATTGAGCATTTTATTAATATAAATATCAATTAAGAGAAGTTAGTTGTTGGCATGTTCATATCTTCCAATATCCATACTAATTTTCTGCCTACTCATTCTACTGATTATTGAGAGGAACGTGAATTCTCTCATTTTATATGTGAAATTGTCTATCTTTGCAGCATTGTCAGTCTTTGTCCTCATGTATTTTGAATATTTATTTATTATTAGATATGTATATACTTAGGATGTTTAAATCTTTATTGGAGAACTGAACTGTTTTTCATTTTGCAATGTTCTTTTTCATCAGTGTTAATATTCCTTGCTTTGAAATCTACTTTATCTGATATTTAAACAAGCTATATTTCTTTGGTTTAGTTATTGCATCATATACCTTTAGCCATCCTTTCACTTTTAATCAATGCTTATCTGTATATTTAAAGTGAGTTTCTTATAGATAGCATATACTTGGGTCTTGCTTCTTTATCCATGAGTCTCATTTATCTCATGTTTTCTCTGTTGTTTCTCACTCAGATTTCTTTATTTATTTGCATATATTTTTATAATTATGGATTGAGAGTTACTGAGAGTATGAATGCTGTAATTCTGAACTATCCATAAATGTGTAGAATAATTGTTTTGATAACTTAAATACATTGCTACATTTGTTTTATCAATATTTTGCTTGAAATGTCACTAGTGAATAGTATTATAACTATCATTTTCTTAGTTTTAGCTTCCATTTTACTCTATTGCAGGATACCTTAACCATCATAAGATTTATCTTTTTAATTGAAATATAGTTGATTTATAATATTATATTAGTTACAGATATGTGTATAATGATTCAGTATTTCTATAGATTATACTCCATCTAAAGTTATAAGAAACAATGGCTAGATTTCAATGTGATGTGCAGTATATCATTGCAATAGTTTGTATCTTTTAATTTCAGATATTTATATTATCCCTCCCATCATAAGATTTCTCTTCTTTATAAAAGATGTTATAATAAGCCAATAAAAACCTCTGATTCTGCTTTTAAGCATAGGTATTTAAGCAATCTTAGAATTTATTTTTAGTTTTTAAAATATTCATTTTCTACTTTTTCCTTAGTATCTTATGTTAGTTTCCATTTCCAAAAATCTTGAAATCCAATTTTACTATGCCTTTACATATTTATATATTATCTAATCATAGTTCTAAAAAATACATCCACAAATGTCCTTTCCTCTTTCATTAAATTGCTTATACTATTTACTTATTATTTTTCTTTAGTTAAAACATTTAAAAATTAGACTTGACAAATAATTATATCAATCTAGACTTTTGAAAAAAATCTCTGCTATTACTTTTACAAAGGTGTATTTTATTTTCTATTTTGTTAGTTGTTGGGGAGTTATCGTTATTAATTCATTTTTGTAGATTTGTTTTGTTGCCCTTTACTAAACATATAATGTCCTTTACTAAAAAATATATAATACTAAATAAACAACTCTACTTGAATAAATAATGGTGTTCCTATCAATTCATAATTTAATTACTAAAGTACATTTTACATCTCCCTAATAATAGTACCCATTTTACCCAATATAATGGATGCGTACATACGGTACATTGGTTTAGAGAGAATTTTTTTTTCTCATTTTGCTAGAATCTTTATTAAAGACATATTATACATAATAAAATGGGAAGTACAATGCCTACAAAGAGAAATAGGGAGTGATCGTGACCTCAGTTTTTGTGATTTTAAAGGCACTTCAGATTGAGCTGTGTGAGATTCACAGGTCACCAGCCTTAGGAACTTTGTAGAGGTTTAGTTTGAGTAAAGAAAGAAAGTGAAGTCGCTCAGTCGTGTCCGACTCTTTGCGACCAGTGGACTGTAGCCCTCCAGGCTCCTCCATCCATGGGATTCTCCAGGCAAGAATACTGGAGTGGGTTGCCATTTCCTTCTCCAGGGGATCTTCCTGACCCAGGGATCGAACCCAGGTCTCCCACATTGCAGGCAGACGCTTTAACCTCTGCACCAGATCCTTTAGGAAGGATTTTGATAAGCAAACATAAGATAAAAGGCAACAAGTTTATTTTAGATGACCAAGTGACCAAGTGAAGTCGCTCAGTTGTGTCCGACTCTTTGCGACCCCATGGACTGTAGCCTACCATGCTCCTCCATCCATGGGATTTTCCAGGCAAGAGTACTGGAGTGGATTGCAATTTCCTTCTCCAGAGGACCTTCCTGACCCAGGGATCGAACCCAGTTCTCCTGTATTGTAGGCAGATGCTTTACCCTCTGAGCCACAAGGGAAGTCCGTTTTAGATGAAGTAGCGGATGGAGGAACCTGGTAGGCTGCAGTCCATGGGGTCGCTAAGAGTCGGACACGACTGAGCGACTTCGCTTTCACTTTTCACTTTCATGCATTGGAGAAGGAAATGGCAGCCCACTCCAGTGTTCTTGCCTAGAGAATCCCAGGGGACGGGGGAGCCTCGTGGGCTGCCGTCCAGGGGGTCGCACAGAGTCGGACATGACTGAAACAACTTAGCAGCAGCAGCAGCAGTGGAAATATTGAGAAAATGTTAGACATAAGGGTCATTTTAAATGGAAGACAATATTACATGCATTTGGTTTCTTATTCCAAGAAAAATGATATAGATAGTGTCTAGTCTGAGATTTCAAACTCAGTGACATAATTCATTATGAGCATTTTTAAAGGAAATTTAATCACTTCCTAAATCATTACTGAATTTGAATTTCCCTCTTCACAGCTTAAGTTATACTTGAGATGTGAAGATCAAACCAAAAAAAAGAAAAATAAAATGGAAATGGAAACAGGCAACATGTTTTTTATCTTCAGTTTATCCTCTTAGAAAATTTTTTTCCAGAAAACTTATTAAATACTTAACCTAAGATTTTTATAAGAGCTTTCCTTGGTAAAGATATTTTCCTGCAATGCTGGAGACCTGAGTTCGATCCCTGGTTCATGAAGATCCCCTGGAGGAGGGCATAGCAATCCACTCCAGTATTTTGCCTGGAGAATTCCATGGACAGAGGAGCCTGGAGGGCTCACAAGGAGTTGGACACGACAGAGCAACTAAACACTACACACACTAAGATTTTTGCGTATTATCCACTTGCCCATATGTTCTTGGAATGTATTTGGAAAATAGCACTGCATTAATACTGTCCAAAATCATTTTTAGGAGCTTATGTACCAACCCAAAGAACCCGGAGAAAATGTTATAAGCCAACTAAGAGCAAGGTACAAATCTGTACCTTGAGAGAGAGGGCAGATAATAGATAAAACAACATAAATTTAATTTAAAGGTAAAACATACTAACTGAATATAGAATATTAAATATTTTAATGATATTTCCATAGCTACATATTTTATTATTTTGAACTTATTCTATTCCAAATATCAGTTGTAAAATATCTTCCCTAAATTTATCTCTAGCATGAGTATATGGGAATTAAATGTGAGCTGTTATCAGTGACAAACTTCAGTTCAATTCACTTCAGTTGCTCAGTCGTGTCCGATTCTTTGTGACCCCATGAACCACAGCATGCCAGGCCTCCCTGTCCATCACCAACTCCCAGAGTTTACCCAAACTCATGTCCATTGAGTCGGTGATGCCATCCAACCATCTCATCCTCTGTTGCCCCCTTCTCCTCCTGCCCTCAATCATTCCCAGCATCAGGGTCTTTTCAAATAAGTCAGCTCTTCGCATCAGGGGGCCAAAGTATTGGAGTTTCAGCTTCAACATCAGTCCTTCCAGTACACACCCACGACTGATCTCCTTTAGGATGGCCTGGTTGGATTTCCTTACAGTCCAAGGAACTCTCAAGAGTCTTCTTCAATACCACAGTTCAAAAGCATCAATTCTTTGGCACTCAGCTTTCTTTATAGTTTAACTCTCACGTTCATACATGACCACTGGAAAAACCATAGCCTTGACTAGGCATACCTTTGTTAGCAAAGTAATGTCTCTCCTTTTTAATATGCTGTCTAGGTTGGTCATAACTTTCCTTCCAAGGAGTAAGCGTCTTTTAATTTCATGGCTGCAGTTAACATCTGCAGTGATTTTGGAGACTCAAAAACTAAAGTCTGTCACTGTTTCCACTGTTTCCCATCTATTTGCCATGAAGTGATGGGACCAGATGTCATGATCTTAGTTTTCTGAATGTTGAGCTTTAAGCCAACTTTTCCCCTCTTCTCTTTGTTTCATCAAAAGGCTCTTTAGTTCTTCTTCACTTTCTGCCATAAGGGTGGTGTCAATTGCATATCTGAGGTTATTGATATTTCTCCCGGCAATCTTGATTCCAGCTTGTGCTTCTTCCAGCCCAGCATTTCTCATGATGTACTCTGCATAGAAGTTAAATAAGCAGGGTGACAATATACAGCCTTGATGTACTCCTTTTCCTATTTGGAACCAGTCTGTTGTTCCATATCCAGTTCTAACTGTTGCTTTCTGACAGGTTTCTCAAGGGGCAGGTCAGGTGGTCTCTTTCAGAGAGAGACCATGTCAAGTCCATCTCCTTCAGAATTTTCCACAGTTTATTGTGATCCACACAGTCAAAGGCTTTGGCATAGTTTAAAGCAGAAATAGATGTTTTTCTGGAACTCTCTTGCTTTTTCGATGATCCAGCAGATGTTGGCAATTTGATCTCTGGTTCCTCTGCCTTTTCTAAAACAAGCTTGAACATCTGGAATTTCATGGTTCACTTACTGTTGAAGCCTGGCTTGAATAATTTTGAGCACTACTTTACTAGTGTGTGAGATGAGTGCAATTACTTTACTACCATGTGAGATGAGTGAAATTGTGCGGTAGTTTGAGCATTCTTTGGCATTGCCTTTCTTTGGGATTGGAATGAAAACTGACCTTTTCCATTCCTGTGGCCACTGTTGAGTTTTCCAAATTCACTGACATATTGAGTGCAACACTTTCACAGCATCATCTTTTAGGATTTGAAATAGCTCCACTGGATTTACATCACCCCCACTAGCTTTGATAAACTTATTTATATACAATTATAATTCATATGAAAAATAAGCACTGAATTAGTTGCTTTTTCCATGTAACAAAGAGACTAGCTATATATGATTTAGTATAAGCTGCATGTCATTCCAAGGACATCATTTATAAAATTATTGAATTAGATATGTTATAAGCTTGACTAGATACATTCTTATATGTAAGAAATACACAGACTGAAAAATAACATTATTGAAAGTAAAAGTTAAAATACACTAAAAGTAATTCCAGCATTCTCTATTCAGACATGTTCTTCTGTTAGACTTTTGTTCTATCTCAATATGCATGTAATTAACTTCACCTATCATAAGAATCTATATTGTTATTGTTCAGTCACTAAGTTGTTTCTGACTCTTTGCAACACCATGGACTGCAGCATGCAGGCTTCCCTGTCCTTCACTATCTTCCTGAGTTTGCTCAAACTCATGTCCATTGAGTTGGTGATGCCATCCAACCACCTCATTCTCTCTTGCCCCATAAATTGACTATATGGATCTTTGTCAGTAAATGATGTCTCTGATTTTTAATACACTGCCTAGGTTTGCCATAGCTTTTCTTTCAAGGAGCAAACTTTTTAATTTTTTAAATTTCATAGCTGCAGACACCATCCATAGTGATTTTGAAAATAGTATTTGCCATTGTTTCCATTTTTCCCCATCTATTTGCCATGAAATAATGGGAACAGATGCCATCATCTTAGTGTTTTCAATGCTGAGTTTTAACCTAGACTTTCCACTCTCCTCTTTCAGAAACCCTCATTAAGAGGCTCTTTAGTTCCTCTTCACTTTCTGCCATTAAAGTGGTATCATCTGCATATCTGAGGTTGTTGATATTTCTCCCAGCAATCTTCATTCCAGCTTGTGAGTCATCCAAGCTGGCATTTTGCATGATATTCTCTATATATAAATTAAATAAACCAGGTGACAATATACAGCCTTTGAGGTACTCCTTTGCCAATTTTGAACCAGTCTGTTGTTCCATGTCTGGTTCTTACTGTTGCTTCTTGACCTGCATGTAGGTTTCTCAGGAGGCAGGTAAGGTGATCTGGTATTCCCATCTCTTTAAGAATTTTCCACCTTTGTTGTGATCCACACAGTCAAAGGCTTTAGCGTAGTCAATGAAGCAGAAGTGGATGTTTTTCTGGAATTCGCTTGCTTTTTCTTTGATCCAGCAGATGTTGGCAATTTGATCTCTGGTTCCTCTGCCTTTTCTATATCCACCTTGTACATATGAAAGTTACTGGTTCACGTACTATGTAAATACACCTAAATTGAGGTTAAAAAAAAATTCAAGAACTCTTAGGTTAAAATTGCTACTCTTGAGGAATATTATCTCCTTGACCAAACTCTAAAGAAGCCCCTCTGACTTCTCAACTAAGCCTGCGTTTGTGTCTGTATTATGCAGTTTTGACAAGAATTCTGCTAAGTCTGTGTAGCCAGGATCTTCTACCCTCAACATCTGATCACCTTCTGTACCTGATCAACTTCCTCACCCTCCAGCATCTCCCAGGGGGTATATTCAAGCACCCTGACCTGCCTTCAGCATGCATCTTGTTGAGTCATTTTAGCCAGAATCTCTCCTCTTTGCAGTTTTCCATCCACCAACAGCTTCCTCCCCACACCTGCTCCCTCAATATAAATTTATACTTTCCTTATAGTTTTCAAATTTAAGCCCAATCTCTCCCTCCTAGGACAAAACACCAAATGCAGCGGTCTCATATCAGTCGCAATAGTCCTTTTAAATAACATCTATATTACCATTCTTTAACAAGTGTCATGAATAAAATTTCCTTTAACATTACATTACTCAAATATATAGACATTGGAAATCTTTAAATGTTCAGATTCATTGTATTTAAGGTCTTGAAGTTACCATTTTTTAATAAGAGCTTGAATGTGTGATTCAGTATATCAAAAGAAGAATCAATGAAGCATCATGTCATGTTATCTTATGATAGGACTATCCCAATGCTGAAACAAACTCATTAATTTTGTACAACACATTTATACCTATTAGTTTAGAGCTATAGAATCCCAAAAGAAAAACTCATTGCATGGTATTCCATTTGCAAATTAGAATATATTTTATAGAAGACAAGGAACAATGAAACGCTTATTTCATGTTGACTAAATCAAATCAACATGAAATCCATCACTATTTAACATATTTTAAAGTGTCTCTCATGAAAAATACTGGCCTGTTATGGATATCTTGAGGTTGTCAACTTCTTAAAAGCAAAACAGGTCAAATGTGTTATGAGAGCCATTACTGCTTTTGACAAATATTTCATTCTTTTCTAAATATGTGATGACAGTTTGCTTCTGGCTCCCCTGAGGTTTAGAATGGGAGTAGAGGTTTAGAATGGGGAAGACTAGAGATCTCCTCAAGAAAATTAGAGATACCAAGGGAACATTTCATGCAAAGTTAAGCACAGTAAAGGACAGAAATGGTATAGACCTAACAGAAGCAAAAGATATTAAGAGGAGGTGGCAAGAATAAACAGAAGAACTATACAAAAAAGATCCTCATGACCCAGATAACCATGATGGTATGATCACTCACCTAGAGCCAGACATTCTGGAATAAGAAGTCAAGTGGTCCTTAGAAAGCATTGGTATAAACAAAGGTAGTGGAGGTGATGGAATTCCAGTTGAGCTATTTCAAATCCTAAAAGATGATGCTGTGAAAGTGCTACACTCAATATGCTGCTAAATTTGCAAAATTCAGCAACAGCCACAGGACTGGAAATGGTCAGTTTTCATTCCAATCCCAAAGAAAGGCAATGCTAAAGAATGTTCAAACTACAGCACAATTAGACTCATCTCACACGCTAACAAAGTAATGCTCAAATTTCTCCAAGCGAGGCTTCAATAGTATGTGAACCAGGAACTTCCAGACGTTCAAGCTGGATTTAGAAAAGGCAGAGGAACCAGAGATCAAATTGCCAATATCTGCTGGATCATCAAAAAAGCAAGAGAGTTCCAGAAAAATATCTACTTCTGTTTTATTGACAACACCAAAGCCTTTGACTGTGTGGATCACAACAAACCATGAAAAAATTCTTAGAGAGACGGGAATTCCAGACCACCTGATCTGCCTCTTGAGAAATCTGATTGCAGGTCAAGAAGCAACAGTTAGAACTGGACATGGAACAACCAACTGGTTCCAAATTAGGACAGGAGTACGTCGAGGCTGTATATTGTCACCCCGCTCATTGAACTTATATGCAGAGTACATCATGAGAAACACTGGGCTGGATGAAGCACAAGCTGGAATCAAGATTGCCAGGAGAAATATCAATAACCTCAGATATGCAGATAACACCACCCTTATGGCAGAAAGTGAAGAACAGGGAGACCTGGCATGCTGCGGTTCATGGGTTTGCAAAGATTCGGACACAACTGAGTGACTGGATTGAACTGAACTGAAAGTGCCTTTCGATGAAAGTGAAAGAAGAGAGTGAAAAAGTTGGCTTAAAGCTCAACATTCAGAAAACAAAGTTATGGCATCTGGTCCCATCACTGCATAGCAAATAGATGATAAAACAGTGGAAATGGTGACAGACTTTACTTTTGGGGGCTCCAAAATCACTGCAGATGGTGACTGCAGCCATGAAATTAAAAGATGCTTGCTCCTTGGAAGAAATGTTATGACCAACCTAGACAGCATATTAAAAAGCAGAGACATTACTTTGCCAATAAAGGTCTGTCTAGTCAAAGCCATGGTTTTTCCAGTCATGTATGCATGTAAGAGTTGGACTATAAAGAATGCTGAGCCCCAAAGAACTGATGCTTTTGAACTGTGGTGCTGGAGAAGATTCTTGAAAGTCCCTTGGACAGCAAGGAGATCCAACCAATCCATCCTAAAGGAAATCAGTCCTGAATATTCACTGGAAGGACTGATGCTGCAGCAGAAACCAATACTTTGGCCACCTGATGTGAAGAACTGACTCATTTGAAAAGACCCTGATGCTGGGAAAGATTGGAAGAGGGAAGAGAAGGGAAAAACAGAGGATGAGATGGTTGGATGGCATCACCAACTTGATGGACATGGATTTAGGTGAGCCCCGGGAATTGGTGAAGGATAGGGAAGCCTGGTGTGCTGCAGTCTATGGGGTCACAAAGAGTTGGACTGAGCGACTGAACTGAACAGAACCCTTGAGGTTACAGAGGAATGTATGATTCAATCTGGTTAGATAGTTGGGACCGTACGTGAAATTTGCCACTTTCAGGCAGGGGCACCTAATTGCTGGTCTGAGACTGTCTTAAACTCACTATTCTCTCTGTAATAGCTGCTAACAGCAATTGAAATTTTGGATGTTCTTTCTGCCCACTATGTCCCTAAATGAGCAGAACTTCTCTGCTTTCCAGAGATGGACGTGTAGTTCTCCTACAAGAATGACTTCCAATACTTAGATTTTGTATTTGTAACCACAGCATAATATAGCCTGTCTGCACTAGTAGTCATATCACCTCTGCTTCTATGGAAATTACCTTTTTTTTTTTTTAACTTTACAATTCTGTATTGGTTTTGCCATACATTGACATGAATCCACCACGGGTGGACATGCATTCCCAAACCTGAACCCCCCTCCCCACAACATCTCTCTGGGTCATCCCCACGTACCAGCCCCAAGCGTGTAAGAATCGAATTGCCAGTCCGATGCAGGAAATTACCATTCTTAAGAAAAATAGATAATAAAATGCATAGTGTGGTGATGCAATAATTTGTTTTAGCCTTTAAAAAAACAGAAAAGTTGCTGATTTTGTCATGTATAGAATTGTACAGGATAAACGGTAAACATTTAGGATATTTTTTGGAGTACAATTTCTAGGATTCTTAGATATAAATTCAATTTTGATTATTCCATCTAATTTGTCTAGCAGCATTTAGTTGAGAATTACTTATTTAACAATACAAATAAAAATTCATCTGTTTTTGAAAGATTAAGTATACTTAATAGTCTAGCTTGATTTCTGGCTTCTTTGCAATGTTTTCACCCCCTTCAAATGAGGGAGTTCTATTACTTTCTTGTGAGTTCAGAATTTGAAATATTTGAGATATCTGAGAAATTTTCTTGTACTAAATTTTTTGTTCAGATTTTCTAGTTTTTCCATGCTATTGAAATGTTAATATAAGTATATTCAAAGCTGTGTTTATCTCTGTATTTGTATATCTATATTTCCACCTATAAAAATATTTTGTTTAGGACTGAGATTTGTGATTATATCATGTACATATCAAACAAATGAAGAAGAATTTCAAAAGGCAACCTCAAAATCACTTTGTTCTTGCCTGAGTTTAGAGATTCACGGTTATAATCAATCTATATGCAATATCCACTGTGTGGAGACTCTGGGAGAGATATCTTCCCTGGAGTCTCAATTTTTCCACTGTAAAACATGGGCAGGTGTTTTTGTGTAAACCTCAGCTTTAGAAAGAGAGGAACAGAGACTCAAATTCATATATTGGTCAGAAAAGATTACAGACCAAATAAGCACTTGTGTCTGAGTTACCCATCGATTTTTGTCACTAGATCATTACTCATTTTAAAGGGGAGGAAAAAAGGAAAGAGTATAGCTGTCACCTGTAAACCTACCACCCAAATGAGCAAATGTGGGGATTTTTGCATTTGGTTTCCTGCTCTTGCCCCAGAGTTGCCTCCAGCTGCCTGCGCCCATCACAGGAGCCAGGTCTCAGCAGGCTGTGGCACACGTCCTGATTATTGCTGGGTCTTTCTGTTCTGCTTCTGACCCACAGTGATTAAAAAAAAAAAATAATAGCTTGGATGGGTTTTAAGCTTTTTAAAAAAACATTTAAACCATCACTATGGTATTTGGGCTTTGGATGAGTAACATAAGAAAGGTCCAACTTAACTGTTTGGAAAATGTATCTGATGTATACAATGTAAAACGAAGAACAAGAATCCATCTTACCATCCATGCAAGAAAGTTGTTGCTTACTAAGTCATCATTAATATTATGATTTATCAAACTTTAAAAATATAGCCATTCTTATTTCATCAAAATGACAGATTTCTCTCTGTACTATTGTTTTGACCATGGTAAGATTAATCAACTTTCATGTGCTTAATGTCCATTTGTATTCCTACTTTTTTCCATCATTTGAGGATGATGGCTTTTCTTTACTGGTGTTTAGGAATTCATTTTAAATTATGGTTATAAATCTATATGTTGCATAAATTACAGATATGCCAATATGTAACCTAAGCATTAATTCCAGATATGCTGTTGCACTGACAGAAGTATATGTGTTTGCATCTGTCTACTTTTTCTCTTCTAACCTCTGGGGTTCCTCATTATGTAAAGCTCATAAGCATAGTGCCTGGCACTACAGAGGCAATGCAAAATCACTTGCAGCTATTATTCTCTGTTTTTCTTTCAATGAAATTACCCTGAATTAGAGTTGAGGACTTCATTCTGGTAGCAACTCTTTCTAAAGGCAGGTTCTCTGTAAACACAGGGAAGGAGAACTTCTACACGCATGTATGTTATAATTAAAATAATGAACAATTATGTTCCTGTGATTATTTCTGCTTATTTTAATCTGGTGAAGGCATGTTTGGAGTTTCTCTGTCTCTACTAAGAAAAATTACTATTGTCTCAAGTGGGCTTTAATTTTATAAGGTTTGGGTGGAAGATTCTCTACTCAGTATTGCTTTTCAATCAAATCTCAAGTAAAATTTCCTCTTTTTCAGTTCCATTAGTGGTATATTTTAGATGCTCTGGCATCATTATAGATTTATTCATTTTTTAATTATTATAAATTTATTACATTCTTATTTTATTAAATTGTGGCATTTAAGAGAAATTCAAGGGAAACATTTTGGTAGAAATACTCAATCTGCAATCTTGAAGTAGAGATTTAATTTCTTGTCTTGGTTTAAAAAAAAAAATCTCACTTTAGAATTTTTTTATAAACATGAGAAGTTTTAAAATGTAGAAGCACGTCTTGATAATAACAAATTTCAAAATGTGTGACTCATAAGATAAAGTAAAGCAAAGGTGGGTTGAAAGAACACCAAGAAAATGCAAATAAAAAGAAAAAAACTTGATAATGGTAGCTACATATTTATATATGAGTACACCTATATGTACCTGTATGAATATGTATAGACATATATACATATATAGAGTAATAGTATAAATAAATACAAAAAGCCATAAAATAATTTTAATTCTTTATTGTAGTTATGTAACATTCACAAAAATAAAATATATAACAAATTTTTTTTACACAGTATAATTCTGAGCAGTGGCGGTCATATCTCTTTTGAGTTCTGATTTTCAGTTCTCAAATGATTAGCAATGTGGAGCATCTTCTCATTGGTTAAAAAACAAAAAACACATACATTCAATTGACCTCTTAAGTTTGGATCTTGAACATAGTCTTGTTTTCATTTCTTTTTCAATAACCTACCCCAGGACATTTCTTGAGGAGCAGTGTCTTTTACAGACCTACAAGCCTTGTGAATACAAACTATTCATAAACCATGATTTAAAGGTGCTGTTACAGGAAATGTCCACAGTTCAGTCTCTCACTCCTGTCTGACTCTGCGACCCCATGGACATCCTGCAGCATGCCAGGCTTCCCTGTCCATCACCAACTCCCGGATCTTGCTCAAACACATGTCCATTGAGTCAGTGATGCCATCCAACCATCTCATCCTCTGTTGTCCCCTTCTCCTCCCACCTTCAATCTTTCCTGGCATCAGGGTCTTTTCTAATGAGCCAGTTCTTTGCAGCAGGTGGCCAAAGTAGGCCAAAGTATTGGCGTTTCAGCTTCAGCATCAATCCTTCCAAACTATTCAGGACTGATTTCCTTTAGGATTGACTGGGTTGATCTCCTGGAAGTCCAAGGGACTCTCGAGTCTTCTGCAACACCACAGTTCAAAAGCATTAATTCTTTGGCTCTCAGCTTTCTTTATAGTCCAACTCTCATATCCATAAATGACTACTGGAAAAAAAAAAAAAGCATAGCTGTGACTTGATGGACCTTTGTTGGCAAAGTTGGCAAAGTCTTTGCTCTCTAGTTTGGTCATAGCTTTTCTTCCAAGGAGCAAGTAAGTGTCTTTTAATTTCAAGGCTATAGTCACCATCTGCAGTGATTTTGGAGCCCCTAAAAATAAAGTCAGCCACTGTTTCCATTGTTTCCCATCTATTTGCCATGAAATCACGGGACCAGATGCCATGATCTTTGTTTCTTGAATGTTGAGATCATTTCTGTCCTTTATTGTGCCCATCAATGATTGAAATGTTCCCTTAGTATCTCTAATTTTCTTGAAGAGAGCTCTATTTTTTCCCATTCTATTGTTTTCCTTTATTTCTTTGCCTTGATCACTAAGGAAGGCTTTCTTATCTCTCCTTGCTATTCTTTGGAACTCTGCATTTGAATGGATATATCTTTCCATTTCTCCTTGCCTTCACTTCTCTCTCTCTCTCTTTTTTTCCAGCTATTTAAGTCTTCCTCGGACAACTATTTTGCCTTTTTGCATTTCTTTTTCTTGGGGATGATCTTGATCAACGCCTCTGGTACAATGTCATGAACCACCATCGATAGTTCTTCAAGCACTCTATCAGATCTAATCCCTTAAATCTATTTGTCACTTCCACTGTATAATCATAAGGGATTTGATTTAGGTTATACCTGAATGGTCTAGTGTTTTCCCTACTTTCTTCAACTGAAGTCTGAATTTGGCAATAAGGAGTTCATGATCTGAGGCACAGGCAGCTCCCAGTCTTGTTTTTGCTGACTGTATAGAGCTTCTCCACCTTTGGCTGCAAAGAATATAATCAATCTGATTTCGGTATTGACCATCTGGTGATGTCCATGTGTAGAGTCCTTTCTTGTGTTGTTGGAAGAGTGTCTTTGCTATGACCAGTGCGTTCTTTTGGCAAAACTCTATTAGCCTTTGCTCTGCTTCATTTTGTACTTCAAGGCCAAATTTCCCTGTTACTCTTGGTACTTCCTTCCTTAACTCTTGACTTCCTACTTTTTCATTCAAGTCCCCTATGATGAAAAGGACATCTTTTTTAGGTGTTAGTTCTAATATGTCTTGTAGGTCTTCATAGAACTGTTCAACTTCAGCTTCTTCAGCTCTACTGGTTGGGGCATAGAGTTGGATTACTGTGATATTGAATGGCTTGCCTTGGAAATGAACAGAGAATATTCTGTCATTTTTGAGATTGCACCTAAGAACTGCATTTTAGACTTTTTGTTGACCCTGAGGGCTACTCTATTTTTTCTAAGGGATTCTTGCCCACAGTTCAGTTCAGTTCAGTTCGGTCCCTCAGTCGTGTCCAACTCTTTGCAACCCCATGAATCGCAGCACGCCAGGCCTCCCTGTCCATCACCAACTCCCGGAGTTCACTCAGACTCACGTCCATCAAGTCTGTGATGCCATCCAGCCATCTCATCCTTGGTAGTCCCCTTCTCCTCCTGCCCCCAATCCCTCCCAGCATCAGAGTCTTTTCCAATGAGTCAACTCTTCGCATGAGGTGGCCAAAGTACTGGAGCTTCAGCTTTAGCATCATTCCTTCCAAAGAAATCCCAGGGCTGATCTCCTTCAGAATGGACTGGTTGGGTCTCCTTGCAGTCCAAGGGACTCTCAAGAGTCTTCTCCAACTCCACAGTTCAAGAGCATCAATTCTTCAGCTCTCAGCCTTCTTCACAGTCCAACTCTCACATCCATACATGACCACAGGAAAAACCATAGCCTTGACTAGATGGACCTTAGTCGGCAAAGTAATGTTTCTGCTTTTGAATATGCTATCTAGGTTGGTCATAACTTTTCTTCCAAGGAGTAAGCGTCTTTTAATTTCATGGCTGCATTCACCGTCTGCAGTGATTTGGGAGCCCCAAAAATAAAGTCTGACACTGTTTCCACTGTTTCCCCATCTACTTCCCATGAAGTGATGGGACAAGATGCCATGATCTTCGTTTTCTGAATGTTGAGCTTAAGCCAACTTTTTCACTCTCCTCTTTCACTTTCATCAAGAGGATTTTTAGCTCCTCTTCACTTTCTGCCATAAGGGTGGTGTCATCTGCATATCTGAGGTTATTGATATTTCTCCCAGAAATCTTGATTCCAGCTTGTGTTTCTTCCAGTCCAGCGTTTCTCATGATGTACTCTGCATATAAGTTAAATAAGCAGGGTGACAATATACAGCCTTGATGTACTCCTTTTCCTATTTGGAACCAGTCTGTTGTTCCATGTCCAGTTCTAACTGTTGCTTCCTGACCTGCATACAGATTTCTCAAGAGGCAGGTTAGGTGGTCTGGTATTCCCACAGTAGTAGATATAATTGTCATCTGAGTTAAATTCACCCATTCCAGTCCATTTATGTTCACTGATTCTTAAAATGTTGATGTTCACTCTTGCCATCTCCTATTTGACCACTTCCAATTTACCTTGGTTCATGGACCTAACATTCCAAGTTCCTATGGGATATTGTTCTTTACAGCATTGGACTTTACTTCCATCACTAGTCACATCAACAACTGGGCATTTTTTTTTGCTTTGGGTCTGTCTCTTCATTCTTTCTGAAGTTATTTCTCCACTGATCTCCAATAGCATATTGTGTACCTATCAACCTGGGGAGTTCATCTTTCAGTGTCTTTTAGCATAGTCATATACAGTTTTATGTATATTACTGGAAATGTAGTATTTAATTCTTTTTAATGTAGGAGTCATATTCTATTTTGCATATATATTTTGTTGTTCAGTCACAAAGTTGTGTCCCATTCTTTGCCACCCCATAGACTGCAGCACGCCAGGCTTCCCTGTCCTTCAGTATCTCCTGGAATTTGCTCAGACTCATGTCCATTGAGTCAGTGATAGCAACCAACCATCTCATCCACTGTCTCCCCCTTCCTGTCCTGCCATCAGTGTTTCCTAGCATCAGGGTATTTTCCAGTGAGTCACCTTTTTGTATCATGTGGCCAAATTTTTGGAGCTTCAGATCAGTAAATGTCCTTACAGTGAATATTCGGGGCTGATTTCCTTTAGAATTGACAGGTTTAATCTCTCTGCAATCCAAAGAACTCTCAAGAGTCTTCTCCAGCACCACAGTTCAAAAGCATCAGTTCTTTGATACTCAGTCTTCTGTATCATACAGCTCTCACACCCATATATGACCACTGGAAAAACCATAACTTTGACCAAATTCGTTAACAAAATAATGTCTCTGTGTTTTGATATACTCTCTAGGTTTGTCATAGTTTTCTACTAAAGAGCAAATGTCCTCTAATTTCATGGATGCAGTCACCATTAACAGTGATTTTACAGCCCCAGAAAAGAAAATCTGTCACTGTTTCCACTTTTCCCCCATCCGTTTGCCATGAAGTGATGGGACTGGATGCCATGATCTTAGTTTTTTGAATATTGATATTTAAACTAGTCTTTTCACTCTCCTCTTTCACCTTCATCTAGAGGTTTTTTAGTCCCTCTTCAACTTTCTGCTATTAGAGTGATATATTCTGCATATCTGAGATTGTTACTATTTCTTCCAGTTATCTAGATCCCAGTTTCTGATTCATTAAGCCTGGCATTTTGCATGATGTACTCGGCATATAAGTTAAATAAGCAGGATGACAATATACAGCCTTCAGATGCTTCTTTCCCAATTTTGAACCAGTTTGTTGTTCCATGTCTGGTTTTAACTGTTGCTTTTTTGGCCTGTATACGGGTTTCTCAGGAACCAGGCAAGGTGGTCTGGCATTCCCATCTCTTTAAGAATTTTCCACAATTTGTTTGATCTACACAAAGGTTTCATCATAGTTTGTGAAGCAGAATTAGATATTTTTTCTGGAATTCTCTGTTTATTCTATGATCCAACTGATGTTGGCAATTTAATTTCTGTTTACTCTGACTCTTCTAAACCCACTTTAAACACACATCTGGAAATTCTTGGTTCATGTACTTCTAAAACCTAGCTTGAGGGATTGTGAGCATTACTTTGCTAGCATGTAAAACGAGCATAATAGTACAGTACTTTGAACATGCTTTGGCATCACCCTTCTTTGGGATTGGAATGAAAACTGATCTTTTCCAGTCCTGTGGCCACTGCTGAGTTTTCTAAATTCTTGACATACTAAGCACTTTATAACAGAGTCAACTTTTAGGATTTGAAATACCTCAGCTGTAATTCCATCATCTTCACTAGCTTTATTTATAATAATGCTTTCTAAGGCCCACTGACTTCACAATCCAAGATGTCTGGCTCTAGGTGTGTGACCACACCATCATGGTTATCCAGGTCATTAACACTTTTTGTAATTTTAGGTTTATTTCCTTTTTAATTGAAGGATAATAGTTTTACAGAATTATGTTGGTTTCTGCCAAACATCAGTTCTTCTGTATATTCTTGCCACCTCTTCTTAGCATCTTCTGCTTCTGGTAGGTCATTACTATTTCTTTTACCAGGCCCATCCTTGCATGAAATGTTCCCTTGATATCACCAATATTCTTGAAGAGACCTCTAGTCTTTCCCATTCTATTGTTTTTCTCTATTTCTTTGCAATATTCACTTAGGAAGACTTGCTTTATCTCTCTTTTCTATTCTTTGAAACTCTCCATTCAGATGGGTGTACCTTTCCTTTTCCCGTTTGCCTTTGGCTCCTCTTCTTTTCTCAGTTATTTGTAAAGCTTCCTCAGACAACCAGTTTGTCTTCTTGCATTTTTTTTTTCTTTTGGATGATTTTGGTCACTTCCTCCTATACAATGGTTCTTCAGATACTCTGTCTACCAGATCTAATCCCTTGAATCTATTTGTCACCTCCAGTTTGTAATCATAAGGGATTTGACTTAGGTCATACCTGAATGGCCTAGTGATTTTCCTTACTTACTTCATTTTAAACCTGAATTATGTAATAAGTAGCTAATGATCCAAGCCACAGTCAGCTCCAGGTCTTGTTTTTGCTGAATGTATAGAGCTTCTTCATCTTTGGCTGCAAAGACTATACTTAGTTTGATTTACTTACTGACTGGTGATGTCCATGTGTAAAGTATCTCTTGTGTTGTTAGGAGAGGGTGTTTGCTATGACAGCTATATTCTCTTGACAAAACTCTCTATATAGACCTATAATCTATCTTTATATCTATATATATTCATATATATGTTTGTATACCTCTCTATATAGATATAACTGTGTATATCTCTATATATCAGTTCAGTTCAATTCAGTTGCTCAGTCACATTTGACTTTTTGCAACCCCATAAACTGCAGCATGCCAGGCTTCCCTGTCCATCACCAACTCCCGGAGCCTACTCAAACACATGTCCATCGCATCAGTGATGCCATCTAACCATCTTATCCTCTATCACCCCCTTCTCCCACCTTCAATCTTTCCCAGCATCAGGGTCTTTTCAAATGAGTTAGTTCTTCCCAGCAGGTGGCCAAAATATTGAAATTTCAGCTTCAACATCAGTTCTTCTCATGCATATTCAAGACTGATTTCCTTTAGGATGGACTGGTTGGATCTCCCTCCAGTCCAAGGGACTCTCAAGAGCCTTCTCCAACACCACAGTTAAAAAGCATCAATTCTTCTATGCTCAGCTTTCTTTATAGTCCAACTCTTACATCCATACATGACTACTGGAAAAACAATAGCCTTGGCTAGATGGACCTTTGTTTACAAAGTAATATCTCTGCTCTTTCATATGCTGTCTAGGTTGGTCATAGCTTTTCTTCCAAGGAGCAAATGTCTTTTAATTTCATGGCTGCAGCCACCATCTGCAGTGATTTTGGAGCCTAAAAAAATAAAATCTGTCACTGTTTCCACTGTTTCCCCATCTATTTGTCATGAAGTGGTGGGTAACACATGGTGATGATCAAGAAGCCAATCTCAAGAAGTGAACTGAACAAACGTGTCTTTTTTTAAACACAGGAAACGTTGCTTGACATTGCTATAGGTAATTGTTCAGTTCAGTCGCTCAGTCGTGTCCGACTCTTTGTGACCGCATGAATTGCAGCATGCCAGGCCTCCCTGTCCATCGCCAACTCCCGAAGTTTACCCAAACTCATGTGCATCGAGTCGGTGATGCCATCCATCCATCTCATCCTCTGTCATCCCCTTCTTCTCCTGCTCCCAATCCCTCCCAGCATCAGGGTCTTTTCCAATGAGTCAACTCTTTGCATCAGGTGGCCAAAGTATTGAAGTTTCAGCCTCAGCATCAGTACTTCCAATGAACACCCAGGACTGATCACCTTTAGGATGGACTGGTTGGATCTCCTTGCAGTCCAAGGGACTCTCAAGAGTCTTCTCCAACACCACAGTTCAAAAGCTTATACAACTGCAAATCGAAACTCTAATGAGGAATGACCCACCTTCCCACCACTCAAAATGGACATCATCAAAAAGAATATAAAAAATATAGACTGGATAGAACTTGAGGAAAAGGGAACCTCCTACACTGATTTGGGGAATATAAATTGGAATGAGGCACAATGGAAAGCAGTGTGATGGTTCCTTTAAGCCTGCAAATAGAGGTATCACACCATCCAGCAATCTAACTCCTGGGCCTGTTCACGCAGAGAGAGCATTATTTGAAAATATTCTTTTACCCCAACTTTATATATATATATATATATATATATACACACACACACACACACACACACCTATTTATAGTTTTGATGTATATAGATATATATTTTTGATATAGATACAGATATATATATATACCAAATCTTTATCCATCCTTATCACAACAGCCATTTTGGTTTCTTCTACATCTCGGTTATTCTAGAGTGTTTCACTGAAACTTAAGGTACAAGAATCTTTTCAAATAATGGTTTCTCTGCGTGAACAGGCCCAGGAGTTAGATTGCCGGATGGTGTGATACCTCCATTTGCAGGTTTAAAGGAACCGTCACACTACTTTCCATTGTGCCTCATTCCAATTTATATTCCCCAAATCAGTGTAGGAGGTTCCCTTTCCCCCAAGTTCTATCCAGTCTACATTTTTTTATATTCTTTTTTGATGATGCCCATTTTGAGTGGTGGGAGGGTGGTCATACCTCGTTAGAGTTTTGATTTGCAGTTGTCTAACAATTACCTATAGCAATGTCAAATAAACTTCCTGTGTTTAAAAAAAAGACACATTTGTTCAATTCAGCTCTTGAGATTGGCTTCTTGAACATCGCCCTGGTTTGAATTAGTTGTGATTACCTACTCCAGTACATTTCTTGAGGGTGTGTGTCCCTTACCACCCTGCAGACCTTGTGAATACAAAGTTCCCCTAAACCCTGAATTTTAAAAGTGTTGTTACAGGAAGTGTCCACAAGGCGGCAGCATTTCTTCATGACTCATTTAACTGCCCAGGGCAAAAACTGCCCTTAGAGAAATTCCCCTTCCTGAGTTTTTGGTTAGACTGGAATATGCCAGAGCTGGTGTCTCCCACTTCTTCCACCTTACTTTCACCCCCAGACAAATCCCAAACCCTGTCCAAACTCAATGCTGAGGATGCTCTAGTACTGAGGTGGGGGTTCTCCAAGAAGGGAGAGGGCTAATGGGAAACCAGCCAGTGGGAGGATGAAGACGGATCTTCTTTGGAGCGTCTAGCTCCAGGGGCGCACCGTTCTTTGGGCTCACTGGGCTTGGTTGAGCTCTAGGAGGGCCCACCAAGATTGGTGTCCCATTCACAGGGGACCAGGCACTCTAGGTTCACAGGTGGCTCAACTGCTGGCACTTCCCCCCCACCCCAAATTTTCTCAGGTGCAACACAGTCCAGCCTGGGGACCCAAGGCTGCTCAGCCTCTAGTGATGTGACACCAGACTCAGCCACCCAGTACTGAAGGGAATACAGTTGCCGGTTCTTTAATTTATATTTATATATATAAATCTTTAATTTACATTTAATATAAATATAACCCAATTCAGTTACAGTACACATATCTGCTGCTGCTGCTGCTAAGTCGCTTCAGTCGTGTCCGACTCTGTGCGACCCCAGAGGCGGCAGCCCACTAGGCTCCCCCGTCCCCGGGATTCTCCAGGCAAGAACACTGGAGTGGGTTGCCATTTCCTTCTCCAATGCATGAAAGTGAAAAGTCCCTCACATATCTATTCTTCAAATTATTTTCCCGTATAGATTATCACACAGGATCAAGTAGTGTTTCCTGTGCTGAAAAGCAGACCATTGTTAATTACCTATTATTTACACATATTTGTTGGCTCAGATGGTAAAGAATCTGACTGCAATGTAGGAGGCCCAGGTTCAGTCTCTAGGTTAGGGAGATTCCCTGGAGAAGGAAATGGCAAACCACTCCAGAATTCTTGCCTGGAGAAGTCCATGGACAGAGGAGTCAGGCGCGCTACAGTCTCTGGGATTGCAAAGAGTCGGACAGGACTGAACAACCACTACACTATATGTCTTACTCTGAATATGCTAATCACAGCCTCCTCATTTATGCCCGTCAAACCCCACCTGTTCCCTGAGGTGACCACAACTTGGTTCACTACGTAGTCATGGTTTCTTTCTGTTTGGAAATGAGTTCATTTTTTCTTTCTTTGAATTGTTGATTCTACCCCAAAGTAATACCTAGGATATTTGTCTTTTCTTTCTGATTTCTTCACTTAGTACGATCATGCCCAGGTCTCTGTAGATTACTGGAAAATGCAGTATTTCATTCTTTTTAATGTCTGAGTCATAGTCTAATTCATATATATATATCTCCACCACATCGTCATTATCCATCCCTCTGACGATGGACAGTTTGGTTTCTTCCATGTGTTGGTTATTCTAAAGATGCCCCAGTGAAACTTGAGGTGAATTAATCTTTTCAAATCACGATTTTTCTTCCTGGACAGGCCTAGGAGTGACAGTGCAGGGCCATATAGTACCTCCATTGTCGATTTTAAAGGAGCCTCCATGCTGCTCTCCAGCAAGCCCCATTCCAATTTATAATCCACATCAGCATAAGCAGGTTCCCTGTACCCCGTGTTCTCTCACACTTCTTGTTTGTATGCTATTTGATGATGTCTCTTCTGAACAGTGGGAGGTCACACCTCCTTAAAGTTTTGATTTGCAGTTTGTTAACAGTTCTTCAAGAGATGAGAATACCAGACCACCTTACCTAGCTCCTGAGAAACCTGTATGCAGGTCAAGAAGCAACAGAATCAGACATGGAAAAACAGACTGCTTCAAACTTGGGAAAGGAGTACATTGTGGCTATATATGGTCACCCTGCTTATTTAACTTATATGCAGAGTATATCATGTGAAATGCTAGGCTGGATGAAACTCAATCTGGAATTAAGATTGCTGGAAAAAATGTAAACAACCTCAGATATGCAGAAGATACCACTTTATTGGCAGAAAGTAAAGAGGAACTAAAGAGCCTCTTGATGAAGATGAAAGAAGAGAGTGAAAAAACTGATTTAAAACTCAACACTCATAAAACTAAGATCATGTCATCTGGTCCTGTCACTTCATGGCAAATAGATGGAGAAACAATGGAAACAGTGACAGACTATTTTCTTAAGCTCCATAATCACTGTGGACAGTGACTGCTGCCATGAAATTAAGAGACAATTGCTCCTTGAAAGAAAATTATGACAAATCTACACAGAGTATTACAAAGCCTAGACGTCACTTTGCCAACAAAAGTCTGTGTAATCAAGGGTAGGGTTTTTCCAGTATTCATGTATGAATGTGAAAGTTGGACCATAAAGAAGGCTGAACACTGAAGAATTGATGTTTTCTAACTGTGATGCTGGAGAAAACTCCTGAGGGTAGCTTGGACAGCAAGGAGATCTAACCAGTCGATCCTAAAGAAAAAAAAAAAACCTGAATATTCATTGGAAGGACTGATGCTGAAGCTGACTCATTGGCCACCTGATACTTTCTCCATCTGATGAGAGATTTGACTCATTGAAAAAGACCCTGATGCTGGGAAAGATTGAAAGCAGGAGGAAAAAAGGACGACAGAGGATGAGATGGTTGGATGGCATCACTGATTTAATAGGCATGAGTTTGAGCACGCTCTGGGAGATAGTGAAGGACAGGGAAACCTGGCATGTTGCAGTCCACGGGGTCGCAAAGAGCCAGACACCACTGAGCGACTGAACAAAAATTATGATGCGCAGCATCTCTTCCTGTGTTTTTTTAAAAAAGTTCACTTCACCTTTTGAGATTGGCTTGTCAAACATTGCTTTGTTTCAAATTCTTTTCATTACCTACCCAGGACATTTCTTGAGAGCACATGTCCGTTACAGCCCTTGCACACTAAAGGAGGTTCCCCTAAGCCCTTGAGTTTAAAGGTGTCGTTATAGGAAATGTCCACAAGGCGGCAGCATTTCTTCATGCCCCACTTGGCTGCTAGGGCAAACAGCCCTAGGGAAAAATTCTCTCTTGGTTGTGGATGAGTAGAACGTTCCAGGTCTTGTGTCTCCTTACTTCTTTACCCATTATCTTCATCCCCAGATATATCCCAAACCCTGCTCAAAGTGTGATTCTGAGGGTGCCCGGTACTGAGGTGGGGGGATTCCAAGAAAGGTGGGTGCTGATGAGAAACAACCCCTGTGAGACTTAAAGACCAGTCCACTTTGCAAACCTTTTTCAGCTCCAAGGCTTGCCATTCTTCTTAAGCTTGGTTGAGCTCCAGGAAGGCTTGAGTGAATCAGGAGATTGGAGTCCCATGCAAAGGGGAGCTCCAGGTCCTTTCTCCCCAGCTCCCTCTGGTCCACCACACTCTCGCCTCAGACCCAAGGCTGCACAAGCTCCAGAAAGGTAATATCAGCCCAGGTTATGCAGGGTAAGATGAACACTGTAGGCATTGTTTTTCTTTTTCTTTATAAAGTTAATTTGTGTTTCATATGGAATATAAGCTGATTCAGTGATACATATTGATATATCTATTCTTTGGATATTTTTCATATAGGTTATATATAATAATACAGGGTCAAATAGAATTTTCTGTACTCTAATATATGTCCATGTGGATTACCAATATATGTATATATTTTTACTTATGTAAATATGTGTATATTTTTACTTCTGGTTTATTCATATCTATCTCAAACTGTGTACATGCTAATCACATCCTCCAAATTTATGCCCCCCTCATCTTCACTTATACCCTGGGATAACCATAACTTGGTTTGCTAACTCCTTGCATCTGTTTCGGTTTGGAAATGAGTTCATTTACTTCAAATGAATCTTTTTGGATTATGTTTTTTTCTGCCTCAGAGACCCAGGAGTGGCATTGCAGGACCACTTGGTGCCCCTATATTCAGTGCATACAGCTCTCCATAGTGCCTGTTTCCAATTTATGTTCCCCCAATCAGTGTAGGAGGGCTGCCTTTCCTCCATGTTCTCTCCAGCCCTTATTGTTTGTGTTCTTTTTTAAGATGTCCATTCTGAGCAGTGGGATGTCATACCTCTTTTGAGTTCTGATTTGCAATGCTGTAACAATTACCAATCAGAGACAGAGAGTTTTGAAGAATAGCAAGGAGCAATAAGAAAGCCTTCCTCAGTGATCAGGGCAAAAAAATAGAGGAAAACAATAAAATGGAAAATACTAGAGGTCTCTTCAAGAAAATTAGAGAAACCATAAAACACTGATGAAAGAAATCAAAGATGACACAAATAGGTGGAGAAATATACCATGTTCATGGATTGGAAGGATCAATATAGTGAAAATGAGTATGCTACCCAAAGCAATCTATAGATGCAATCCCTATCAAGGTATCAGTCCCTATCAATGCAATCCCTATCAAGGTACCAATGGTATTTTTCAGAGAACTAGAACAAATAATTTCACAATTTGTATGGAAATATGAAAAACTTTGAATAGCCAAAGCAACCTTCAGAAAGAAGAATGGAACTGGAGGAGTCAACCTGCCTGATGTCAGGCTATGCTACAAATCTACAGTCATCAAGACAATATGGTACTGGCACAAAGACAGGAACATGGATCAATGGAACAAAATAGAAATCCACGTACATATGGACACCTTATCTTTGACAAAGGAGGCAAGAATATACAATGGAGAAAAGACAATCTCTTTAACAAGTGGTGCTGGGAAAACTGGTCAACCACTTGTGAAAGAATAAAACTAGAACACTTTCTAACACCATACACAAAAATAAACTCAAAATGGATTAAAGATCTAAATGTAAGACCAGAAACTATAAAACTCCTGGAGGAAAACATAGGCAAAACAATCTCTGATATAAATCATAGCAGGATCCTCTATGACTCACCTCCCAGAGTAAAGGAAATAAAAGCAAAAATAAACAAATGGGACCTAATTAAACTTAAAAGCTTTTGCACAACAAAGGAAACTATAAGCAAGGTGAAAAGACAGCCTTTAGAATGGCAGAAAGTAATAGCAAATGAATCAACTGCAAAGAATTAATCTCAAAAATATACAAGCAACTCTTGCAGCTCAATTCCAGAAAAATAAGTGACCCAATCAAAAAATGGGACAAAGAACTAAACAGACATTTCTCCAAAGAAGACATACAGATGGTTAACAAACATATGAAAAGATGCTCAACATCACTCATTATCAGAGAAATGCAAATCAAAACCACAATAAGGTACCATCTCATGTCAGTCAGAATGGCTGCTATCAAAAAGTCTACAAACAATAAGAAAAAGGAACCCTCTTACACTGTTGGTGGGAAGGCAAACTAGTACAGCCACTATGGAGAATAGTGTGGAGACTCCTTAAAAAACTGGAAATAGAACTGCCATATGACCCAGCAATCCTACTGCTGGCATACACACCGAGGAAACCAGAATTGAAAGAGATACATGTATCCCAATGTTCATTGCAGCACTGTTTATAGTATCCAGGACATGGAAGCAATCTAGATGTCCATTGGCAAACAAATGGATAAGAAAGCTGAGGTACATATACACAATGGAATATTACTCAGCTACTAAAAAGAATGCATTTGAATCAGTTCTAATGAGGTAGATGAAATTGGAGCCTATTATACAGAGCGAAGTAAGTCAGAAAGAAAAACACCAATTCGGTATATTAATGCATATATATGGAATTTAGAAAGATGGCAACGATGACCCTCTATGTCAGATAGTGAAATAGACAAAAATGTAAAGAACAGACTCTTGGACTCTGTGGAAGAAGGCGAGGGTGGGATGATTCAAGAGAATAGCATTGAAACATGTACGTTACCATATGTGAAACAGATCGCCAATCCAGGTTCAATGCATGAGACAGGGTGCTCAGGGCACCTCAGGATGACCCTGAGGAATGGGATGGGGAGGGAGGTGGGAGGGGGTTCAGGATGGGGAACACATGTACACCCATGGGTGATTCATGTCAATATATGGCAAAAACCACCACAATCTTGTAGAGTAATTAGCCTCAAATTAAAATAAAATAAAACCAAAGTCCAACCTCCAAAAAAAGGAAATTAGAAATACCAAGGAAACATTTCATGCAAAGATAGTTTCAATAAAGGAGAGAAATGGTAGGGATCTAAAAGAAGCAGAAGTTATTAAGAAGAGGTGAAAAGAATACACAAAAGAACTATACAAAAAAAATATCTTCATGACCCAGATAATCACGATGGTGTGATCACTCACCTAGAGCCAGACATCCTGGAATTTGAAGTCAAGCAGGCCTTAGGAAGCGTCACTATGACCAAAGCTAGTGGAGGTGATGGAATTCCACTTAAGCTATTTCAAATCCTAAAAGATGATGCTGTGAAAGTGTTGCACTCAATATGCCAGCAAATTTGGAAAACTCACCACTGGCCACAGGACTGGAAAAGGTCAATTTTCATTCCAGTCCCAGAGAAAGGCAATGCAAAAGAACACTCAAACTACCACAGAATTGCACTCATCTCACAAGCTAGTAAAGTAATGGTTAAAATTCTCCAAGCCAGGCTTCAACAGTACGTGAACTTCCAAATGTTCAAGCTGGTTTTAGAAAAGGCAGAGGAACCAGAGATCAAATTGTCAACATCCATTGGATCATTGAAAAAGCAAGAGAGTTCCAGAAAAACTTCTACTTCTGCTTTATTGACTATGCCAAAGCCTTTGACTGTGTGGATCACAACAAACTGTGGAAAATTCTTTAAGAGATATGAATACCAGACCACCTGACCTGCCTCTTGAGAAACCTGTATGCAAGTCAGAAAGCAACAGTTAGAACTCGACATGGAAAAACAGACTGGTTCCAAATAGGGAAAGGAGTATGTCAAGGCTGTATATTGTCACCCTGCTTATTTAACTTATATGCAGAGTACATCATGAGAAATTTGGGGCTGGATGAAGCACAAGTTGAAATCAAGATTGCCAGGAGAAATACCAATAACCTCAGATATGCAATTGACACCATCCTTATGGCAGAAATTGAGGAACTAAAGAGCCTCTTGATGAAAGTGAAAGAGGAAAGTGAAAAAGTTGGCTTAAAGCCCAACATTCAGAAAATGCAGATCATGGCATCTGGTCCCATCATTCCATGGCAAAAAGATGGGGAAATAATGGAAAGAGTGAGAGACTATTTTGGGGGGGGCTCCAAAATTGCTGCAGATGGTGACTGCAGCCATAAAATTAAAAGATGCTTTCTCCTCACAGAAAAGCTACGATCAACCTAGACAGCATATTAAAAAGCAGATACTTTACTTTGCCAACAAAGGTCCATCTAGTCAAGGCTATGGTTTTTCAAGTGGTCATGTATGGATGTGAGAGTTGGACTGTGAAGAAAGCTGAGCGCCAAAGAATTGATGCTTTTGAACTGTGGTGTTGGAGAAGGCTCTTGAGAGTCCCTTGGACTGCAAGGAGATCCAACCAGTCCATTCTAAGGGAGATCAGTCCTGGGTGTTCATTGAAAGGACTGATGCTGAAACTCTAGTACTTTGGCCACCTCATGCGAAGAGTTGACTCATTGGAATAGACCCTGATGCTGGGAGGGATTGTGGGCAGGAGAAGAAGGGGACAACAGAGGATGAGATGGCTGGATGGCATCACTGACTTAATGGACGTGAGTCTGAGTGAAACTCCGGGATTTGGTGATGCACAGGGAGGCCTGGCGTGCTGCGATTAATGGGGTCGCAAGAGTTAGACACAAATGAGTGACTGAACTGAACTGAAGCCTTATCCTTACCTCCTTATTCCCTTAGGCTTCATCCGTTCCCTCCCCACAACCCAGACAAATTCCAAACCGTGCCCCAGGGAGATACTGAAGGTGCTCTGGTAAGAAAGCAGACGAAGGAGTCTGAAGAAGCTGCAGGTGAGAAACCAACCACTGGAGATCGATCCACTTCGGAAAGCCTTTCCAGCTCCCAGGGCGCAGGGTTCTTGGATGCACTGGGTTTGGTTCAGCTCCAGGAGGGCCTGCCTGCATCCAGAGGTTACAGGTCATTCCCCAGGGGGCCAGGCATGACAAGCCCTGGGCGGGCTCCACGGCTGGCATGTCCTCCCAATCTTTCTCAGCTCTACCCCAGGCCAGCCTCGGCACCCAAGGCTGCTAGAACTCCAGTACCGTGACCCCAGACCTGGTGACCCCAGGCCTGAGGGGGATACTGCTGACATGTTTTTCTTCTTTTGCTTTTTAAATTTAATTTTTATTTCATATGGAATATCACCTGATTTAGTTATAGGCATTCTTTTATCTATTCTTTTTCACATTCTTTTCCCATTTAAGTTATTACACAGTATTCATCAAGTTCACTGTGCTATATACTAGGTTCTTATTGATATCCTAATATATATATGTGTGTGTATATTTATTACCATATATATATATGAACTACAGCATCCTAATTTTTTTCTTCCTTAGCCCCACCTTTTCTGTGATGTAACTAACCACCAGTTTGCTTGCTGTGTTGTTGAGTTAGCTTTTGTTTGGAGAATCATTTTTATTGATTTTTGGTTCTACCCAAAAGTGATATCCTAGGCTATTTGTCCTTCTTTGACTTCCTTCACTTAGTATGATATTGTACAAGTCCATGTATTTTGCTGGAAAGGCATTATTTATTTGTTTTAATGTCTGAGTCATGTTCTATCGTATGTGTAAGTAGATGACACATCTTCCTGATCCATCCCTCTGATGATGTGTTGATTATTCTAAAACATGCTGCATTGAATGTTTGGGTGCATTTGCCTTTTCAAATTATCATTATTCTCCACCGACAGGCCTAGGAGTAAGATTGCGGGATCATGTGGTATCTGTATTTTCGATTTTAGAAGAATTTTCGTACTCTTCTCCATCATGCCTATTTCCAATT
This sequence comes from Oryx dammah, assembly GCF_014754425.2. Lineage (NCBI taxonomy): Eukaryota > Metazoa > Chordata > Mammalia > Artiodactyla > Bovidae > Oryx > Oryx dammah. Next base: position 3,543,163 of record NW_024080475.1, read on the forward strand.
TATATTCCCGAGGGTTCCCTTTTTGACAGGCCCTCTCCTGCATTTATTCTTTGCAGTCTTTTGGATGATGGCCATTGTGATGGATGTAATCAGAAATCTGTACCCATGATATATATTTTGGAAATAGAATTTTGCCACCATCACTGAGACTGCCCCCTGTCCTGTCTCAGACAAAAATGCCACCAAACATATCTAGTATGCTTGCTTCTATCATCATTAATTATGTTTTTGCTTTTTTTTTTTTTTTGAGCTTTAGGAAATGAAATAATATATTATGTCTTTTTTTGGTTGTCACATTTATTTCACTCAACATTTGTTGTTAACTTTCCAATTTGTTGTAACAGTAGTTTGTTAACTGGCATTGTGGGCAGTTTTCTCCAGTGTGAATAGATGGACATCTGTTCATCCGTTCTTCTGTAGATGATTCTCGTGTAAGACTTTTTCAAATTGTGTTGCTATCAATCTCCTTTGACATGTCTTTTGGTAAAGTTACATACACATTTATGTTGATTTTATGCTTAGAATTGTAACTGTTTAGCTATACATATATTTTCAGTATTAGTAGATAGTGTCAGTTTCCTAAAATATTTCTGCAAAATTATGCTCTCATCAGCAATGTATGAGAGTGTTTTAGTTTCTGTTAATAGGACCATATGTTTTTCTCCTTAGTTTAACCCTTCTGGTGGGTGTATCAGCTTCCCTGGTGGCTCTGATGGTAAAGAATCTGCCTGCAATGCAGAAGACCTGGGTTCAATCCCTGAGTCAGCAAGATCCCCTTGAGAAGGGGATGGCTACTCACTCTAATATTCTTGCCTGGAGAATCCCAGGGACAGAGGAGCCTGGCGGGCCACAGTCCAGGGCATCTCAAGGAGTCAGACACGACTGAGTGACTTAGCACACACAGTGGGTGTGTAGTGGTGTGCTATTGTGTTTTAATTTGTATTCATCTGATAATGAAAGTGGTTCGGGAAATTTTCATATTTTTTGAACAACTTTTACATCATCTTCAATGAAGTGCCTTTTCAAGGCTCTGAGTCATTTAGCTATTGAGTTTTCTTTTGTTTACTTATTGATTCAAAGGTATCTTGTGGCCATGAAGTTTCTGGAAAGTATATACCTTTTTTTTCCTCAAAATGTGTTTTGCTCTTTTGCTCTCTAGACCGAATCTTTTGAGGTACATGTTTCTTCATTTAAGAAAGTCCAACTTGTCATTTAAAAAAAATAAATAGTGCTTTTGGATTTCTTTTTACAATCTTTCTTTGCTCTGTGACCATATACATATTCTTCCATATTTTCTTCTAGGACCTTTATTAACCTTTGCATTTAAATATGTAATGCCTAGATCTTTAATCTGTTTGAATTAGCTTTTGTTTTTGATACAAAATAGAGATCAAGATGCATTTTTTCCATATGGATAACCAATTCAACTCTTTATATATTTTTGCTTATTTTTATGTAAATTGGTTTACAATATTATATTAGTTTCAGGTATACAACATAGTTATTCAAGATTTAAAGTTGTAACAAGATAATGGCGTTATTTCCCAGAACTTTATTAATGTATCCATGTTGCTTCTCTCTTTTATACATAGAACTTTCTGTCTCTTAATCTCATACCCTTATCCTGCCCCTTCATCTTTCCCTCTCCCTCCTGATAACCACTAGTTTGTGCTTTATATCTGTGAGCCAGCTTCTATTTTTTTATATGCATTCATTTGTTTATTTTTTTTTAGATTCCACATATAGATGATAACATAGGATATTTGTTCTTCTCTGTTTGATTCATTTCACTAAAGCATAGTGAAATGCTTGGTCCAACATTGGTGAAATGCTTGGTTTGTTGGTCCATCCACATTGTTGCAAATGGTAGAATTTCATTCTTTTTTTATCAATCATTTAAAATATTTATTTTATACACATAGATGTATATATGCATAGGTTATCAATTTATATAGTTATATGGGTATATGTCTATATACATGTTTATGTTTGTGTATATGTGTATGTATAGATTGTATTAGCATATATATTGGCTTGTTACATATTAATTATGTGTAAGAGAATATTTTTTTCCTTATTGTCATGGAATGCACATTCTCAATGTGCAAAATACTTGTTACTGATTAGTAAATTAAATACCATGAGAGGAGAATATGCACAATTCTGTTCCTTTCTCAGGTTTTGAATATTGTGATATTTGCAACCACCATGTAAAGTTTATAGGGGCAGGTGCATTGAATGCACTGAGAAGAGAACTTTACTGCATTAGAAGTCCTGTGACATCCAAAGATCATACTGGAGAAAGAATGGGGATTGATTTGTTCTGAAGTTTCTGATTCCACTGCTTCCAGGCTCACTGGCTTTAAAATGAAAAATTAAATTACTAATTCCATACTAGTAATGGGCAAATTTAGTAATTCAGTCAGGCTAGCAGATACAGTGAAGTGAATGCCTACACACATGGGGCCCCTATAGCTTTCAAAGGTGTTAATGAATGACAGACTATTGCTGTCTTTATAGTGTTTGACTTTGAAGAACAGTAGAAACAGACAAGTCAAGGCAAGTATTAATTATCCTGGCAATAGAACAAAGGTTAATATTAGGATTTGGGTTTTAATTGTTGAACTTAAGTAACTTCTGCTGTCTGTCAAGTTAAGAAAGTGTAAATAATATTCCATTAAAATATACGCCTGAAAATTTGAGTATTACATAAGTTATTGTAGCATTACAATTACATAGGAAATGAGAAGAAAAGGAAAATAAGCATGCTTAAAACATTTATTCAGTTCAGTTCAGTTCAGTTCAGTCACTCAGTCGTGTCCGACTCTTTGCGACCCCATGAATCGCAGGACGCCAGGCCTCCCTGTCCATCACCAACTCCCGGAGTTCACTCAGACTCACGTCCTTTGAGTCCGTGATGCCATCCAGCCATGTCATCCTCTGTCGTCCCTACTCCTCCTGCCCCCAATCCCTCCCAGCATCAGAGTGTTTTCCAATGAGTCAACTCTTCTCATGAGGTGGCCAAAGTACTGGAGTTTCAACTTTAGCATCATTCCTTCCAAAGAAATCCTAGGGCTGATCTCCTTCAGAATGGATTGGTTGGATCTCCTTGCAGTCAGAACTTAAATAAAAACATAAAAACATTAACAATAAATAACATTAAAAAACTAGTCTCAAATTATCACTAAACTTGTCAAATAATATTATAAGCAGTTTATAGATTTTCTATAATTTTTAAATTTCTCTAGAATTTATTTTTGGAAATCCATTTATTTACCAACTAGCAAAGCAATTGCTTTATAATCATAGCAATGTAATTAGAGGGCAGATCAATGGAAAAAAAGTTTTGCAATTGTAATTATCTGAATTTTGTATCATAATAATGTTTTTCTTACATTTGTATGTTCTTCAAATAATAGTTTTCAAAATGATACAAGCATAACAAAGTCAAAATAAAAGTGAATATTTTATATGTAAACTCTGAATTGTTTTTGACTACAATTTAACCTTATTTCAATCTTATTACAGTTTGATAAGAAAGTACATCTCAAATCCATCTTGAATTTTTTCTTGGACTTAATCACTCCTTCAGGAGTCCTTTTTTTTTTTTTTTTTTTTAAGTAGACTACATTTTGGGGCTTCCCTGGTGGCTCAGAGGTTAAAGCGTCTGTCTGCAATGCAGGAGACCCGGGTTCGATCCCTGGGTCGGGAAGATCCCCTGGAGAAGGAAATGGCAACCCACTCCAGTACTCTTGCCTGGAGAATCCCATGGAGGGAGGAGCCTGGTAGGCTACAGTCCATGGGGTCGCAAAGAGTCGGACACAACTGAGTGACAAACTACTAGACTGCATTTTAATTTAAAATGTAGCAGTGATGTGAACACACCTACTAAATTTGAATTATAACTTTCTTGACAATATCAGAAAAGAATAGACTGTACTTTATCATCTTTCTTCAGTGTCTTTTGAACTTATTCAACCTGGCCATGACCCAGTTTTCTTTATACAATGACTAAGTTTGTCTGAAATGAAAGGTTCATCATACATGTTAGCTGGAAGAAGAATATGTTTGATTATTTCTGTGATAGGACAGTGTACTTAGTTCTGTGTTCAAACATGATTTAAGAGTCATCTTACTTGTTTCTTGTTCTACGATGGTCACAATAGATCTGTCTAATTATTTTTGATATTTTTTAGAAACTGCTTATGATCCAGAGGAAACATCATGGCTTAGTGACTGTCATTGGCTAGCTGTTGACTGTCAGTATCATTATGATTCTAGTTGTCATTTTGATAGACATACCTTCCATTTTCATTTGTTTGTTTATAGCGAGTGTGTTCATCTTCCTTGTTTTCTTTTAGATTCTTAGGCACTTTTCTCTATTCTTAGGTACTTACATTCAATATATCAAACCTTATTTTTGTGCTACAAGTTACTTATATTAATAATATATTGGTATTACCCATCTTTGTAAAATTTTACTTTACTGTAACATATTTTTAAGCTTGAAGTATTTTACTAATTACCCAATTTTACTTCTTCACAACAAAATGTATGCATAAGTTATTTTACATTTTATAATAAATTAGAAGATGGTAAAACTTTTGCTTTTTGGACATGCAGCTCATAGTGAGAAGGTAAAGGGAATAGTTAATTATGCCCTAACTAGAAAAAAAAACAAAAACAAAAGAGACTTCCTTGACACAAACAGTTCCAACTATCACTTTGTTTCCCATTTGCATTTCTATGAAAGCTATCTTAATAAGATTCAAAATGTCTCTGTATTCTAAACAGTGAATAAAGGATGATGGTGAAAGGAGAAAAGAGAACCACTCTGATCCTCTGTCCATGTGTACCTTCTAAAGCAAATGAACTTCAGAAAACAGTATTAATAAATATGCAAGTTGAAGGTCTTAGAAATAATTTCCCTAAAACTATTTATGTCCCTGTCCCTTTAGGGAAGCCTCCATGAGTTGCCAGAGCACTACACATCCCCCCAGGGCAGACTGCTAGTCTGGTGGGTTAACTGATAAGAAATGAGTTCTGTGGAGGAATCTGAAAGGTTCAGTGTCCCAGGGTGTCAGAGTGGCACAAGCAAGTATCAGAGCAGAGAGAACAAAGAGGGAGGGGTCAGGCTGCTCTCACTGATGTTCAGCTGGGCTCTCCAGCAGACCAGTCAGACTGCTGCCAAGGTACTTGGAATCAGTCCCTCATGAAGGCTAGCAGTCATAATTTCCAGGTCACTCAGGGTGACTTTTAATCCTAATGAAAAATTCAATAGAAAATAAGAAGACCCAATTCAATACTAACCAAAATGCTGCAAAGGAAAATTGCTTAAAAAGAAAATATTGTAAAAAATGTTCAAAATGTTCAAATTCATGTCCATTGAGTAGGTGATGCTATCTCACCATCTCATTGTCTGCTGTCCCCTTCTCCTTCTGCCTTCGGTCTTTCCCAGCATCAGGGTCTTTTGTAGTGAGTTGGCTCTTCCCATCAGGTTGGCAAAGTAATGGAGCTTCTGCTTTAGCATCAGTCTTTGCAATGAATATCCAGGGTTGATTTCCTTTAGGATTGTCTGGTTAGACCTCCTTGCAGTCCAAGGGACTCCCTAGAGTCTTCTCCAGCACCACAATTCAAAAGCATCAATTCTTCAGCACCCAACCTTCCTTATGGTCCAACTGTCTCATCCATACATGACTACTGGAAAAACTATAACTTTGACTATATGGACCTTTATCAGCAAAGTGATGTCTCTGCTTTAAAATATGCTGTCTACGTTTGTCATAGCTTTTCTTCCAAGGAACAAGCATCTTTTAGCTTCATGACTGTAGTCACCATCCACAGTGATTTTGCAGCCCCCTAAAATAAAACCTGTCACTGCTTCCACTTTTTCCCTTCTATTTGCCATGAAGTGATGGGACCAGACGTCGTGATCTTAGATTTTTGAATGTTGAGATTTACGTCAGCTTTTTCAGTCTCCTCTTTCACCCTCATCAAGAGGCTCTTTAATTCCTCTTTACTCTCTGTGATCTGCATATCTGTCTGAGATTGTTGGTATTTCTCCCAGCAATCTTGATCCCAGCTTGTGAATCATCCAGCCTGGAATTTCACATGATGTACTCTGCATATAAGTCAAATAAGCAGGGTGACAATATACAGGCTTGTCGTACTCCTTTCCCAATTTAGAACCAGTTCTTTATTTCATGTCTGGTTCTAACTGCTGCTTCTTGACCTGCATACAGATTTCTCAGGAGCAGGTCAGGTGGTCTGGTGTTCCCATCTCTTTAAGAATTTTCCCCAATTTGTTGTGATCCACACAGTCAAAGGCTTTTGCGTAGTCCACAAAGCAGAAGTAGATGTTTTTATGGAATTCTCTTGCATTTTCTATGATCCAATGAATGTCAGCAATTTGATCTCTGGTTCCTCTGCCTTTTTTAAATGCAGCTTGTACATCTGGAAGTTCTTGGTTCACCTACTGCTAAAGCCTAGCTTGAAGAATTTTGAGCATAATCTTACTGGCAAGCCAACTGAGTGCAAATATATGGTAGTTTGAACATTCTTTGACATTGCCCTTCTTAGGGATTAGAATGAAAACTGACCTTTTCCAGTCCTGTGGCTACTGAGTTTTCCAAATTTGCTGACATATTGAGTGTAACAGTTTAACAGCATCATCTTTTAGGTTTTATATATCTCAACTGGAATTCCATCACTTCCATTAGCTTTATTTCATGTTCTATACACACTAATCAACACTAAATATTGAGATTTTAGTTGCATAGGGAACTTCTATTAACATCTGTTGTAGTTCAGTTCTATAGCTAATTGGAGTCTGCAGTCTACTGACAGTATAAAAAAACCATTAAAAGAAGTAAATATTTAGACAAAAAGTAAAAGGACAAAAATACCCCCAAAGAAACCTCTTATAATTTGTGTATTACAAGGCTATTAAATATGAGTTGATTTTCATTTTATTGCTACTAAAAAGGTGACTATATTTATGTTTATTAATGTTTCTGGGAAATTACTTCTATTTTACCTTTTATATATAATTAAGGAAATTTTTTTTTGTCTCATAAAGACATTGTTTTAAAATATTAAATAGTGTTTCTTAGACACCTGTTGAAAACATCCCTGCCTTGCTATTGGTAGTGTATGAAGGCATAAAAATGTTTTCTTTAAGAGTTCATGTTCATGACAAATAACTCACAAGTATCTGAAACTTTATTTCACACAACTATACACCAAATATTATAATGTAAAGTGGTACTAGAATAATATTGCTCCTAAGCCTGTAGTAGAAGCAAAAAAAAATAACCTTTGATATAATTCTACTTCAATAAGATTTCCATTTTAGTACAAAAAAATTCTAAGTAACACTTGTTCACAGGAAAAAAGACTAACAAATTTCACAAGCAATTAAGACACCATCAGTGACAAACAGTGGAAACTCCAGAAAAGATTACTATTACAGGCAAGCAATGACTCGCATATGAAAATTCAGTTCAGTTCAGTTCAATTCATTCGCTCAGTCCTGTCTGACTCTTTGTGACCCCACGAATCACAACACGCCAGGCCTCCCTGTCCATCACCAACTCCCAGAGTTCACTCAAACTCACGTCCATCGAGTCAGTGATGCCATCCAGCCATTTCATCCTCCATCGTCCCCTGCTCCTCCTGCCCCCAATCCCTCCCAGCATCAGAGTCTTTTCCAATGTGTCAACTCTTCACATGAGGTGGCCAAAGTACTGGAGCTTCAGCTTTAGCCTCATTCCTTCCAAAGAACAACCAGGGCTGATCTTCAGAATGGACTGTTTGGATCTCCTTGCAGTCCAAGGGACTCTCAAGAATCTTCTCCAACACCACAGTTCAAAAGCATCAATTCTTTGGCGCTCAGCTTTCTTCACAGTCCAACTCTCACATCCATACGTGACCACTGGAAAAACCATAGGCTTGACTAGACGGACCTTTGTTGGCAAAGTAATGTCTCTGCTTTTCAATATGCTATCTAGGTCAGTCATAACTTTTCTTCCAAGGAGTAAGCGTCTTTTAATTTCATGGCTGCAGTCACCATCTGCAGTGATGCTGGAGCCCGAAAATATAAAGTCTGACACTGTTTCCACTGTTTCACCATCTTTCCCATGAAGTGATGGGACCAGATGCCATGATCTTCGTTTTTATCATACATTAAAATATGATAATCAGAAGTTAGCATTATCTGATTTTAAAATATATTTAATATGAATAACAAATGAAAGCACATTTTAAAAAGATGAATGATAAAAATGAACTGGTCTAACACTATATATATATATATATATATATATAGATATATATATGTATGTATGTATATGTATATATATGTATAACTGAGAAAGATTGAAGGCGGGAGAAGAAGGGGGTAATAGAGGATGAGATGGTTTGATGGCATCACCGAATCTATGGACATGAGTTTGAGTAAACTCCGGGAGCTGGTGATGGACAGTGAGGCCTGGTGTGCTGTCGTCCTTGGGGTTACAAAGACTTGGACATGACTGAGTGATTGAACTGAACTGAACTGAAAACATAAATCATTTGGATTTAAAAATAAGATATTAGAAGGAACTTAACCCCAAATACCACTTATTTAAGTTGATGTTGAAAAAGAGAAAGAGGAAGAAAGAAATTACTCACCTAGGCAAAGCATGGTAAAGCTGCTAAACTGAAGAGGGAGAGAAAGCCTTAAAAGCAGATGGAGGTGAAAGGAGACTGCTGACCAAGGAACTTCAATTACTATGAGAGATGAATTTTCAAGGGCAAGAAAGGAAGTGAAGGAAATTGTTGTATCTTTAATGTGCTGAAAGAAAGCACATTTCAACCTAGAATGTTATAATCAGTGAAGCCACCTTTCAGAACATGAACAGAACAAGGATACAATAGACTAAGGACATATCTCACAAACAAAAGCAGATTTTTCCCCTTCAAACAGCCAATCAAAATTAGCAAGAACAATTAATTACTTAATTTGATGAAGCTGAATTGAGAAACAATAATAAAACTCAAGGTTAGACAGACTGAAAAAGAAGGAAAAACAGAAAACACTATTCAAAACAAATTAAAATGCTAAATTCAAGAAACTTGTCTGAAAGAAAACATTTGAAATTAATTCCAAATAATACTGCACTGAGTACATGTTAATTAATGCTGATAAACAATTATTAATATCAGATATACAAGCAAGTAAAGCAAAAGTGTTAGCATTATATAAAACCTCACCATAGGATTAAACAGTTCAAAAAAATCAAGGAAGATACATGAATTAAAGCTGTTGGTATCATACAGAAAATAAACCCCTAACAAACAAAAAACTAGAGAAACCACGTTCATTTGAAATACCAAAAAAAAAAAAAAAAAAATTCTAGTTCATGGATCAAAATAAAATTATTTTGTTCCAAATTAAAAAGAGTTTTAATTCATCATTAAGGCACGTTGTTTGCCATGTGAACCACCAAGGAAGTACAAAACGTGTGGTGGTGGACAAGGCCATGGTGTCCCATGGGTCACTGCTGAATAAGGAATGTACACAACTGAAGTGACTTAGCAGCAACCCATCAAATCTACCAAAAGGCTCATCTGAATGGCAGTTTTTGTTTTGTTTTTAAGGTCAATACTTAGTAAGAATCCAGAAACAACGTGACAAAACATATATGAAAGAAGCCAGGCACAGAAGAACCTTTGTAATTCCTTGGCTAGTAAGTCGCAAAGTAAGTAGTGGTGTCTATCAGGTAGTGGGGAATGGCTGTGACAGGCCCAGAGACAGCCTGTGGGGTAAAGGAGGTGTGTTTTACTTTCATTTGTGTAGTGGTTACCTAACAGTAGACATTCTTAATATTCATCAAACTCTGAACCTTGACATTGTACACTTTGCTTTATGACATTGTTGTTTTGCAGTTGCCAAGTTCATGTCATGTCCAACTCTTTGAAACCCCACAGAGTACAGCATGCCAGGCTTCCCTGTCCCTCACCATTTCCCAGAATTGCCCAAGTTATCTCCATTGAATGGGTGAAGCCATTCAACCATCTCATCGTCTGTTGCCCTCTTCTCCTTCTGCCTTCAATCTTTGCCAGCATCAGGGTCTTCCAATGAGTCAGTTCTTTGCATCAGGTGGACAAAGTATTGGAGCTTCAGCTTCAGCATCAGTTCCTCCAGAGTATTCAGGATTGATTTCCTTTAAGATTGACTGGTTTGATCTTCTTGCTTTCCAAGGGATTTTCAAGAGTCTTCTCCAGCACCACAGTTCAAAAGCATCAATTCTTCAGCACTCTGCCTTCTTTATTGTCCAGCTCTCACAATCATACATGACCACTGGAAAGATCATATCCTTGACTATATGGACCTTTGTCAGCAAAGTGATACTTTTGCTTTATGACATTATGCCTCAATAAGGAAAAATTAAACCAGTTAAATATAGTGAGTGTAAACAAAAGTTGTGAGAAAAATCTAAAGGAAAACACAAAGAAAAATTCAAGAAACTTATATGACAAGAATTAAATACATAATTATAAGTATCTTATTCTAACAAAAAGTAGAAAAGAGAACAGCTGGGAGAACTGAAGAAATTGAAAGAAAATAATTATCGGTTCAGTTCAGTTCAGTCGCTCAGTTAAGTCCAACTCTTTGCAACCCCTTGGACTGCAGCACACTAGGCCTCCTTGTCCATCACCAACTCCCAGAGTTTACTCAAACATATGTCTATAGAGTCAGTGATGGCATCCAACCATCTCATCCTCTGTTGTCCCCTTCTCCTCCCACCCTCAATCTTTCCCAGCATCAGGGTCTTTTCAAATGAGTCACTTTTCCAATACTTTGGCCACCTGATGTGAAGAACTGACTCATTTGAAAATAATTATGGTGAGTCAAATTAATGAAAACAAGTGGAGAACAAAAGTACAGATTTCTTTTTTGTAAAGACTATGTAAATATTGAAACAACACTCCAAGGTTTAAAACATTAAAAGGAGAATAAGATATAGGAAATTTCTTTCAAATAATATGGTAGGCCTTACTGTAGATTTAAAATTATTCTAGTCATCAATAGTATTATTTCAAATAATTGATGAAAAAATTGAAATGCTAAAATGGGAAAAAATATGTCAATCATCATGACTCAAAGAAGAAAAGCAGAATAATTCTGTAATCATTCAGAAAACTGAACTTTTAATCAAAGTCTCTTCACAAAGAAGGTAAGGACCAAGCAATTATAAGGACAAGTTCTACCACTTATCCAAGTAACAGATGATTCTGATATTATATAATCCAAAGATTAAAGAAAACACACATCCTGGATACATGAACCATATAAGAACATTAGAACACAGAAAAATTAAGGCCAATCTTATCTGTGGATATAGAAGCAAAAATACTAAAGTAGGTAATAGCAAATGAACACATCAACATATTCAGATATTGCCTTCTGAGCAATATAGAGACATGCCAAAAATGCAAGTTTGGTTTCAAATTAAAATGACATAAGCAGGCAGATTTAAAAATTAAAGAGAAAAATATAATTATCATGTGTGTTTGTGTGTTTAGTCATGTCCAGCTCTTTGTGGCTCCATGGACTATAGCTTGCCAGGCTCCTCCACCCATGGAATTTTCCAGGCAAGAATATTGGAGTGGGATGCCATTTTCTACTGCAGGAGATCTTCTTGACTCAGGGATTCAGCCTGTGACTCTTGTGTCTTCTGCATTAGTAGGTAGATTCTTTCCCACTAGCACAACCTGGGATAATAGATACCAAAAGAACATAATGAAATCTAATATCCCATCTTGATAAAAATCTATCAGCAAACAAGGAATAAAAGTTTGTTACTTATAATCTAAAGGCTGTATTGCAAAATTTACTACAAACATTTTCCTTAATAGTTAGGTTTTATTATATTACTTGAAGGTTAGGAATGAAATACAGATGCAAACTATTTATGTTTTTTTAGTTTAGGAAGCTTACAGAAAAAAAGATTTAAAAAGGTGAAATGAAATTATAATTACTTGTAAGTGGAATTCGTGTGTATATATAGCACATGTAAGGAGTTTACAGGTAAAGTATTTACATTAATAAGAGTTTATTAGCATGGTTGATTTACAAAAAATCAATACATATGAACAGTCATTTTTAAATTTTCTAACATTTTCAAAGCATGTTTTTATAACTTGTCAATATCAATATTCTTTACAACAGAAATAAAAATAGAAATATCTAATAGTTAATGTAAAAAAACAAATGTGAAGCCCTTTAGGAACAAAATTATAAAACTATATTGAACAATACGGATGAGATACCATTTAGCATAATAAAGATGACAACTTTTGTCAATTGAATCAAAAGATACAATGAATAACTAATGTAACATATTATACAGTGGACTGCTGCTGCTGCTGCTAACTCTGTGCGACCCCATAGATGGCAGCCCACCAGGCTCCCCCGTCCCTGGGAGTCTCCAGGCAAGAACACTGGAGTGGGTTGCCATTTCCTTCTCCAATGCATGAAAGTGAAAAGTGAAAGTGAAGTCACTCAGTCTTGTCCGACTCTGTGACCGCATGTTCTGCAGTAAGCCAGGCTTCACTGTCTCACAATCTCTCAGAGCTTGCTCAAACTCATGTCCATTGAGTCAGGGATACCATCCAACCATCTCATCCTCTGTCACCCGCCCCTTTCCTCCTGGCCTCAATCTTTTCCAGCATCAGAGTCTTTTCCAGTGAGTCGGCTCTTCACATTAGGGGACCAAAGTACTGGAGCTTCAGTTTCAGCATCAGTCCTTCCAAAGAGTATTCAAGGTTGATTTTTGGGGGGAGGGGGCATTGACTGGTTTGATCTCCTTGGGACTCTCAAGTCTTCTCTAATACCACAGTTCAGTTCAGTTCAGTTCTGTTGTTCAGTCGTGTCCGACTCTTTGCGACCCTGTGAATAGCAGCACGCCAGGCCACAGTTAGAAAGCATCAATACTTTGGTGCTCAGTCTTCTTTATGGTCCACCTCTCACCCATACATGACTACTAGAATAAACATAGCTTTGACTATGCGGACTTTCGTTAGCAAAGTGATGTCTCTGCTGTGTAATGTATTGTCTAGGTTTGTCTTATCTTTTCTTCCAAGAAACAAGTGTCTTTTCATTTTATGGATGAAATATATCAAATAGCAAAAATATACTTTGGAAAAATAATAGCAAGTTACAAAATGATACATATTGCAACTATTTTTGTAAAGTTAAAAAACCAGGCAAACATTTAAAAAATAGACATTTGATTGCTAATATAGACCTTTATTATTTAGCTTATTTTTAGCAACCCTCAATGTCTAAAACCCAAAATTTCAGAACTCAGTTATTTCTCATGAAACTGTCTAAAGCCCACGTTCCTCTTGGAGGGGTAGTTTTATTTTGCATGGTAACTCCTTTCATTGTGTCACTCCATTGCAGTGGCTTCTCTCATTGTGGAGCACGAGCTCTAGACTCATCAGTAGCTGTGGTACACAGGCTCCGTAGTTGTGGCTCCTGGACTCTTGAGTACAGGCCCAGTAATTGTGGTGTATGCACCTTGGTTGCCCAGCATCGTGTGAGATCTTCCCGGACCAGGGATAGAACCTGTGTCACTTGTGTTGGCAGACAGATTCTCAACCACTGGACCATCTAGGAAGTCCTCTTGTATATTTTAATCAACTTTCTTATAGGATACAAATGAAAAACTAAAAAGGAAAGCATAGGAATGAATAATATAAATAACAGTTATTGAGAGAAGGTATAGAATGCAGTCACAGAGGGTACAGTGAACTTTTCAAAGATACAGACCCTATTATACTTTATGCATTTAGTGTAAGTACATAAGTCTATAATACTGTTATTAAAATATGCATACTTTCTATGAATATTGTATATACAAAGTTAATATATGTGAACAACAAAAGACAAAAGATAGGATAGAAGCAAGCATGATAATAATAATAATAAATAGCATTTATTAAGGACTTACTGTAGACTAGGAATTGTTTAAAGCACTTTGAATGTTAGTAAAGATCTTCATAATAAATGTATAATACCAGCACTATAATCCCACTGTATTAAAGAAAAACTCATTCAAAAGGACAATAACTTGCCAAAGTCACATAGCTTGAATGAGCCAAAAGTTACAAAACTAACTTTTGGCTTGTAAGTAGCAAAGAGATACAGTATTAACTAAGACAAAGATGACAATTTTTCTAAACGTGCATTAATAAGCAGACAGCTCTTCTCCAAACTAAAGGCTCTTTACATCAGGTTTGTAATCTCATCTCTGTTTTCACTTCACTCTTCACTCCTCTGAGAGCTTGATTGTACATACTCCTCTGCACGACTTCTTGGTCATCCCTTCACTCTGTCATACAGAATTCTTTACTTTGAACAAATACAAGTTTTTTTTTTTTTTAACTTTGAATCCCTTTCTACTATGTGTTACAAAATGGAAATAACCCTCATTTAGAAGTTAAAAAAAAAAAACTCTGGAAGCTCAGCTGGTAAAGAATCTGCCTGCAA